>NW_027526203.1:412188183-412539569 GCF_048455015.1 Haemaphysalis longicornis | reverse complement strand
GCTACCAGAGCGGAGGCCTCCGCACCGCCGACGCCAGAAACCCCGGGTGATGTCTGAACATTGAGTGAGTGAGGCAACCGGTGCATGTGCTTCGTCAGCCACTGCAAATACAAGTTTTCTGTAACCATACAAATATGTCCGTCTAAAATTCTTTGCCGCAATATATCGCACAGTCAAAACAGCTAAACATGCAGCTGCGCCCAAATATCGCATTAGGAGTATCCTAATTGCCAGCCATTTTTTTATTTAGAAATGACTCTCGCTTATGCAAAAAGCCTCCCACAGCTCGCTTGACGTCCATCTAGCTGGCCTCTGCAGTGCGAGACTGCACTTGCACTTAGCACAGTGAGGTATTTCATTCTGGATACCCCAAGTAGCTCCACCATTTCAAGGTGGTCATTTGTTGTCAAGGTGGCCACCAACTCTCCCGTAGGCAAAAGTTGTTTTTATTCATTTTCTAAATTATCAGGTAAGTGCCGTCACCGTTCTTGGTGTTAGAAAGCTAGACCACAAAGGTGCGACCACAGAGTAAAGTTTGACCGTGAACGAAAAACCGGTTTGTACAGGAAAATAGTTTGAAGATGCTGATGTACTGTTGTAACACCCTGTATACTGAATGGTACAATTCTGTAACTGTTTCCTTCCCTTAACTACTGAGCTGCTGTCTGTTGCAGTACTAGCTCAGTGAACAAAAGTGCCACTGCCAAGCACCTAGCTATTCTGGTGCGTATAAAGATACCCAGGTGGTCTAAATTAATCCATGGCACTGTGTTACATCGTGAAGCCTAGCATGTTAGTTATAACAATGCATTGAAGCCCTAATTAGAACTTCTGATCCTTTGTTTTCGTCTTGAAATTAGAAAATGCAGTGGTAGTGCCTTTTTGAAAAAACATTGGATGTACAGATATGCACCCCTCCCTGTACACAGTAATGAAACCTCTTTTGCACTTGGTAAGGAGGGAGTTCCCTCCAGCTTTCCACCACCTCTCCCAATTTTCGTGATGCTGGCACGTGGCCAATGTAACACTGTGCTACAATGAGAGGACACCGTGTCCTTGAGATATGCTGATGGCCGACCAGTGACAACGGGCGTGCTAAAAGTACAGTGTACTAGAAGGTAAGGTGTGTCGTGCGGAAGAAAAACCAATGGAGAGAGCGGGTCCCTTTTGCGATAAACAAAATGTGTGGAGCGCAAGCGTTCCCACGAGAACGGCTGTTGCAGTCGACGCCACCTATAAGTTTCTAAATCAAACAAAACAGTTATTTGACGGGTTTTATAAAACTCTATATCATTAAATAAAAAAATAAGTTTATTTAGGGCAATAAGTACAGATTAATTTAACAAACAAAAACCTTTGAAGCCAACTGGTAAGCAACGGCCACCAGGGGCGCTGCTTACAACAGGAGTTCCTCAGCAGAAATTTTCATCGCAAAAGGGAGCCCCCTAATCGGCCTTGAACGACACACCTGTCTCGTCCAGTAGACTGTACTAAAAGGAAGCAGGTGCTGCATGGGGGTGCTTCTTATTCATTTAAGTAGATCATAACAGAAGCAAAGTGATGTGTTTGCTGTTTTTGAGTGCCCCACTATTTCCCCTTCTCTTCCACAGACAACTCTGCTCACTCAGAGGGGTGTACAAGTGGTGTTATGGTAATGGAACTTGTACATAGAGGTAATCTTTTTCCGAGTACTATAGGTATATGTCACAATATCTGCTAAAGCGAAATTCCGCGTCTGCGCTTGGCAAAGGCAGCACTATCCCCTTAAAAGGATACCACGTGTACTGATGTATCACTCAGAGATGATCAGTATCGTGGGCTTTTCCACTGACCTTTGTACCATTACAACACTAACTCCATGGCCAGTGTCGAGAAAATGTTAACATTTCTCGGTATAGTGACGATTATTTGCATTTTCTTTTCTAATTTATAAAAACAGTAGGAAGCACATAGTCGACAAAATTTTCCAGTATACTCACCTTACTTTTTAACTTTTCAACCAGCTTGTATGCATACATTTGTGCAGTTACTTGCAATGCACATGCCGGTCTGTGGTGAAATTGATGGCCTCTTCAGATATGGAGAAGCGTTCGTTTGTTGGCACCTAACGACTTAATGCCGTTTTAGTATTTTTTTTTTCTTTGCACACACACGACATTTTCATTGGCTGCCTGCCATATTTAAATGGCAGTGTGGTGGGAAGGCGCAAGAGAGGAGATGGCTTAGAAAATGTGGAGGCAACCCCCTGTGCCTGCCACACACACACACACGCGCACGCACACGCGTGCACACACACACACACACACACACACACACACACACACAGAGAGAGAGAGAGAGAGAGAGAGAGAGAGAGAGAGAGAGAGAGAGAGAGAGAGAGAGAGAGAGAGAGAGAGAGAGAGAGAGAGAGAGAGAGAGAGAGAGAGAGAGAGAGAGAGAGAGAGAGAGAGAGAGAGAGAGAGAGAGAGAGAGAGAGAGAGACTTTATGGCTGGGTCAGGGGGAGGACTGGCCCTGCACGACCTGTTGGGCCCTGGAGACGGGGGTGGTCTGGGTCTTCAGGGTCGAGCTCCGCAGGGCCTGCTCCCAGTGGGTGGGTATGGGGAAAGGGGGAAACGGAGCGTGGGCAGTCACAGAGAGAGTGTATTAAGTTTAGAAGAAACCAGCTGAACATGGAAACAAAGGACTAAGTGTTAAGAAAAAGTGACAGGGACACTGCTGGGACACAGGGACAGCAACAAACTCTCCTGAGAGAGTCTAGTTGAGAGTCCCGGGGGCCGCAAAGTGGGGAGGGGAAGAGGGAAGGGTGTGAGTGAGAGAGGGAGGCTCTGCAGGGGAAGGAGTGCGTTTGGAGGAGGCGCCAGGTTCTGGCCTCCTCTTGTGTGAGGCTGGGGTGCGAGGGGGGACGTTGTGGCGGCAATGTTGTGTGATCTCCCGGTACGAAATGAGAATGTCCCGGGAGCTGGGAAGTCCGTGGTTGGTCTCCAACGAAGGGCCCGCTCAGGTAGTCATAGCTCAAGCTTCTCGGTTGGCCGCCTCGTTGGCACCTATTCCCGTATGGGCGGGGACCCACAACAGGACCACGGGGTGGGGAGGTGGTTTTCGGGGTAGAATTCGGAGGGCAATTTTGGATATCCTGCCGGCTTGAAAATTTCTGATTGCGATTGCGAATCTAACAGGATGGTGTGTGAACAGGGGTCTTGGGCCAGGGCGAGGGATATGGCCGCCTCCTCCTCAGCTGTGGCTGAATTAGTGAGGACAGTGAGGGAGTCCTGAGGTGTGCTATCCCCGGAGAGCACTACTATGGAGAATGCAGCTCGGGAGGGGTAGCTAGCAGCGTCTACGTAGATGGTATGAGGTGAGGGGGGGTGCAGGCGTTGCACGTTCGCTGCGCAGGTAGCACGTCTTGGCGATGTAATGTGGGGTGGGAGTTGCGAGGTAGTGGCTTAATTCGTATGAGCTGGCGAAATTGTTGGGGGGGTGGGGACGGAGGATGGGGGGAAGATAGGGGTTGAGATGGAGAGTCGAGCGAGTATGGAATGCCCAGTGTGGGTGGGGGCCAGTTGGTGGATTTGGGCCGTGCGGTGGGCTTCGGTGAGTTCAGACGTGGTGTTGTGTAGGCCAAGCAGAAAAAGGAGGCGGTCGGTAGGGGCATTCGGTGGAAGCCAAAGAGTAGCCCTATAGACTTTGCAGAGAAGGCAGTCCGATTTGGCTTTGTCGGTTACGGTGAGCCTGCAGTATGGGAGGTGGTACGTGAACCAGCTGGTTACGAAGGCATGGAGCAGCCAAAGTCGCTCGGGCTCGTCAGGCCGTGGTGCCGAGTTGTAATGCGTCTGAGGAGTCCTATGGTCTGAAGTGTGCGTGAGCGTAGTCGTTGGAAGGTGAGCGAATTGCCGCGGTTAGCTTGTATCGTGACGCCAAGTATGTGTATGAAGGGGACGATAGGCACTCGAGTGTTGTCAATCCAGACGGCGATGGGGGGCGCAGTGGGTGTGACGTTTCAGTTGTGGATGTGGACTCTGTCACTCGGTGCAGGTTGGCTGGAGCAGCTGAGGCCCAGCCAGCGCAGCCAGGTGCAGCGCGAGCAGCGGCAGCTGGGGGCCCGCGGCCAGCTGGAGCGGCAGAACCGCACAGTTCAGTCAGGCAACCGCCACCCCCAAGCGCCGCGACCGCGCTGCCGCTCGCCGCTCCGGGGCCAACAACAACCGCAAGTGCTAACCCCAACACACTGGCACGAGACGGCAACCGCTGGCTGGACCCCCCGAGGGACGCCCGACCACCGACAGGGTCCGAGAGTGTGCTCCACTGGCACAGTGCAGTATTGCTGTGTTGTGGGGTGGCACTGGCACTCAGTGGGGGTGAATTGGTCTATGCACACGGAGGGAGAATTTGCAAAGTAAAAAGGGGGGGTAGTATCTGTTCAACAGCGTATCGTTGCTCTTTCTGTTCACTGCACCCATGACCACTTTATGTAGGAAGCGGTTAAAAAGATACCATAATTATGCACTTTTTTTTTTTCTTTGAGTCCTATAAATTATGGGACTTTACCGTATGACTAAAGCAGCTTGCATTAGTATGTCTCCTAGGCTTGGAACTGGTCAGTGCCACCTGTTTGTAATGTATGTGGTGTTGAAAGCTTCGATGACATCATTGCAGCTTTATAAACAGCACTGACGGGATGAGCTGGTGCACATGTCTGGGTGGCTACTATGTTAATTTTTCTTTGTCCTACTACCCTTTGGTGTTCAGTGCTGGCTTGCTCTCCCTTTTTTCTGCTGCTTGTGGCTGCTCTTCACAGCAGCACATATTTGGCACTGATGAAGCCAGTGGATACCTGTTTATGTGCCGGGATCCTTGGCTTCATACACTTCTGCTGCATGTGGGTTGTGTACATGAAGAAAAGTATAACACAGAAAACTGTCGCACCAGGCTACGCGTATTTTTTCCTCGCATTACGTTACCCTTATTTATTTACATATATAGACAAGTAAACAGATAAGTTAATCTGTCTGGTGTGCAATATCCTGTGTGCAGTTCTCATTTTATGATTCTTCCTATAAACTTCTAGTTTTATAAGTGACATTTTTAACATGACCTCCTCCTAATAATTTTTTTAACTTCTGTGTAGAAAAAGTGTGTAAAAGTTGCAAGGAGCAATTTGACGGGAAAAGATACATAACTATAGTGCACACTTGTTATCAGCTTGTATTTAACTTGGGTCAAGGTGCAGCTTACTTTTTTCCTTAGTTATTTTTTGTCTTTTAAAACCTACACATTGGTTTTCTGGGCAATCTAAATAGAGGGTTGGTTAAGAGTAATTTAAAATATTGCTTAGTAGGTCCCCCCTTTTCTGCACCTTTTCTTCATTTATCCTACTATATTTTTCTTCCTCAAGCCTACGAGCAAAAAGAGCCTTCTTTATTCATATGTACTCCTGGAATTAATATTTTCGTACATTTTAAAAGCAGCAAGCACTGACTGCTGCAACTGTACAAGTTCGCACTTTGAGTGCATCATTTTGCAGGCTATATTCAGACATGCCCAAAAACATTGTAGAAGTTTCATCCATCAGTCTGGCAGCAACAGGAATGAGAGAAAATTAAGAAAGCTTCTCTTACGCTTCAAGGATACATCCATTGTACATATATAAATACCTGGCAGAACTGATCCTTTTATTGTAAATAAAAAGAACCTCTTTTCTTCCTTTTTAAATTGCAGCAGAGTTCTACTAAAATTGTGGAACTGCTGCCTTTCACTGGAAGCATTTAGTGTGGCTGGGTCATCTTCAGAAGGTGACTGGCAGCACTTCCGTTCAAATGGCTTCAAAATAAAGAAATGCACCAAGTCATCTGAAAGCTGTAAAGACACTGTGACTATAAAGAGCTGCCTTGCACACTTGTAGCTGAGGATAGAGCGCAGATGTAAACTTTTGGCTTGCTCCTCTTTGCACCCCAAATTTGCCTGCCTCGTGATCTCACAAACTGAGCTTGCAAGTGCGACCGCACAACTCGTGTAGTGTGCGCGCTCGAGGGAGATGATGGAGCGCACCAGTCCCATGACAAAATGGCTTTGAAAAAAAAGCGAAAAAATGTGAAACAAGAAAAAAAATAAAAAGATGCGTGTAGTGCATGCCTGGATGTTGGAACTCAAAATGTGCAAAAAAATATATATCTTGGTGTTCTAGCTTTGTAACCTTGTGCACGTAGAACACAAGATATGCATAGCCATAAAAATATAAAAAACCGATAAAGACAAAAAAAAGCACAACAAAAAATGAAAGGCATAAAAAGATATCAGTGTGAAGTAACTTTCAGATGGCTTTCTTTTTCTTCTTTCTAATATATATACATATTATAAATAGCTCCTAGCTTTAAACAAGTTAGCATGGAGATGTTTAGTACGTGTAAATAACCCCACAAATTTTGGTGTGTGTGTGTCTGAGTGTGTGTGTTTGGCCGCATGCATGCCAGCTGCGTTGACCTTGTGAAAATGCCGACACACTGCCACCACGTGCTGGAGTTATGCGAACATACCAGCAATCGTTTTTCGAACACGGCACAGCTAAAAACTGACAGTGCCGCAAGCAAGCAGTCGTAGCAATGATGCGGGCATTCCAGTTGGCGCTATTTGTGCAGCGAGAGGATGAAGCCGTTTAAGGCTAGGCTTGCGCCAAACTCAAAATGGCCCTCAGCCCCACTTCAAAATTGGGATAGGTTGGAGTTCTGGCCACTTTGCGGCTAGTCGTGGGAGTGTGTACATAGCCAGAGAAATTTAGGCGCAGTTTGTTCTCCCAACCTCTGCATGAGTACATATTTCGACTATTTAACTCGCAAACAGTTTGTGTACATTCTCGCTACTAGGCAGCTTCATGCTGTGCTAACTTAAACTTCCTGTTCTTATCACGTGCTCGCCATTAGCTCCAGAACTGGCTGCAAGGGAAAAAATTAGTCGCCCGTATTTTCCAGCAGTACTTAAGATTGCACGCGATGTCATTTTTCTTTTCTTCCTAAAGGCTAAGGCAATTTTTTGCACCTATAAAAATTTCCCTTCCATTTTCTGTGCAGGCAGTCGCATGGTTATGGTGTTAGTCAGATGCTGACTAGGCACCCTCCCCACAAATCCGTCCCTACAATGCAGAGCTTGCCTAAAAATGTGTAGCAACACTTTTTTCTGCAACCTGGCCCTGCTTTCACACCTGCAGCCACCGTGACAATGCTTTGTTAATGATTTTAGAGCAGTCTGCGGCTGCGCCAGCCTCTCACAAGGCAAAAAACATTGTCACCGCTACAGAAGCTGCTGTTGGGCATCACAGCTGTGCACACAGAAAGAGCCACAATGGGGTGGTTCTTGTCTGACCAAATCTTATCTCTGGACTGCCTCCTCCTCCTCACACAGCATGTGCTACATTTGGCACAGCACCTGGAGGTGAAACCACTAGAGTACCACATGAATTCGGCCATGGGCAAAAGCTTTGAATGATGTTCTAATAAAAATTCTGACAGCGAAAAGAAAAAAAGATCAAATATACGAGATGATGTTTTTTTTTTTAACTTTGCACCCTGTGGCAGTGTAGAGAAGTGAACTGTCAGAAATACGGCCCTTAAATAAAGAGGCACCGGGCGGTGCTGTCGTGCCTTATTCGACCTTGATTAGCAGAAAACACTGCGCACATCTGTAAGAGCACTTGATGCATGTCATGCAATCTCACCATTCTTCCCCCCATCTTCGTTTTGTTATTTTGCACTCAGAATTTTACCTCACGGGCATTGACTTCTCACTACCTTGCTTTTGTATTTTGGTTTCTGCAAAAGTGTAGCATGAAGCCTTTGATGATTGTACATGTTTTCAAAGCTGTACGCAAAAAGAAAAAAAAACGCACACAAAAATCTTGCTCAATGTTGCACAGGTTTCTGCTGCACGCACATTATGATCTCACCAGCTTTGCACTTTTATTATTTCTGTCTCTGGTACAAACATTCACATTGGCTGAATTGAATTTTGTATTTCAACTTGCTGCTTTTAATATGCTGCTGACACATTGGTTCTGTTTACGCAACATGGGTACGGCTCGTGCAGTGAAAATATTGGATTAATCCACTCGTCCTATGGTGCCAGGAAAATAGTTGCAAAAGATGCCAGCCGTGCAATTTTATTCTCAGTAAATTTCTGACAATCCTTTCCCAACCTTTTGCTGTAGCTATTTGCTCTGGACAACATTTGTTCATTCACTGTTCTGAAATGCTGTCCTGTGTCCAACCTTTATACGCACGTGCTCTCAACATGGTACTTGCAAGAAATTGGCGCCTACAGGTATACAGTGAAGGTTTAATTCTGGCAGCACCGGTAGTACTAACCATTTAAATTTGACATGTGTGTGTATGCAGCAGTGGCTTTTTTTTATGCAAGGCCCGGTAATGTTAGTAGTCTACGCTGCGTGCTCTGTCTGCCAGCATAATCCCCGCCCCCAAGATTGGTCTGACTAGCTTTTCCTTTTGTCGCACTGCAGCATGCTTGAGCTCAACAACCTTTTGGCTGTAAATATGTACAAAACAGTGAAGCAGGAAGGAACTAAAATGCTAGTCTGGTGGCCCTACAGCATGCGAGAGCAGCCCGTAAAAAAAGTGCTAAATGTCGGGCACCATAACTGAGCGCCATAAGCCTGAGGGGGCCGTCTTGCTCTCCTCGAATTTGGCATGCAAGCTGCTAAAGCTTTTGTCATCGGTGGGCACTGCGCTTTAGGCTCCACACTCCCAGATTGCTGAAGTGAAGCGTATAGGTAGCACAACTTTTGTCATGGCAGAAGTAAGACTAGGGTTAACCTTCCCAGCAGGGCTTGAGCCTGCCTGGGCAGGTCATTATTGTTTGGCTGATTGCAATGACTGCCAGGCGGTGTTCGTTTCTGGAGATGTGATTTGATTGCACAGTCGCGCAGAAAAAGTGCCACTTGGGAGGTGTGCTTGTTCTTTTTTTCCTTCTTTTCTTCCATTGGGCCAAGCGCAATGTCATCTCTGTGGGCACTCGTGTCAGTTTTGCTCACCCGAATGTTGTAATATGGGGTTTTGTGCAGCCAAAATAACAAATTATAAATAAATTTGCCACTTATTTAGGCTTTTTTTTTCTTTTGTGTTAATATTGTTATTTTAAGTTAAAATATGTAGCAGATCACCTATGAGTAATGATATATAATTTCCTACTATACAGCAGTCTAGCCATATGCATATCGAAAGAGTAGGCGCTTTGCCGGTATGACTGCAACGCTAACAAGTTCAAGTGCTGTGTGGCTTCACCACAGGCTGGGTGTTGTGTTGTTGCTTACGTATTCTGTGGGAATCGTGGTATGCAACTTGCAGAACGGTGCCTAAAATGTGAGCCGACTTTGGCAACAGTTTTCAGAGCTTCTCGCGCGACTTTGGCATCTGCTCTCTGTTGAATGTGTTAGACCTGCTTCTTACATAGCGTTGTGGAACAGCCCTGAAAACAGAAGTACTTGCATGATAAAGGTTGTGTTCTGAATGGTGTGAACTGCTGTCCACCACATGTGCATAGCTTGGTGTGGTAATTAGTCCCCAACTGATTGACCTGCCTGTACAGAATATAGTATTTATGTCGTTCTGCCGCTAATGCACCTACAAAGTGTACTCGCTATGCATCTGTCATGTGGTACTGTGTAAGCAGGGCATACCGAAAACCGTTTTGTAGTTTGTGCACTTTACATCGACAGCCCGTTCCCCTCTAAGACAAAGGTACATGTGTGATGAAACAGGTGTTGACCGTGAACACTGTATGACTGTTATATTCAAAACAACGGTAAACAGCTGCACTAGTAACGTTTTCTAGATGTGCTCCGTGAAAGGTTGGGAGAGAAAAACCTTTATTTATGCCACATCCTAGTACAAAGCTACCCGCACACATGCTGTATCCAGGCCTTGCAGTGGGTCAACCGAGGCGCCTACACTGTTTGGCGCAGCAGGCAAACTTTTTCTATAAATGTACGCACCTGGACAGTATTGAGTGCACCGCTCCACGTGTTTCCCTCCTTAAACGATGAGCCCACAATCACAGCGTCCGCAGTGAAAAAGTCTTCAATGTTTCCTACTGCAATTCCTGATCCAAGCAATACGGGCACCGTGGCATGTGCTTTGATCTCTGTAATTACCAATAACATGTGACGTGAGTTAGGGAACGCCCTTGGCCATAGACCACAATGTGCACCTTTCATCGAAATTTCAGAAGACAGGCAAGGTCATGGGAAAAGCAAGGCAAGGTCATGGGTGGCAGTCACGGGAAAAGATGCTAGAAGGCACTTTTGGCTTCCCAGCACAGCTGCTATTGATGACTACCAAGCTGCTATGTGAGGTTTTGCTCAGTAAAATTAGCCAACAGTGATTGTAAAAAGGGTAGCTTGCTATGCTTTAGTGCACGAGTGCAGAAATATTTGACAGGAGCGCACCTTGCAGTTCGCCGACACTAGGTGGCTGGCCGGTAGCGCCTCCCGTGAGAATGACTCCATCAGATTGGAAGAATTCAGCTGCCTTCATCGTTTCGAGGACACTGATGTCACTTGTGATGGCATGCGAACTGGCCAGGGAAGGAGGACACATTGACAATGGTCACATGTTGCTGGTAAAGGGCAGTGAAGCAAAGGTGTAATAGGAAAAAATAAAATATCAGCTGACCAGTGTTTCTTTTTGATGTCAGCAAACACGAGGATGTCTTGGGCACCGATATTGCACCTGTAACGCAGTAGCTCACCCGCGCAGGATTCCATAATGCCTTCGTCTGCCACGTGTCCAAACACAAAACCTTCAGCACGCACAAACTGGAAACCTGCGTAACACAGGCTATGTGAGCTTACAGAAAAATGTATAGTTCCCAGGCTGTCCTGGGAAAACTTTGGGTGGAAAACTATAGACATGCAATTTCCTTGCTATCAGCACTTCCTCCACTGTGAAAGCAGGAAATTTGTTACGAAGTTGTGCCACGTGTAACCCTATGAATGCACCGAATTCATATCTGAATTCATTTTGCTCTTTACAAGAGAAAAAAAAGACAGCAAATTAAAGCAATTCTCCGATGCTGACCCTTGTGGATTGTCGTTGATCAAATTCTGGCAGCACGCACAGTTTTGTGCAAGCTGCATTCTCAGCAGAGCGTTGGTCGCAAGGACTCATAACTCCGCATCTTGAACTTGAGCTGCCGAATACAGTTTGCTCTTTCTCTCGGCCAAACTGGTACAAGGTAAAGGATCATTAGTGGCAAGAACTTTTTCACACTCGGGAAGCCATAACTCATGTCCTTCAATTATAGTGATTCTTTTTTTTTTCATTGGGAAAAAATTTTCAGTGGGATTTTATGCATCAAAGCTACACCTGGGCCATGAGGTGTGCCATGGTCAAGGACTACAAATTAATTAAACTACCGGGGCATCCTACACCACAGAGTTTCTCACTAGCTTATTGAAAAACTATGTCATACATGGAGGGTTTTAGTATTTCACCTTCACCACAAAAGTAGATGCTGCAGCGAAATCAAACTCGTGACCACATGCTCGGCTCCCCAACACCTTAGCCACTGAGCCACCATGGTGGGTGATAAACATTTCTAATAAAGGTGTAGTTAAAGAGGTCTCTTTTTTTTGCCTGCTCGGAGCAGCTCCAAACAGCCCAAAACTGCTCCCGCCAGAGACGCTCTATGGGTAAATAAAATACAGAGCTGCTTTGAGCAGGCAAAAAAAAAGAGAGAGAGAGAGAGAGAGAGACCAAAGGCAACAAGAAAAACAGACACCAGGGGACCAGACTCTCTAAAACGTTGGCCACCATTTTGAAGTTACGTGGTGCTGGCATGAGAAATGCATGTTTTCCTTGCTTTGGGTGTCCCGTGAGTGTGCAAGAACCTACATATTTCAATAAACCCGGCAACAAACTAATGTGCGAAGCGATGCACAAAATTCGAAATCTGCAGGTTTTTGCATGCTCACAGGACTCCTGAAGCAAGGAAAACATGCATTTCTCATGCCAACACCATGTAACTTCAACATGATGGCTATTGTTTTTGTTTTAGAGAATCAGGTCCCTGGTACGTGTGCGCAAATATTGAAAGTTTTAATCATACCAATTACGCGTATTGCAAAAAATTGGCCCCAAATATTGTACAAAGCATTAGAATGGTTGCCCATTCCATAAACATGGGAGGAAGTAAGGAGGGGAGACTTAGCACAAGGCTAAACAGCTGATTTGTAACTTAACAGCTGCTGAAGCTGTTTACATGTCGGGGTAAGTAAACCTGCAATCAACTGGGCAAAAGGTAAATGAGAAATAAGTAGAAGGTAACCCATAGACGTGCGATATAACAATAATAAAAGCAGGTTCGCATGCATTTCAGTAAACCACAATGAGTAAGGATTAAATCATAGAAATAAGCATGAGAACCAGCAGGATTTTGTCTTGAGGGGGCAAACCGTTGCACTGCAAGGGAGAGGGCGGGAGGAAGTGCCCCTTTTGCACCCCCCTGCCGACGCCCATGGAAATAAAGCTTCACAGCACTAGGACCTACTGTTAACTAATGGGCACTCATGAGTGTGCAGCACACATTATTTACTGGCCAATTGAGTACAGCATCGTCTCAAAGGGCTTCCCTCTGGTTCTGATGGCTTGCATGCACGTATACTGTGCAGGCGCAGTGTTTCCTCAAACACACTCACACCAAATTCACTGCTAAAATGGCTCTCAATTTTTTTTAAGACGGTGCATGTTTGAAAGAGAAAAACGAAAGTGCTTATTTCAGCCCACAGTGGTAGGTAACCAGTGGGAGAGAGAAATAGAACTGGCACATCGACTCTCCCGCTGGAAGGGAAGCAATCACCTGCAGCTGCTGCAACCGCAAGTGCTCCCATGTTGTTTCCAGCAAGGACCTGAACACCGCAGGGCATCGAAGGAAGCAGCTTTTTTACTTCTGTGCACACGCGTGCCATGAAAGCAACCTGCTCCGGGCCAGCTTGAGCAGCTCTGATGTAGGGCACATCATGCATGTTTTCCACCAGGACCCCGTCCTAAAGAGCAGTGCACATTGCCACGTTAAATTGCAATTTACGTCTTGGCAAGAGCACAGCCTTTGGCCTGTAGCCTGTGTGAGCATATTAAAAACCGGAATATTTGGCCAACTGGTCACTGAAATGAAAACAAAGCCCATGCACAAGAAGCAAGGACCAGCCTACGTGGGAGATACTTACTGTGAGCCATGTGCACAGTCTTTGTCGGAAGAAAATAGCCGCTCTCCCAAATACCCACCTACTTCCCAGTTAGGACCAGTTAATCCCAGCCATGAGCGATGCCGCAAATCTTAACCATGTTGCTTTTGGGAAGCAAAACTCTACAGATTGTAGTGGCCAAGGCATAGAGTGGCTACGCATTCCAGAGAAAATTCCCAGCTGATTCTTCTGATGGAGGCAAAATCACACGTGTACTTCCGGAACTGGAGCAAAAGAACTGTGCTAAAGCACGTTGTAGAATTACGGGTAAGTAAAAGCAAATGGGCAGTATCCACTAAGGTACTCATCAAAGCCTAGGGGTACCTTCAGCACAATAAACCCATTTTTTTTTAAGGGAGAGAGCAATACAGTTAAACCTGGATATAACGAAGTTGACAAAAATTCACAATTTTTTGTTACATGCAGGTTTCGAGTTAAGGCTCGCGTGAATGAAGCAGAAACAAAACCAAGATTGCTAGACATCAATGACGGTGAACTCATTCTTAAAAGATGTATTTCACAGTGAAAAACTGGTGATTTGCGCCTGTTGCTTTCCCAGGAAATTGGTCACTACACGGCACTCCAAAGAAGATAATTCACTTACCCTCGCATGCACAAACGTAAATTCAGTATCATTTTTGCCTTTTGACACTTTTTGAACTTGATGCTCTTTTCCGCACTCAATGTTGTTGAGAAGGTGCTAGCCCAGGGATACTGTAATGGGTGGGGGCGTTCTTCTTTCTCGCTGGCAGAGGCAGCATTTAAAATTGCGAGCTTGTCTTGAAAAGACAAAACTTTTCCGTTTTCTGGCAGCAGAACTCGTCACGGACGGACCGACACCACAGATAGCAGTGGAGACGCGCGACTACAACACGCCGACAGGCAGGCCTAGCACCTAACCGACACTGCACTCACACTGGAAACACACGATAGTTTGCGGTGCGAGCGAAGTTTGCTAAATTAGTGCATTTCTGCAGCCGATCTTTAAAAAATAAAAAAAAAACAATGGCTCATCAGCGTAGCGAATTCGTTACATCAAGGTTAACTGCCGCAACGCCTTTGTTACATAGAGGTCACGAACACATGGGTTTCAATGGGCCTGTCAATAGGGAATTGAAAACCTTCGTTAAATCCAGGAATTTGTTACATAGAGGTTCGTTACATCCAGGTTTAACTGTAGTAGATGTGTTGTTCCTGAAAAAAAGCCATGATTCCAAAGCCTCCTAAGTGAAAGAATGTAAAGCCAGCAAAACATGCGAGGGCTCATCTCCGATGCTAGCATTGAGCATGTGCAGAGCAGCAGCAGAATTGCGCCACCCTCTTTTTTTTTTTCTTTAGGTTCCATTTTCTCTTGTTTATTCTTTCCTCTTTCCACCACACTAGGCTGTATCTGCTTGCTGCAGTGGGACACATGCGATCGATTGCTCTCGCACTATCACTGCATTCATCGGTGGAATAGCTCTCATTTTTTAGTTTATTTTTGCCACGTGTTGCCTTTGATCTCGTTCATGTATGTAGTCTTTTTCATGATGGCGTGACCGAAAGGTAAACTTGCAGTGCAGGAAAAAGCTAACACGTGCATGCATTGTGAACACATAGACACGTACAGTAAGTTCTGTATTTATTTGATTCCCAAAAATAAACCTATCTTGCCTACAGATTTCCTGCTTGCTGTGTTAAAATCTTGCGCAGGAGTCCAATTTTTTGTATTGTTTATTTTGTATGCCACATCCAACTGAGTATAGTTTGCAATGAAAAAAGGTAAGGCTGCACCATTTCGTCGCCAAAAACACGAAATCTAGCTGCTACCTGTATGGCGCATGAGGAAATGCACAGAGGGTGCAGTACACAAGTATGCTTTAGATAAATTTTGACCATCATGGTAAAAGCCTATGCTATGCGCACTGCTGCATTGATTGATAGCATGCTGCTCAGTAGTCAAAATTTCTTGCAATGTCCGGAAAAATCAGCACTGCACTCCACCCATTCTAAAGGAAACAGCCATCAAAAATCGGCATCACCACCAGTGCTGTATTCATTTTACAAGCGGTGCGGTGTGCAGCACTCTGGATACTGATACTACACGGCTCTCCAGAGTGCAACTCACTCTGCAGAGGCCGGTTGAAGGAAACCGATGATTGGCTCGGAAGGGCATACCCCCCTCCCTTTCACCCTACACAGGTGAAATCGCCTCAATATGCCTCATAGCTTCTTCCACCCTGCCATATGCAGCTTGTGAAATAGAGCATTGGTGTACAGTTTGAAGCTTTAAAATAATAAAAAAAAATACCGATCATTATGATAGCTCCCTAATATGATATTTGAGTACGGCCCCTTAGGTTTTTCGATTTCTCGATATATTGAGGGACCAGAGTTTGGGATCAGAATTTGGGATCAGAGACACGCAGAGTTTGAGATCAGAATTTGGGATCAGACACACGCATGTGCTCTGGAGCTCTCTTAGCCGCTGGATACAGACCACTCATGCATGGTAGACGCGTTCACAGCACACTTCACCAATGAGTCATCGGCACATGGACCAAGGTAAATATCATGGACTATGGCTAGATATACTGTGGCGCCATCTCTAGCACGTTGCCATTGATCATGTCTACTCTGAGGCTGAAGAGTGACTAGGAAGGTGGAGCCGGGTGGAGGTAAAGTCCCTTCAAGTGCCGATCGAGGGACTTTAGGTGGAGGTAGTTCTGGACTAGTGCTGCAGTCGTGGCCTCCGCGATTTGCTGCCGGCGGCTCTTCAGCCTCAGAGTCCCTCTTAGCGCACACGTCCTCTGTACCGATACTCCGCTTCCCTCCTCGCGCTCCCTTCGCTATCAACGTCATTCACTCCCCGCTGCACTTGCGTTCGCATCGTGCATTATTCGGGTAAAACCATGTGCATGCAAGACCAGGCGGGTGACGTCGTCAAACACAAAACCACGTATTTATGGGGAGAAAAATAAAATTAAAAACGTATGTGCTACGTACGACACCGCTATCCTTGTAGATCTCTGCTTCTTCGCAAGCGGCATCCACAATTTGACCGCAAGTCAATTTGTTTAACGGGGTACCTGCGCGGAAAAAAATAAAGTATTTTTAAGTATTTCTGTATTTACCCGCACTGGGGCGAGCAGGAAGAACACATCACGCACCGGGCAAAGCTTTCACGTGTATCATTCCGATTACAGCACAGCGTGTGGATTTGAAAAGTTGGCGAAACTTGACCATAGCAGCCATCCTGGTTTTAGCAACTAAAGCCCGGGCTTTCTCAGGACTAGAGAACTACCACAGAACAGGAACTGCTGGAAGTTGGAACTACGTTTACAAACGTCCGATCATGTCCAAGTAGCTGATAAGCATGGAGGAAAGAACTGATAAGTGGTGCCGACGGAGGCGAACAGCTAATGGGAACGCGCTCACTAAAAGCTAAAAGTTTCAGGAACATGTTCAGAAAGTTATTTCCTGCTTGGATTTTCTCTAGTTCATTAAATTCAGCGATACACGTAGACGCAATCGAGCACCGTGTCACGATTTAGTCCCGCGTTCGTGAACCTGGGAGGGTAGGGGTACCCTCCAGCCGAGAGACGACATGCAGCGTGCTGGTGGTGACGGTGACTGACCTTCGAGCAGCCGTGCTCGGAGGTGTTTATTGCCCGGCCACACACAAGGTTGCCCACCGAGCCTGGTGGGGCCACTGAACTTAGCGGCCAACGAATATCAGGGATGGGGGGCGCCACACACTTGTCACACCCCTCACCCCCAAGTTTGCTTGTCCTACACAAACACAAAACAACACCTGTCCCCCCGGCAAGTACCAGTCCGGAGGTCTCCGCAGTCTCTCACTCCGCCGGAGCACAGGTGTCGAGGCCGTTGTGGCAGCATTAGGTGCTGCCTGTGTCACACTCGCACCAGCTGTCAGCCTTCCAGGTGTCGAAGGACTTGAGCGTGGTGCCGCAGTGGCGCGAGTAGCACCAGCCCCTGGTGCTGTGCTGGCAGCGGTCGGTGAGGTTGGCTCCCCTGCCTGCTGGCTTCCTGAAGGGGCGGCTGGGGTCGCCAGGCGAGGCCTCACATGGTCAGCGTGCCGGTGCCACGCGGTCCCATCCGACATGCGAACGAGCAGTGACGATGCACTGGCAGGAGAGACCACGTGCCCGGCAGACCAGCGTGGACCAGGCCGGAAATTCCTGGCGAAGACCGGAGTCCCAGACTCCGGCAAGGGCCCAGGACGGCAACCTCGGTCAGCCGCCAGCTTCTGCTTCAGCTGCTTCAGGAGCGCTGTGGACCGGAGGTCTGGGTGTAACACGTCCAACGGTGTCTTCACCATCCGGCCCAACAGCAGCTCACAGGGGGCACGGCCCGTGACGTCGTGGGGTGTGGTCCGGTACTGGAAGAGGAACCGGGCAACCTGTGTCCGGAAATCCCCAGCCTGGCTCTTTTTCAGCTTGTCTTTCACCGTTTGCACCACCCGCTCGGCAGCACCATTCGACGCAGGGTGGTACGGCGGAACCATCATCCGACGGATTCCGTTCTTCGTCAGCCAGGCCAGGTACTCCTCGCTGGCGAAAGCGGGACCGTTGTCGGACACGATGACGTCCGGCAACCCCTGGGCTGCGAAGACTTGCCGCAGCGCCGCAATGGTTGCTCCTGCCGAGGGAGTGGTGACTGGCAGTACTTCCACCCACTTGGAGAAGGCGTCCACCACCACCAGGAAGTAGTGGCCCTTGAAGGGGCCCCCGAAGTCCACGTGCAGGCGGGACCAGGGTCTCTCCGGGAACGGCCAGGGGGTGATCTCCACATGGCGCGAGGCTCGCTGGTTCCCCTGGCAGACTTGGCAGCTCTGCACCATGTGAGCAATGTCCTGGTCCAGGCCAGGCCACCAAACGTGGGACCGGGCCACCATCTTGGTCTTCTCCACGCCTGGATGACCCGCGTGCAGCAACTGCAGGACCCTGGACCGCAGGCTCTGCGGAATCACCACCCTGGAGCCCCACAGCAGGCAGCCCTGCTGCAGGCTCAGCTCGCCGGCTTTGTGGCTGTACGTGCGCTCAGCCAACTCCTCCCCTCGGGACACCGCCTTGACCACCTGCGACAGGACTGGGTCCCGGCTGGTCGCCTGCGACACTGCCGACCTGGACAGCACCTCCGGGTAAGCGTGCTCCAGCATGAACACTTCGGCAGGTTCAGGAACTGCAGCAGGCACCTCCGGCAGGGGCAGTCGGCTCAGGGCGTCAGCAGGTGCCAGGTCCTTTCCCGGACGGTAGACCAGCCGGTAGCTGTAGGCCGCGAGCCTCAAGGCCCAGCGCACCACTCTAGGCGATGCCTGCACTGGAACCGCCTTGTCAGGCCCCAGCAATCCCAGCAGCGGCTTGTGGTCCGTGACCGCCTCAAACTTCCGGCCCCACAGGTACTGGTGGAAGCGCTCGACCCCGAACATGAGGGCCAGGCCTTCTTTGTCCAGCTGGCTGTAACGCTGCTCTGCCGCATGAAGCCGACGGGACGCAAACGATACAGGGCGTTCCTGGCCATCCTTCTCCCGGTGGGCCAGGACGGCTCCCACGCCGTACGGTGACGCATCTACGGTCAGGACGACAGGCTTGGCCGGATCGAAGTGCACCAGCACCGGAGCCTTGGTGATGAGCTCCTTGCTGCGCTGGAAGGCCAAGTCCTGCTCCTTCTCCCAGGCCCACTGCTGTCCATCTCGAAGCAGAAGATGCAGCGGCTGCAGATGCGATGACAGGTTCGGCAGGAAGCTCCTGTAGAAGTTTACCAGGCCCAGGTAGCTCTGCAGCTCCTTCTTGTTCTGGGGCTTGGGCGCCTTGAGCACCGCCTCAACCTTGCGGGGTGCCGGGGCTAGGCCTGCCTGGGAAATGATATGGCCCAGGTACTCAACGCTGGGGGCCAAGAACACGCACTTCTCCAGCTTGAGCTTCAGCCCGGCATCCTGCAGTCGTGCCAGGACGTTGTGTAGGTTCTGCAGGTGGTCTTCGTCGTCGGTACCGGTCACCAGGATGTCGTCCAAGTACACCGCCACGTGCCTCATGCCCCTGAACAGGTTGTCCATCTCTCTCTGGAAAATGGCAGGAGCTGAGGCCACGCCGAACGGTAGGCGCGTGTACTGGAAGAGTCCCAGCGTTGTCGAAATGGTGACATACTTCCGGGACGACTCCTGGAGCACCAGCTGCTGGTACGCATCTCTGAGGTCGAGCTTGGTGAACTTCTGTCCCCCGGACAGTGCCGACCAGAGATCTTCAATGCGTGGCAGCGGGTACTTCTCGACCGTAGCGACGGGGTTGATGGTGACCTTGAAGTCCCCGCAGATCCTTACACTGCCGTCTTGCTTCAGGACTGGCACGATGGGAGCAGCCCACTCCGAAGATTTGACGGGCACCAGGATCTCGTCTCGCTGCAGCCGTTGCAGCTCCTGGGTGACCCCGTCCTTCAAGGCGAATGGCAGCGGGCGCGGCTTGAAAAACCGGGGCTTGGCTCCCTCTGGAACATGAATGCTTGCCGCCGTGCCGGTGAATGTGCCCACCCCGGGCTGGAACAGGGCCTCGAACTTGGTCAGGAGGCCGGGGACGTCTGCCACTGCATGCACTGCTTCCTGGTACTCCGGCAGCCTCACGCCCAACGCCTGGATCCAGTTCCGGCCCAGCAGCGTCGGTGACGGCCCCTTGGTCAGGTACAGGGGAAGGGTGGCCTCCCTGTCGCCAAGGCGGACGCTGACCTGGGCTTGACCCTCGACTTGGGCGAGCTGTCCGGAGTAGCTGCGCAGCATGACGCCCGACGCCTCGACGGCCACGCCAGGGAAGGTGCGCTTGAAGGCTTTCCCGGCCATGACCGACACACTGGCCCCTGTGTCCAGCTCCATGGAGATGGGGCGCCCGCAGACTTCGACGGTCAGCATGTATGGTGGCACCGACGGATGCACTGTGCCCGCGTGCCACATGTCGAAAATCTGCGGGTCTTCGGCCACGGCGTGAAGCCTAGCTGCTGCCGCACGCCCCCGCCGCCTACCCTTGCGCCGACTCCCTCGGCCGTGGGCTGGCGCGGAACCTGTGCTCGGCGCCGGCTGCTGCTTCCGTCCGTCCGCCGTCGTCCCCCCTCGGCACACCCGAGCAATGTGCCCAGTTCTTCCGCACGCAAAGCACTCCGCTTGCGCGAACTGGCACTGGGAGGGGGGGTGGTCACCACCGCAGCGAACGCACCTGCCATGCCGTGCCGCCATCTTGTTCACCGCCGCCTCCGCCGACGGTGCGCCGGCCGCACGCGCTATCTCGCCCGCGTCCTTGGCCGCAGCTTCCATCGCCAGCGCTGCCTTCACGGCGTCGTCCAGCGAGGGGTCGGGAAGCTCCAGGAGTCGCGTCTGCATGGCGGGGTCGTTGATGCCGCAGACGAAACGGTCCCGGAGCAGCGAGTCGAGCTGCTCCCCGAAGGCGCAGCCGCTCGCCAACCCTCGCAGCGCTGCGACGAACTGCCCGAGCGTCTCTCCGTCTCGGCGGCTCCGGTTATTGAAGCGAAAACGCTCCATTAACGTCGACGGAGCCGGGCTGTAGTGCGAGCGTAGCGTCGCGAGCAGCTCACCCAGCGACTTGTCGTGCGGCGTGGCCGGCTTGAGCAGGTCGAGCAGGAGAGCGAAGACGCGGGTCCCGCAGCTGGCCAGGAAGATGTCGCGCTGTTTTGCCTCGGGTGTGTCGTTCGCCCGGAAAAACACGCCGACTTGCTCCTCGTAGACCGGCCAGGCGGACCCTTCACCCTCGAACGGCGCGAGCCTCCCGTACAGCGGCATGGCGTAATGGCGGCTGGCTTGAGGGGGCGGTGTCTCGGCGTTCTCGGTGGCGGCGTTCATGGTGGCTTCGGCCGCTCCGCGGGCTTCTTCCCTCGTCGCCAGTGTCACGATTTAGTCCCGCGTTCGTGAACCTGGGAGGGTAGGGGTACCCTCCAGCCGAGAGACGACATGCAGCGTGCTGGTGGTGACGGTGACTGACCTTCGAGCAGCCGTGCTCGGAGGTGTTTATTGCCCGGCCACACACAAGGTTGCCCACCGAGCCTGGTGGGGCCACTGAACTTAGCGGCCAACGAATATCAGGGATGGGGGGCGCCACACACTTGTCACACACCGCTAACGGCCAGGACTCATGGCCAAATAAAGCATATCCAGAGGCTTTATGTGGGACTTCCTCTTCGTGCCTGCAACTTATAATTAGCTATGACTATTTCGTTTTTGTTTGTCAGACGTAAGCAACCGTCTCTGCCGTAACGCATGGGCGTAGCCAAACCTAGTCACCGTGCGCACTGGTCTGGGTACATTGGTTCGAAAACTTCGCGCGCACCATGGCGCGCACACCAAACAATCACGGTGCGTAGGGCGAAGTTCAGCATGTGTGGAATGTGCTGCGAGGTTTTGTCGCTCTTTTGGAACTAGAATAGACCAGGTTCTAGCCCACCACACCTGGCAATGATATGAAAGCTTGGCATGACTCTTCTCCCTGCGTTCAACCCTTAGAACTTCATGATCATGAAGTGGTGGTGCCTGTTTTTGATCAAAGGTACATTTCGCATCTTATATAATGCACGTTCGCATTGCTCGCGTCTGATCGTGGCACACTTTTAAGTACTGTGGCCTTTTCAACCAGATGGCACCGGAAAACATAAGGTGGAAGATTACTTTCGCTGTGTTAAAGGGCTAACAGCTGCGGCATCATGGAAGTTGCGCTTAGCGGCGAACCATTTGCTATCGCTGATGCCCCACCGAGAGATCCACTGCGCGATATTGCCATTCCTTGGGGCTCCATTCGAGGAATTCGAGGTAAAATATCCCGTTTTTTTTGTTTGTCAAATGCTTCTTTGGCAGCCAACCTGACAGTGTACAATTTTTTCCTGTGGGTGCTGTTGAAGACGTGGAAGTCAACTAGCTTGGCCTCATTTGAGAGCGACTTTCAGGGCTGGCTAAGTGATGCTTCGGAGTTGAAAGAGACTTGCGAGTGCCCACCGCAGCCGCCAGTGTATGTATTTCGACGTCGTGCTGAGCGCGTTTATTTGTTGCACCACCCGTTTAACTCCTGTTTACTTCAGGGCTGACGGTGACAGTGCTGCAAGACGTATCCATGACCTTCTTGACAAGTTGCCCGCTCCTGGTATGTTTCATGTGAAGGTATACTTGCTGATCTTTTGTTTTAAATGCTTGTCCTTGCTCTCTTTGTCGGGTCAGGTGCTCACATTTTAGATATCATTGTGGACGAAGATCTGTTCGGTGATTTACCAGTCAAGTAAGTGCACCAGGGCTGCGTGCAGCTTCTGCTCTTGAACTTGAGAACTGTCAAACATTGCTGCGTGTGAAGGCCATTGCCTCTTGGCTGGGCTTTTTCTCTAGCAATATAGCTACCAACAGCACTACCCACAGTCCTCCTGAGCAGACATTGACTGTGGGGGGCTGTTGCATATTCAAAAGTGTTTGTCAGCTCCAAATGTGGTGCCACAGTAGTACTGCACTGATAATAACTGCCACACTGGGACAGCTCGAAATAAAATGCAAAGACGTTTAATTGGTGGCAAACCTGTGCAGGCATTCCCTGATTGCATCATTTTAGTACCTTTGAAGCAGAGTTGAAAGGTTGTTTTTTAAAATGCGATTTAAACATACCTCGCAGAAAGAATTGCTTTGACTATTGAATTGCAGTTCTTCGTGGTGCAAAAGACAGTAAAGAAAGACCCTAAGTTGAAGCTTAATTTTTTTAAATACCTCCAAATTATTAGAGGCTGTTACTATTAGAACTAGTAAATCTCTGCGGTGTGTAAAGCATGGAGTTAGTGTTTTTGTACAAAATCTATGGTAGCAACCTCTTTTAGCATAGGTGGCATGCTAAAAGTGCCACTTGTAAGCTGTGACAAATGTTGTTGTATAGAAAAACCCTGTTAGTACCCTCGCATTTGATCTGTAATCTGACTTTAAAGGTAATCTGCTCAAACCACCAAGGTGGCAAGCTCAACTGCATTGTAATCGTGTAAGGCACATGACCATTTTGTGTGTAGTTTTCTTGCCTGCCTGTCTGATATGGCTGAACCACATCCTCAAGAAAAGTATTTTTTAGAGTAAATGTGGCTGTGTATGACCAGAGAGCATGTAAAAAATGAAAGAATAAAGCCATTTATAATGTCTGTATAAAATTCTCTTGAGGAAATGAAGGGAAATTATTGTCCATGCAAATTTCCTGTGGTTCATTCTCAAGATCAAAGTGTACTTTAGATGCAGTGACAGTGCTACCTGTAGTAAATTCCATTTACTGCCATTTGCTCTGTGCAAATGGCATGAAAAACAAAAGCATGCACTGTTCAAGTACTTTAGGTGCCAATTTACTGCATCCACCAGGTCTTTAGCCGTATTAAAGCAAGCTTTTTATGCACATTTTCTTGTTTTTTTAAGACAACGTTAAACATGCTTACTGCTTGCATGTAATTAATAGTTGATTTGGAGCATTGAACCCGCTGGGTGTTAAGGCCGGACTTTACAGTGTCAGGCTGAACTTCCATATAAGCGAAACACACGATGCTTAGTGGTTCATATCGATAAGACATTAAAAATTCTCATGCGCTATCTCATGTTGTGTGAATTTCATTTTGTTTGAACTGTCACAGTGGTTAGTGATAAACATGGCAGTGGAATTACTCTAAAAAAGAGCACCAACTTTTACTGCCATACAAGGGTTTTCGTGGCCTTATGTTTATTTTAATGCTATGTCCATCTAATACAGGCCGTAGCAGTCACTAAACCTACATTACAAAAAAAAGCAAGACTAGTTGGTTTCAGCGAGTGGAAATATGTATATATTTTTTTTAATAAGATACTTACAGACCTTTAACAGACTTTTAAGACGAATTTGAGACAATGTGAATATTTTTATACTCTTCAAGTTTGGCTTAAATGGAATCTGCAAGATTTTCTCAGCCTTACTTTGGTGTAATTTTTCGTTTTTTGGCTACTCAGTTTCTTTGCCCATTAATCACCGTGGTTTGAATATCATGAACCAATTTGTTAAGTTGCGTGGTAGTATTTACAGAAGTGACTTTACCACCATTGTGGCATTAAAATTTGTGACATCAAATTACAGCTCCCTAATCGGTTTCAAGCAATTTTTTTCAATGCAACATCATTTTGTATGGCGTGCAACAGAAGGTGCAGTCATTTTTGTGCACATTTGAGTTGTTACATTTGTTAGTTCGTTGAACATTGCAGTATGTTCTTTCAGAGACAATGTTCTGCTATATGGTGCCATGCTGCGAGCACATACTTGGCACCACGCCTCATTTCGGCCTCTCAGCAGCAGTAGCAACAGTGCAGACTTTGATGGCTGGCTCAACCATCTCGGTGTGTCTGGCCTCGGGCTCCAAGCTGACTGGATTCCTCTGTGGAAAGGAACCATCACGGTAAGTCTGTCTGTAGCATCATGTTTTACACTAAACGCAAATATATTCGAAAATGCAGTGAAAGCTCGTTAATTTGAACGTCAATAATTAGATTCGAAAATGCAGTGAAAGCTCGTTAATTTTAACGTCAATAGTTAGAATTTATAAATAATTCGAGCCGTACGATTTGGTCCGGCCAAGTCTCCATAGAAGCCCATGTATTGAAAAGCCCGTTAATTGAAACGCGAGGGGACTCCGTTACGGAAAATTCGAACCACACGCCACTGCTCCAGCAGCTTGGGGCTGGTGCGCGGCCAGAGAAATGGGTCTGCTGCCTACACACGAGGCCTCATCACCTCTGGAAAGCAGAGGAAAACAAAAACAGAAGTTAAATTGGATAAAAGCAATCTAAAACACCATAGCAGATGTTTTGGAAGGAGTTTCCATGCGGACTACGTTGATGTGGACACGAGTTCAGGGTGTGGGGCGTGCTGACAGATGGCATCATTTCTGAGGTCAGAAGCATAGAACCTGTTGCTGCTGGTGACGATGAAGAGGGGCGTACGAAGCACCGTGCGGTCATCGCTCAGAAGTAAAGACTGAATGGAATGCTACCCGTCTCGTCTTCAGTTAGGGAATACGCAAAAAGGAAGCCTTCCGCTACATTTGTTTGTTAGAGAAAAAAAGTCCTAGCTTTCTCCTTCAACACAAAAGGCAGGCTTCAATCGCGGCCTTTTTCATGCATTCAGTTGCTGACGTGCTCTACTTCTCCGCAATCGCATTTTATGGGCTGTTGGCTTCACTTTTGTTAGTTTGAGCTTTCATTAATTCGAACTGAGGTGGCGTCCCCTTGGAGTTTGAATTAACGTGCTTTTACTGTATACGATTGCCACCAAATGGGAAAATTACGTATATTTTTTACATGCTTTTCAGTTGCTGCTTTTATAAAGGTAGAGGTTAAACCTAAATAGAGCCTTGTCAAAAGTTTTTTTTCTCTCTGTATTTGGGTTGCACTTGGTTTTTCTTTCACACAGCTTGGCACTGACACTCCCTTTGGCTATTTTGAGCTCCAGTGTTCTGTTCCCCCTTCTGAGTTGACGGCCATGCACAACACCAGAGCAGCTTCAGGATACAAGCACGCAACAGAGGTAAGTAGAACCGTTTCCAGAAGGCATATGCTGCTTCGGGGGGCAGGTATTGTAGGGAACATCAACCAGAATGCAGCTGTACAACTGCAGTAAGGTAGGGGGATGGAATTCACCTCTGCATAAAATATGGCATTATTGAATGCATTAAATACCGGCTAAATGATTTATTATAACTCACAGAGGAGAGTGAAGTGTACAAAGCAGTGCTGCAGTTCTTACAAAATACATTGTTTGCTTAATACATTTTGGATGGGCAAGAGTCCTCTCTTCTGGAATTCCTTCGTCACAGGATACAACCGGTGTAGTTTAAAAGTACCTCCCCCCATAAAGTATTATTTAAGGCAGTGGGCATTTAGTTGTCCTAGCTTCAGGTATGTAAGCACCAAATGTTATTATGACTGAGCGTTTCTTGGCCAGCATGTGCGGCTTGATAAAAAAAAGTCAATTTAGTTTCCACCTAGGAAGTGGAAATCAGGCTAAATGTGCTTTGTTTTGCCTTTGGAGAAAGGGCAATAGTGATTTATTTCTCTAAAGCTGGTGCACCTTTACAGATGTGCTCCCCACATGGATGGTTCATGGCTGTTGGCTTCTCAAATTCTCAAAATATTTACGTATTGAAATTACAGTTACTTCCTAGTGCATTTGTATAAGCTAGTCATATCACATACAGACTCGCAGTGCATAGGCATCCAAAAGTGGCAGAATTGGTTGAGCACAAGTTTATGCAGCTTATAGTTTTTAGCAGGTGGGGGTCTCTTATTTGAATTATTTTTTACGTGGTTACTTTTGCAGGAAAGTGTGCTCTGGAGTTCATCCTTGGAAGTATTGGAGGAGTTCACTTTTAGTAGCCTCCCAATGCACTTGCTCATGCCTGTCCCTCTCCGACTGTATCCTTTGCCATTGTGGCCGCACCTCAGCCTGCACGTCAGCTTGTAGCATCAAAGGTGAAGACTATCTGCCACCACGATTGCCTCAAACAGTGTTCAAAGTTGATATGAATGGCACCCTTCTTTATTATTTTTGGCAGCCTTGTTCTTGCACGCATTGGCATTGCCCATGGTTTTTGACAAATTACATATAGCACACAAGCCTTTTAGTTGGGAATGTAATTGCTTTTGGCAATCTTAATTCTTTCAAGCATGTCATTGCATGTCGTTGCATGCTGTTTTTGCCGAACAAGATGCTTTCATCTTTTTACCTTTCTATTTGTGTGCAGATTTTAATTGTTGCTCTGAAACAAGAGGCTCAGCATTAGTGCAAACGCGTATGTCCAATACAGGCACAGTTTGTACAGCTTCCACCTATCTTTAATCTTGGCAGGAGATCGGAATCCAAATTCAGGCGAGGAAAAATTCAGTTACACTGGGGCATTAGCGGCACGGCAAAGGATGCTTGGACTGCGGTTATTGACCATCCTTTTCGATGTAATGTTTCGATCCAGTTCTTTTGCCATTGAATTTTGATTTTCTTTGCACAAAATGAAAATTTGGATCTCCTGCCACGCTGTGAGTGGGGCTTCATTGGCGGTGCCAATGCAGCTGCAGCTGGGAGCCCAAATGTTTTGCCAACGCGCTTTACCTTAGCTTGGTTATTCTAGTGTGGCCATGTCATCTTCTGAAAGTGCAGCAGCAAAGTTTCTGGAGCACTGCGTGGCAAATCAGGAGGTACGTTCACAATCATGCTGCCATTTTGAAGACCTCAGATAACCTAGCATGCATGTGGTGTGTGTGTACATCCATGTGTGCACGTGTGATCTCACGCACACTTGTGTACACATGTACACGTGTATGCAGTGTTCTACTTAGCATGATCCAAGAATTACAAAAGGGAGGATTGAGTGGACTACAGAAGTTATGGGGCCTCGTAAATGTTGGTTGTTATTTGGGTAGACAACCAATGTTTCTCTCATTACACCTAATTTATAAATGAATGAATTAAGAAAGTTCAATTAACCAACCTTATTGTTTTACTGTTCAGGTGTCAATTAAAAAAGTGCAGACTGCATTTTAAAATGTCGAGTTGAGTCGTTCTTAGCATTTCGCTTGTTATGCAGCTCCTTTTCTAGCGCTGCATGAGTAGCCACAGAACTGCCGCACATACCACACACATCGACTTCAGGATGTGTGCAGATGCAGGCTTCTCAACATTGGAGGTGAACAAATTACGGGAACATCAGGACATTAATTCAGCATTGTACACGCCTGCATGCACAGGAGATGGCGCTCTAAAGTGGTTCTCATTTTCAATATGAATTTGCACATACATTTCAACAGTACAAATGTGTAAATTGGAGGTATCGGTAAATACCAAAGCATCCATTCTAGCAAAAACTAACTTCTTTGAGTGTTCATTTCAGTGTATGATTTTATAACTGCCCCTTGGGCACATCTTGCAAACATTTTGCACACAACCTTTTAAAGGGGCCATGCAGACAAAATACAAGTTTGTTTTATTCAAAAGATTTCGTGTTTTATAGTGGCCCCAGTGCTTGTCAGGAAGCAAACGATGCTTTATTCACTGTGAAATTACGCAATTTAAGTTAAAATTTTGATTCTCCTGCCAAATTATGTGTTCACCAAGCGGAGACTTGTTTACCGTTAGTCAACCTAAATGATGCCACCATACCGCAGCGAGCCGTTTTCTGCCTTTGCTTTGTTTTTGACCGTAATTGTACCTGGCTTGTTTTTGTTCAGGGTGAAAATAATCGTTTCGTGAAACATGGTGTTCGCCTGACAAATATAGTCCTGTAAGGCGCGCTTACGCCAATCGGCCAGTGTCGTCTGAGACAACCCCTCAGAGACAACTGCAGCACTGTGCTGCAGTGCTGCACTGCACTGCAGCACAGAAGCTGCAGTGCAGTGCAGCTTGTGTGCAGTATGGTATGAACAGCTTTATTCTGAGCATGCTGCAACGGGGGGAGATGGAACTAAATATAAAAAAAAACGAAACCCACACCACCTGCATCGAACAAGACAAAATTTTTGTAAATTCAACTTAAATCTTATAACAATAAACTGGTTTCTTTTTTGCCTTTTGTTTATCAGGTGTGTATAGTTGTGCGATTATCGTTTTGGGATGAAGCTGAGCTCAAAACAAAGCCTTCCAAACGTACTACAGCAGAATGGCGACACAATCTGCAGAAGGGGGGTCCACTACGCAGTGAGTCCTTACATCTCTTTTTGTCTCGTCATTCAAGCGCATTCTTTTCATACGACTGCTTGCTTTTTCCTCCTTTTTTACCATTCGCAGTTATGTCTGCAGCTGACTGCTGTCTACAGGAAGCAGCTAGTGGCCACTTGCATTTTATTCTGGTGTCCAATGGCAAGATCCCGGTTCTGTTCCCTTTGCGAAAGACACCTTCTCCAGGGCTGGAGCAGTGCTTGTACTCTGGCAGGGAGGCAGATAGCCTGCCCGTTGCTACCAATGACACTGCACACAAGCTGCTCCAAAGCATCCCCCTTGTTTCAACCAGCAGCATTCTTGAGTCAGTGCAGCGTACCAATACCCATCGCCTTGCTGCAATCAAAGACTTTTTGGGTGAGGCAATTTTGGTTTATCATAAAGTGCAAAGTATGCCTGGCTGCAAGCTAGAATTTGCCCTTATGTACAGCGCATGTCACGACACATCATCATCATCATCATCATCACGATCCCGCTCTTCACTCTGGTGAAATTGCTTTTCTTGAGGAGTAGGATGGTGACCCGTCTCCCCATGAGCGACGTGTTTTCCACTCACACGTGGGCCCGTGTTTGTGCTTGTATTAGTGCACCCACCATTGGCCATCACATTCTGCATTCCCACAGATTTGCTTGAAAGACGGATTGGTCCGTAGTTTTCAGGACTGCTGCCAAGAGTACTGTGTATGTTTCTTGTTTCAGCTCAATGTAATAGTGCCAGCTGTGATGCCGAAGAACTTGAAAGGTGTCTCCTGAAGCTAGACACGGATAAATTCGATTGGGTCACCGATGACACTGCGGACCTGTCTGTAAGCCCGCCAGACGAAACACCTGGTTAGACACCTTAATCAGGCAGCTCTATGCTTTATTGCGACTGTGTCTGACATGCTTACTGAGCTCTCTCTCTCTCTCTTTCCTTTTCTTTAGCATCTCTCGGTGATCCTTCAGATTGGCCAGAAAGGAGATTTCTTGTATCGAACTCTTTGAAAGGTTCGGCTGGTGCTGAGAATTGCACTATGGCCAAAGGAGGCGATGACCTTGAGCAAAAGGGTGAGCAGTTAGACGATTCCTTCGAAACTTTTTGGTCTTCTCGTTTTGCCTTTGTACTGACCTCTTTGCGGTTTTTCTTTGCCTCAATACTCCACCCTCCTCTCAACCCTTTGAGCGATGCCCAACGTCTTCAAATTTGCAAGTGCATGCACAAATATTCTGATCACATGTTAGAAATTAAACTCATCAGTTGTCAGTAGTGCTGGGGTTTAAATCCTGGCCCCACAGTTTCTGAAGAACGAATCGTAACCTCTCTGATACAACTCCTCTTGTTGTAGATGGGCAGCTGCGGGGCGTTTGTGTGCAAGTCCTGTAGGTGGTATTCATTGAAAAGTTTAGCTGTCGATTTCTTCGCTTGGCAACGCTGGAAACGGTCACGGGCATGGCTGCTGCGCGACGAACATGGCGCGGCTTGAGCCATTGCGCTCGCACGCCGAATAAAAAAAAAAAAAAAACACCGCCATGCGTCGTCTGCTCCGTTTCAACCCAATTCTCAACGGTGATGTCAACAGAAATGTTATTAATCGCACTCGCATTGGACTCGGGGCATTACTTAGCATTCGATGGGCTAGAATTTGGGACATCCAACACAAATCATGTGCTTAGCACAGACAAGTACTGCCATCCCCGCGGAGCCCGACGTAACCAGTTGCGCCATAAACATTCAAGCATCATCATCATCATCGTCGTAACCAGTGACGACGCACTCACATGGTTGCCTGCATGCATGCCTCGCCAGTGATTACAAGCTATACGCCTCGAGCGCGGCCTGTAGGGGCGCCACTGAAATCCCCCTAGCGGCCCGTTTCGAAAGCAGCCGCGGGAGTCGGCGCCCCGCTCTCCATGTGCCACCGCTGCTTTTGCGGCACGTTCACGACTGAGATTTACCGTTTGCGGGTGTTTGAAATCCATGTTTATGTGGAGCAGTCACTCTGTTCGCAAATGGGGTGTGTTTACGAGAATGTAAATGTTTCTGACGCGATCTTAGTGGGGTATATTCGGTCTCTATAAGCGCCAGATGTGTGCCACAGGCCAGCGTCGCGGAACCGGCGTATGATGGAGCCGATTCTAGTTACACTGACCTGAATTTACTAGCCATGTCTCCGTAACCACCGGTTCCTCAGATGTTAAGCGACACCTTTCATGGCTTAATTGTTGAACAGCCTACCCTACATATATCCAAAAATGCGCCCGCAGTACGATCAGCTCTTCGTTGAAGTAGAAAAACAAAAGGAAGGTGAACGCGACATTTGTGTGTGGGATTACTAAACCGTTCATTGCTTGATTCCGCTCCACAGTTGTACACATCGTCCTCCTCCCCTTCCCCCCCCCCCCCCCCCCCCCCCCCCCCCCCCCTCCCCCCGCCCCCTTCACCGAAGTCTCCCGAAAAAGCATATGTCTCGCGTATAGTTGGTCTAGGGAACCCTACCTGGCTTAATTTTCGACGAACGTCTTTAGCATGTCAGAAGCTACACTGTTTTTTTTTTTTTGTTTTTTTTTCATTTCTGTTAGAGCTATTATGCTTCTCAATTCCGCACTTGCACAGCATTTTTTTCCCGTGGTTTCATTAACTTGCCTTGGTTCACATATTTAACGATGCATAGGCTTGGAATTTACTTAACATTTTCCCATGGTTTATATTCTTATAACAGGCATTAGTTATTCTCCGGGATTGGGTAATCACATCCCCGAAACACATTTTTCTGCGACGCATATATTCGAAACGAAGCCGCGTTCGTTATCCACGCTGCAAAATGAAGTTAACCTCTCATTGTGCCAGTATCAGGTCTAAACGAGGCGACAGTAGAATTCATTTGTGCCTGATGTTTTGGAGGTGACATGGATGATATGCTGCTGCCGTCGCCGACGCCCGAAAGAGCGGCGACGAAGCGTGCAGAACCGCGTCCCCGGGTAGCTCTTGCAGGCGATGGCATACTCTACGAAGACGCAGCTGCTTTTTAAGTGACCTAAACGTACTCTTTGTCTATAGATGTCACCATAACAAGTTTTTGTAGGGTGCGGAAAGGCGAAAAGAGGCGAAACAGAACCAAAACACTGCACGAACCCCTATCAGCCACGCAGCGCAAATCCCGTCAACGCCGCGGAGAAGCGGCGGCAGGCGGCGCAGCGATCGCGAAGCTCGAGGCGTATAGGCCGCATTATAAATCTCAGTAGGTGACAGATTAATACATCTTTACTTGTAGATTTTGTCTCGCCTGAAAACTGCACCTTTTTTGTACTGTTGCCATCCAAATGCCATGTTGGCTCAAGACTAGCTTCTTCTCTCAACTGCCTCATTGCATGGGTGCCACGCCACAGAGGCATTTCTTGAGCCCACACAAAATTACTTTCCAGCTTTATGACTGCTTGCTGGCTCAATATTTTGGCGTTCTCTCAATGTTTGATGCTCCTTCAAGCAGCCGCTAGCTCACTTGGGGATTTGTTTCTTGCTGGATCAGTTGGAAGTCTCATTTTTTCATTCTGTGCATTCGACTAATTTCCCCATCAGTGATCATGACAGCCAATTTTTTTTATCCCCTCCCTTCTATTGTGTCCTTGCCCGTCACATCTCTTCTCCTGCTCCTTCTATACTCTTGTTTCGTACTTGGTTATGTACTCTATTCCTTGCCATTTCAGTTATGTCCATGTCGGCTACTGAGATACTGAAGCTCTTTGACGACTCGGGTCATGCCAGAAGGAAGCCGACAGGCTCTGTCCCCATTCTGGTGAGTGAATTGCACTCCAACAAATCTGTATGGCTAAAAAAAAACGGTGCTTTTTTATAGTAGAGGCATCTTGCATGCACATTTACTGCGGCCATTTCAAAAAAGGCCAAGTTTCAACAACGTCATTTATTTTTGCTAAATTAATAAAAACGAGGTGGGGGATTCAGTATGTGTGCTTTCATAAATACTGAGGACTGAGCACTGCTGTGCCTTGGAAGGCTTTGTGGCTGTTGCCCTAACCATCTTTGTTACAAGACTTTAAATAAAAAAGCCTTTGATAATTTTATCAAGCATATACATATGGCAGATGAATGACAAAGTTCTATGCTTGAGCCCCGCAATGACAATTGCATATTTTTCTGAAGTACCGCATTCCCATTGAATTCAGCACAATTTGTTGTTTAGCTGTCAGATCAGATAGTTTCCTAAGGATCTGAAGACAACAGATGTAGATGTGCCATGCAAGTAGGAAGTGGGAGGCAGGGTCCTTACAGTACCTTGAAGTCCTTGAATACCAGGGAATTCGGAGAACTCATGGCAAGGGTCCTTAGAACTCCTTGAATACAGCACTACTTGTATTCCTTGAAATTTTTTGAGAAAAAAAGGGCATACATACTCGTGGATCGTGGCAGTGAAGAAGTCTATCCAGGAAAAATATGCAGGGAAGAGTACCTGGCAATTTCCACAAGTCAGCACTGTACTTTATAAGTTTGGAGACAGATTATACATGTGTGGCGACCACACTGGTATTTGCGACGAAAATAAGTGAATGCTATACCCTATAGGGAGCGTGCGACAGAACATTGGCGCCGTCTCATGGGTGCTTTCCAAACTACGCTGTGGGCAGTCAAGCGGACAGCGCTAAAGTAGTTACGCTGAGACGGTGACTTCATTGTCTTACCATCACATTACCATCCTTGTCCACTATGATTGGCATGCACGGCTGAGGAGACCCGCAAGGCAAAAACAAAAGAGAGCATTTTAGTCTGGAATCACGTGATTCATACAAGCGAGTAGCATATACTAGTGTTAAAAGTCTACTATATCTTCCCATGCTCGTGTGGGGCTCAAGGACACACAAGGCGGCCGCAACAATGAAGAGGGGCGCAGGTTCTTCATTGCCCTCTCTTCTAAGATGTTTTCTGCATTGTGCTACCGGCCTGCCTTGCTTCCTTCTTTGGGTCGTTGACCATGCCATCTACTTCCCCGAAGCCCATATGCGCTTCAGAGAGAGAAGGAGAGAGAGAATGGCGATGATGATGATTATGATGATCTTTCCCATTTCTCAAACTGTCCTGTGACGAATGTTCCCCTGTTGCGAACGGGCCTATTACGGGCCTATGATGATACACCATGTGATGCCATGTGATGAACAGACCGTATCCCAGTGAGAAGGGATTCAGCATTGACATCAGATAGCTGTTGAGAAAGTGGCAGAGATATGTGTTTAACAGTAAATGATTGGCGGGGCCATCAGAGCCACTATGGCCCATTTTAGGTCCCATTATCAAAGGGCGTAAAGGCATCTGCAAGTGTGGCAAGACAAAAGTGGGCTGCGTATCTTAGGCGAGCATAAGAATGAACCGACAAGGAGCAGAAAATATTGAAATGGGACTACTAGAGGAAATGCCGAATTCAAAACCACAGAAAACACAGAAGTTCAAGTGCCTGCTCTAATTCGGTGGTTCGCATCTCAGGGGATGACACCAGGTTAAAGTGTACAGTCGCCACTGAATAGTGAAAGAGAAGCAAGTAGATATGAGAACTTTAGAAAAAGCAGCTTGTTCCTTGAGTTCTTTTAAATCCTTTAATATGCTTGAAAAGTCCTTGAATTTGATGCTGAAACTGAATCCTGGGGGCGGGTGTATTTCACATTGGCCCGAAAACTTTATGCTTTCTCACTTTTTCAAGTTGGCTCATTTTAGACAACTTGAATCCCTATAACAAAAAAATATGATTATGTTGTAATAGACAGTTTATTCTACCATAGGAACTCATGATGAAGGCAGCGATGCCGAGCTTGTGCATTTTTTGTGTCCGGTGTATTCTGTGAACCAGTGGGTGCGACTGTGTGGTTAATTGGGGCAGCATATCAATAAAAAGTCTTATTCTAATGCTGGTGAAAAAAATCTGGGTGCGTGTGGGTAGCAAAGATTTTATTAATGTTGGCCCTCTCCTTCCTTTCTTATTTTGTGCCTTTACTGTGTGTTTTCAGGGCCAGAGCACTAAGCCTTCTGCTACTAAGGAGGAAGTGGAGAGAACGAAGTGGCCCCATCTGCTTCAGTGCAAATACCATGATATGTAGTAAGTATACGGTCGTGTTAAATGTGCCATAGATTAATAACTGCCTAACGTAATCAGAAAAAAAAATATATTAGCTGGGGACATGTGACATTGACTTCTGTATGCTACAGTAGGCGGTGTGACTTTGACAAGCGTGTTTAAAAATGGCATGAGAAATTGAAGTAGAATGCAATCCTTGGGGAATGGTTGCCTATGTGAATGCAATTTGCATTGTATTCAGGGGGGTGAGTATGTAATATAGGTGACGTTACCTCTACACTACTGGAGCTAGCCACCACTTTACCTCCTGCGGTCAAGTAGACGTAACATTGAACTGCTGCCACCACATTATGGCATCTCAGTGCAGGGTGAGGTGGGGCAATCATTTCGATTTGTGCAGCGAGGTCGGCACTAGCAGTGCCATTGTGGTCGTGTTACATATTTGCGTTGACAAGTTGAACTCACTTCACCCGCTCACTCCAGTCTCTCCATTCTCCTCGCCGCTTTGCCTTCCTCCTCCTCCTCCTCCTCTTCCACTACCCATCTTCCTCGGCACTATTTAGTGCTCCCCTCCCTCCCACTATCATCCATCCCCCATCCTCCTCACTACTGCATCCTGTCCGTTTTCATCAAGGCTTCACACACAGACGGATTACATAAAAGACTAGACAGGGACAGACATACCACAAAGTGGGTGAAGTGGGCGAGCAATGGTAATTCCATTAATAAAAATGTGTACATACATTGTGTGGCTGGGTCACCACTACCGTTGCGCAAAGAACTTATGGCATGCAGTAACACATCCAACACTGTCTCGTCTCGTATGGCAACAGTGTCTACGGCAACGTGATGTTCAATACAACCACCTGCCATTCTACTAAATGCCTGCCGGTCATATGGCATAAGTGGCTCAATCGGTGGTGCTCCCAATTCGAACACATTAACCATGGGATTAATTTCCACTTGTAACTCTGCTGAAATATCTTCATTCCAGCTGTTTAATTTCTTGGCTCAGCATAAGAGACTAGGCAAAGACCACGGTGTAAGTCAAAATTAGGTGAGGACACCGCTTGCAAAACAAATGTTTACTCATCATTCTAATAAAGTCGCCAAACAGTACCTGCTGAGATCATTGACAGCAGCGCCCTCCAGCTCGAGAGAAAAAAAAGCTGCCCGAGTGCTAGCCACTCGGAGGTTTTCCAACCTTGTCGGCTCCTCGTTGGGTTTTCTTGGCAGCTTTCGTAACCCGTTTGTCTGCTTGGCGCGGCTTGGCTGATTCCGCCGGCCGACGGAGGAGACGTTAATTTGTAGAAAGCCGTGTAAAGACGTGCTTCGCCGCAGTGTTACAACGTATTCTGAAAGGTGTTTCGAGCCGGTAGCAATCAAAAGAAGATATAAAAAACTCTACCGACGTGAATGTGTGCCACGGTAGCAGTTGAACACTCATGCAAGTGTGATTTCATACTTGCTCAGTGAAAAATGGGGTGCAATTGCTGCAAGAAAACGTGCTCTTAGTTAACATTCCCTGCGATGCTACGCGCAGTTGGCATTTGTCTGAGAGTGCGATTGTGCGAAACGGTACTTTTCATAGCTGAGAGGAAAAGTACTATAGGACGATGAAGAGATACGTGCTCACAAACAATGCAGTGCCATCGATTTTGCCGTTGGCTACAGCACCCCAGCTACTTGGCACCAGCAGCGGCATAAAGGAAGTATCCTCTGGTGGGACTGCACCACGAAATACAAGGGAGGTAGCTGAATTGCTAGAATGGATAAAATCAGTGGCGAGTACGCTGATGTTTCTTCGTCGTAAATCACATTGTACTACTTGACTAAGTTCACGCATGAAGCAGCGGAGACAAAGCGATGTTGTCGTAGTCACTGGCGGTGCCTGATGTTCATAGAAGCTTCGGCACGAGTCTGAATGAACTTAGGATGCCCGCAATTGCACAACTGTTTTAACAATGTGGTAAAATCACGCTTTAAGCTCGCTTTGTGTGAGCACACACGGTGAGCTCACAGAAACAATGTTGCTTTATACGCACGTAGTGCCTGCGAACCAGCTTGCTTCGGACAGTCGTTGATGAGGCCACGTGAAGTGGAGGACGCTGCAAAGTTCGTACTTCTGCCACCAGATAACCTTTAAATCGAAGGTCTACGCGTGGTGCCACCAACTTTATTTGACAGCATTTTGAGCCGCTGCATCCACACCTAAAAGTATATCTTACACCGTGGCAAAGACAGACCTACTGCAAAGTAGTGAAGTTTAGAAAGAAGGCTAAGCACATTAAAATGTTTGTGTGCAATGAAGCAGCAGCTTGTTATTGGCAGATACTGAATGTGTGCACTGAGTGATGACAATTGTGTAGCCTTATTTGCGCAAATGCTCTGCAAGAGTTGCACTGTGTGACCAGCTTGGGCCTCCCTCCGATTGCAGCTACAACCTGGACTCCGAAGTACTGGAGAGCTCCTGCTGCGCGATGCGGGAACGGTTTTTGGCCAACGAGACAGCCACCACCTGCTCCGCCAGTCTTTCTGCGATCCCCGTGTCCAAGGCGGCCGCAAAGGTCTCGAGCCAGGCACGGCCTTCCGTACGCAGGAGCCCTCGAAAGCAGCCCGTCAGCCGGGGCCAAGGAGCCCCGCTGCGGCACCAGCAGCAGAAGCGCGGCACTCGCGTCGCCTCAGCCCCCCTGCGTAGGAGCCCCCGGAAGGCTGCCTCCACCCAGCAGGGGCTGCCACGCAAGACGGTCCCGCTCGTGCAGAACAGCCCGCACATTGCGCTGCCTTCACCCCAGCTGCGGAGGAGCCCCCGGAAAAGTGGCAGGAAGCTCGAGTTTGACGCGTCCAAGTGAGCCCATCCTGCATCGCTTTCGTTAAGCCTGTCACTCTCCACTCATAAATTGCTGCATAGAAGTTTGTGAATGGGGTGCTGTACCCCAATCTGGAAAAGTGGCAACATTTGGGGATTAATCTCTGTTGCGCATCGCATATCTATATAGGCTTGGCACAATCTTCTTTCCTCCTTACATGTCGGGGTACTTCACTGCTTGAGTCACTCCCGAAATCACATTTATGCTTTTAGGAGGGTGTTTTATGCATGCATCATACTGTTGTGCATGTTAAAGAGAGCCTGTTGCATAGAACTTAATGTCCAAAAACCGTAAGTGATGCTGTGGTTAGCAAGTTAACCGTGGTTTGTCTTAATAGCTCAGATTGCTTTTCTTAGTTGCAGCAAAATAAGTAAGCACATGCTGTGTGTTACTACGTGTACGTTGTGTGAGATGCTTTTGCCCTACCAAAGTTAAAGCTTATTTGTTTGTGTCTGGGAAGATTCAATTTATGAAGCATAGAGGTGCCTCTTGCAGAGGTAAGTGAGACTGTTTTCAAGCAGGAAAAAAATTTGTTTAGTATAAAACAAGACCAATTTTTGTGCCAGGTCCACATACCCGCTGTGTTGAAACAAAAGGACCCCTGTATCATGATTTCAGCACTCATTTCAGCACACACACGGATGCCAGAAGTTGCAGTAGTAGCTGTGAATGGTGCAAGTCTTAATGTCGGTCTGAAATTGCTCAGCATGCTAAGAGGTCAAACAAAGCAGGCTGATCTTGATAAGCTGCACAGTACAGAGGCAGAGGAATTTTTTCTAGCGCTCATAGTAGGAGAAAAATCGGTTTCAAGACAGGCTGGAAAGTCATTTAAATTTGGTGTCCGAGGTGTTCCTTCAATTTTATTCCCCATAAGTGCACCCTCTTTGTGTTTCTCTGCACTTAGATGTTAAAATTATCAAAATTTGTTTTGTAGAAACTAATAATTCAAGGCTCATCCAATGTGGTCTGGTAGGCCTGCAGGTGAAACGATTTGGAATTCTAAACAGACACGTTGCATCTCCTACACATTTTCCATATCATCTGTCTGTGTGCAACATTACAGATTTAGTTTGTAGGTGCTGAATGAATGTTAGTGCTGATTATGTGTTCTTCAAATAGGAAGCAGGTGCCAGAGCCAGGAGGGGGTGTTTTATCTGCTGCAGAGAAATTACGGCTGGTGAGTTTTCGCCTTGTTTTCACATTGTTGCGGCTAGGCAGCTGTTATGCCTAAAGCCTTTTTTTTTATTTCTACCTTCGTGCTTTGCAGAAGCTGCGAGTGGCGGTGGCTAATGCGCTGGAAAAAAATGGTGTAACCCAAGGCAGTCGTCTCTACAAGCCATGTGGCAAGAAGTTGTTTGCCATCTGCACAACTTTTGCCCAGGTGGGTGTTGCGAAGCAATTGCGAACATTAATGAATGTGCACAGCATAAACAGGCTCGTGCGAGCCTGCTATGTACTCACAATATTGTGGTAATAGCCAAGTTACATCGCTCGACTCTTCACTGGTGTTTCTTGGTGTAGCAAGCCTTGGTGGAACTGCATGCATCCAGCATTTGTTTTCTGTATAGGAATTGTGTTTCAGGCTGCAGCCTATTTTGTGACCATAAAGATTCTTGTTGATGGCAAAATTTGTTAGAAAAATTGAGATTTACCTGATTTGTATAAGTGCTTTTAGGGAGTCAAAAATTGAGCGGTGTCAGGTCCTACCTAAAAGACCTCATTTATAAAGGGAGATATTAACCCTGCTTCAGAGCTGGTTTTTATATGTTGCCTCTTTTTTTTTTTTGCACAAAAAAGAAAACAATTTATACACATTTTAGGGAAAGGCTTGCGAAAATTTCATACCTTGAATGCATTGCAAATGGATTCAGAGCTGCTTTATTATCAGAATTTTTTTTAATAGTCAAGTTTTACAAACAATAAAAGAATAAAAGTTGTCTTTGCCATGCTACATGCAGTTTTCAAGCTTCACCACATGGCACACGTCCTTGAGTAGGCTTTTTTTTTTTCTTCTACAACACAGCTGTTGTGCAGCAAAGCCCCATGTATATAAACATTGCACTGGAGCATTTGAGGGCCATGATTTTTTTACCTTGGCCCATCATTCGAATCCTGAGCCCAGTCTGGCCCTGCAACTCCTAACCTCTGCCCAAACTTGGCTGTGCACATGCTTTAAAGATGTCATGGCTTAGGTGAAATATCTAAAGGCTAACAATGACACTGTGTTCACATTAAAACCATTTTTTCAACTGAGCAAGTCAGCCAACGTGAAAAAGCAGACAAAAGCAAATGCAGGGTTGGAAGTTTCTGGCCAGGCATTTTATTTAGAGTCCTTGTACACACTGTGTGTTAAAAACATGAAAGATTATAACACATTTATAAAAAAACTTACAAAGCTTGCACTGAGTCGCGCAAGGCTTGAACCATAGTGAGGCTGCAGGATTTCTTTCTACGTGAGCGCTGAAGGACACATCACCACGCATTTGTACCAGTTTGAAATTGTTTATTTATATGTTCCTTCGTTGCTTCGCACTGTGCTAGTAGTAGTCATCGCCATATGCATCGATATTGTCGTGTTCCTCATGCCAAGCATTACATGCGCGGTAGCGCTTGACGACATCTGGGGTGCAGCGGCGGTGCGAACGTGCATAACGCATGTGCAGCGTTCCTGGAGTTGCGTCGAGGTTCCATGTAGCAAGTGTTATGCCAGCTGTAGTGCTGTTGGTTGCTAGGCAATGCGAGGTGCTCTTCAAAGTCCTCCCCCCCCCCCCTCCCTCTTCTCTCTCTCTCTCTCTCTTTGCTAAACCAATTGTGTGTGCTGAGGATGGTTGCTGCGAGAGCGCTTGGCATTTTCTTGGTATTTTTTGCGCATTATGCTTCACACATTACGTTCCGCTACAACAGCTCTGCTGTTTATTAGTAAACTGAGCTTGCAGCAAGGAAAAGCCCAGAATTGTGTTACATGAACAGCAAGCAAGAGCAGTTGAAATATTCTGCCCAAGTTTAAATAGTGCTTATTCCAGCCTGGGCTCACAAATAACAAAGTCGGCAATGAATGTGCACATTATGATCAAACTATCACAGCTAACAACCTTTTCCTGTTTACTCAGACAGCAGATGCTATAAGTCAACATGGGTCTATGCGCTCAAAGGCCCAGCCTAGGCCCATCAGTGAAGGGAGTTCAAAAAGGGCGATTTTGGCGTGCCCGTCTGCCAGGAACTGCTGTGCACTGCTCAAAACCCTTGGCCTGTACAGTTCTCTATGTACTTTGCTCAAAACAAATGTCTGCCGACTCTCGTGTGTGTTCACTACAGTGGAATGCTACACATAAACAGAACAAAGGTAAAGAAGCAGCATGAGTGAGCGAACCGGAGGGAAATGCCTGTTGGCTGTGCTTGCAACCTTGTCATACCAGCCACGGCCAGGTTTATCAGGCACCTACCTTTATGCACCGTTGCAAAGTATACTATTTTGTATATTTTTATGTGGTTCCTGGTGCAGTGCTTTTTTTTTTTTTTTTTTTTAAGTGGTGAACACGCGGGTATGTGTAATCTTGTCCATCTACATTTCTTTTTTCATAGCTACGTTTAAGTATCTATATAGGGACCGGGCAGCTGGACGGGTGGCGCCACCACTCGGCGCTCCCTTCGTCAGTGGAATGAGCCGGTGCATTGGACTACACAGCCTCACGTTGTTTTTGTCGTGTTTGCTTCGGTGCTTTGTATGTTTTGGTGGCGTTGTGAGCAGACATGTCAGTTTAAACGAAGTCTAGACAGATGTGTTGGGTTCCTAGATGCAGTAATGACTACGTAAACTTTTGTTGGACGCGTCTAAAGTTGGGTATCGGCTGCAATGGCATGAGCGCTTTTTGCAGCGATCTGCGCTTGGCTCCACCCGTTCTGAGTACGAATAAACTTACTATTATTAGTTATATTTTATTCTTAAATGCTCTAACGGCTACGCAAACTTATTGGATGCTTGTAAGGTTGGGGAAGGGCTACATTGACACGAGTGCTTTTTGCAGCGCTCTGCACCTGGCTCCACGCTATCTGAGTAGGAATAAAACTATTAGCAATATTAAAATTCATTTCTACCACTTTAAATTATCTTCACTGGTTTCAATGACTACGGTTTCCACGCCAGCCTTAGCGCTGGGATACCTCGATACGTGTGCTTTAAATAGAAAGGCACCTGCATATGAGATGGATTACCGTGTAGCCGTAGAAATGTTGCGGTAATTTACACTTTCTGTAACCGTGAGCTTTGTACCTTCGGTATTGGTGAGCGACACTGTGACAGCATGGGAGCCTGAAAGCCGAAGTGGAAATACCACGTTTGTGGTGGTCATTTTATCAAGAGCCAAAGTTATTCACCAACTCAACAGCCCAAGCTACAAACCACCCCTCCTCCCCTTCCCGTTTACCACCTGCGTAGAATAAAGGCTGGCACCGATAGTTAAAAAATGTGGCAGTGTTAACATCAGCCGGTGTTTTTTAATGCTTAAGTATTCTTTACAGAGTACCTAAAAAAATCATGTAATGCCTGGTGAAGAGCCTGGTGAAAAACCGTGAGCTTTGTGCCTTCGGTTTTGGTGAGCGACACTGTGACAGCATGGGAGCCTGAAAGCCGAAGTGGAACTCCCACGTTTGTGGTGGTCATTTTATCCAGTTCCCAAAGTATTCACCCACCCAACAGCACAAGCCACAAACCATGCATCCCTCCTCCCCTTCCCGTTTTACCACCTGCCTAAAATAAAGGCTGGCACCGATAGTTAAAAAATGTGGCAGTGTTAACATCAGCCGGTGTTTTTTAATGCTTAAGTATTCTTTACAGAGTACGGTGTTTTTTAATGCTTAAGTATTCTTTACAGAGTACCTAACAAATCGTGTAATGCCTTGTGAAGACACCAAAAACGCGCGATTAGTTGCCTCAAATATGGGTGCATGAGCCCGAGTCCTCCACCACAGACACATTTCCGACACACTGGAAAAAGTTTAGATTCGGAGAGGGGGCATGGAAGTTCAAAATTAAACCGTAAAATCATCTAGCCCTCCGTCTAATGATTATGATGGTTGAACACAAAGCTTTCTTCGTTCGAAATCGAATGGGAAATGGTCAAAGTCAAAGACGCTGCGATCAAAAGACCAAACTGCGTGCTGGTCAAATTCGACGCTTAACTAGTCAAAGTTTAAATCCAGAAGGCAACCAAGGAAACCCATACGATAGAGCTTTGCGATAAACCATCATCGTCGTTAGACGGAGGTGTGCATGATTTTTCAAGCGTAGGTGGCAGCTTGTAAACCGACCGCAGCATTCAATTGTGAAGCTGAGTACAGGTTTCGGGCACCCTCCTCTCTCGCGTCCTTCAGCCACGCAGGAATTGTTTTTGAAAAACCATTTACCAACTAGCCAGCAACCATTGCAATTCTTGTAAAGCAATGCTTCTCCACTTCAAGCAAAACATTCTACTATCATGCGGTATTTATTCTATCAACGATTCCCGATGACTGTAGTAAGAGCATTTCTGTGAAATTAAACACGTTTCAGCTGTAGGAAATGAAGTTACGGAAGGGTCGTCCGTCACAATTTTTGTTTTGAGGTAAATCTTCGAAGACACCCCCCAACTTTGTCTTTCGCTTGTGCACGACGTCGACGCCGTTTCGTCATCAACTGCCAAAGGCCAGTGCCGCAGCATTCCTAGATCGGTTGCACACACCGGCTTTGTGGGAGCATTTAGCGGCAATATACTCCTCGATTCGTGAAACTGCATGCAGGCATGGAAAAATTGCATGAAGCAACGAACTTTCACTTCCAGCTTGACTTCCAGCTTGGCGCATTGAGCGTCGTCTGCTATTTGTAAATACTGAGTATGGGCATAAATAACACACATGGCATGCCTCGTAAACGTCACATCCACGCTCAAGATTTACCGATCTGAAAAATGCACGTGGGGTTATGTACGCTTTGCAAGCCGCACCGCAGAAGAATGACAGAAAACCATGCACAACTACGCTGCGCTGACCGCCACCGGCATTCCACTGACGAGCGGTTCGCCACGGGTGGCGCTGTTCGCTGAAACGACGGTGGTGCCATAAAACGGCCGCTCGGTCCCTATAGACATTACAGCAAAGGTATCGGTGTTATGTAATAGTGTATTCTATTCATGCTTAGTTTTTATTATTCATATTCAATCCGCAGTGGTTAATTTGATATTTGCACAGCTCTAGTTTTTAGCGTTGCATGCACCTGAAACTGATTATTCCTTTTTTTAACAGGATCTTGTTGGCACTGGTCGCACCAGTGAACTGTTGCAAAAGATTGCAGACTCTCATGCAAAGCAGGTATGTATACTGAGCATCATTTTTAATACTAGCATCATGGTGACTGAATAAACATGTAAACGTATTAGCTTGCTAGGGACACTGAAGTGAAGGGACACTGAAGTGATTTGTAAACATAGCGGGATTACTAACACACATGGCAAATTGTAGTCTGGAGTCTCTAGGCCATGTTTCGACCGCACGCGCTGCATTTATGCAACTATATTCAGTCGAAAAATGAATTCGAAAATGCTGTCCTCCTCCCTCTGCATCCTCCTTGCCAGTTTCCTGACGTTTCGTATGACGTCCAAACGAGGTGGCTTAGCTTGACTGTACTACTGCATGGCTCGCCGACCCTCCGACAGAATCAGTTGGCCCAGCGTTTAGTTGGCCGGCTGCCGGCGGGTCGTCGCAATTTGTTCGTTCAGTTAAAACTAAGCCATGACACGTTTGTGCTTGGAAGATGTGCCTTTAGTTTGTTAGTTCGTAGGCCGTATCAAGCTGTAAGTCCAAGTCGCTCCACATAAGCGCACATGCGACTTGGACTTACAGCACGCACATGCTCATTGTGAACAAGGTACCCGTAGGGGTACTGAAACGTCAAACCGTTTTTTTGACGTGGTCAGTGATCTGCGTTTCATCGGCGCAACCATGCTTTTACCTGATCAAACGGTATTCCGTCAAACTCTGGACTATGACTACATGCGACGTTTCGCTGACTGGTACGCTAGTAGAAAAATCTAAAGCCAATTGAAGGTGAGAGAAGAGTCAGTGGGGTTAATATAGGTACTAAGGAATCAAAATCAACCAAAACTTTTATCGCACAACGTAAAAACAATGTGCGGGGAGCAGTTATTGCACTGGGTGATGTAGCACAGCGGTTGGCAGCGCGTTTCTGCCTAAGGAATGCAGTCGCTAGAGATGAGATATGTGGGGAAACTTCCTTATTGCACATGCGCTACTCAAGAAATAGTCATTTAAGCTGCTTGGAATGCTAAAACTAAATAAAAATGTAAACAGGCTATACATTATATACAGGGTGTTGCATCGGTAAATGGAACACTTTAAAATTGTTTCCTGAGTGAACCTCTGGTCCGTTCACGGTCAAACTTCACACGAAGGTCGCATTTTGTGGTGTATTTTGTTTGACACCAGGAACAACGATGGTGCTTACCTGGTTATACTGAAAATAAATAAAAACAATTTTCACATATGGGAAAATGGCGGCCAGTGTGGATGTACAAGTCGATCTTAGAACGACGGTGCTACCTGGGATATGCAAAACGAAACGCGCCATGGTGATTTATGGTAGGAAGAAGCCAAATGAGGTAGCAGACGATCAGAAAACCTCATTTGTCAATAGTTTATGATGGCCACAAATAGTTACATAAGAGCTCATATGAATCACAGTAAAGTATTCCCGCGGTTCATCATTGTCCATACCAGCTGTGTGGTTTCAGATCGTCTGTCGTCTGCAGTGACAGGTTATCCCGCTTTCTGAAATAACGCTCACGATTCTTTGTTCACGTTGGTTGCTTTGTTCTTGCTTCACTTTTATTATTCTGTGTGTGCGCATCTGCACTTGTGACATGGCGTCATGAGATCGTTCACACACAACAGACGAAAAGGCAGCCTGTGCACCTACTGTGAATGATCTCATGACGCCATGTCACAAGTGCAGGCACACACGCACAGAATAACAAAATTGAAGCGGGAACAAAGCAACAAACGTGAACAAAGAATCGTGAGCGTTGTTTTAAAAAGCGGGATAACCTGTCACTGCAGACGACAGATGACCTGAAAGCAGACGGCTGGTATTGACAACGATGAACCATGGGAATAATTTATGTGATTCATATGAGCTCTTATGTAACTATTTGTGGCCATCATAAACTATCAACAAAAGAGGTTTTCTTATCGTCTGCTACCTCATTTGGCTCCTTCCTACTGTGAATCGTCATGGTGCATTTCATTTTGCATATCCCAGGTGGTGCCATTGTTCCAAGATCAGCTTGCACGTCCGAATTGGCCACCGTTTTCCCATAGGCGAAAATCGTTTTTATTTATTTACAAAATAACCACAAATGTGATCTTTGCATGAAGTTTGTCCGTGAACGGAGCAGTGGTTAGCTCAGGAAAAAAATTTTTAAAGTGTCCTATTTATCGACAAGTCCGAATCCCCGATAGCGCATGTATTTCTTCTTTTTTTTTTTTTTTTTGCGATGTTTTCTATATTGCATTCACCATTTTTGTGCTGTAAAGCTGATTTTTCCACGAGCGAGTTCGCAGAACAGACGTGCACACTGACACTGACGCACTTGCGAGTTCTCATTGGCATGGTGTTGCCATAAGCACCAACTGCTTGCGGGCATAGTCCCGAGTCAGCTGACCCTTGGCCTGGTGTGAACACGCCTCTTACGCTACAGGCACAACCCAGGCAAGCTCCAAAGGTGGGGGAAAAGCGCATCACATTTGAGTGTCTCCAGTGACGTGGAGGGCGTTCAGCCACTATGTACACCTCGGCTAGTGATTGTCACGATGCCAAGGCATGCCGGTAGGCTTATCTGACGCATTTTACAGCCGACAACATGGCAGAAGCACAGTATGCCGATTACTGATATCGAGAATGCTCAGCCAAAGATGACGTCGGATGCTATCATGTTTCCAAGAACCGAAATTGGTTTGAATCCTAATCTTGGACATCGTCCAATTACGTAGCACCTTGTATGGACGTCACTGGGTTAGTTGGTGTGGCCACCGCAGACTGCGCATGGTAGGCTTTCTTTTGGGCTTTATAAAATAAATGCTACCGCCTTATTGACCAGATAAACTATGACAAGTATTTATTTGAACCATTCTGTGCCGTGCAAGCAAAAACAGGAGCTTGGCAAATTCACTTCAGTGTCCCCTACACTATCCAGTTCGGAAATTTTGATCATATCCTTGTGCTGTCAGCAGTTTTTTACGCATAATAAAGTTTTTTCTCCCTTGATGACGTAAGTTCTAAGCAGTGCTGTTATGCGCAGTGTTGTATTATCAGTTTCAAAAAGCAATTGTACTTTTAATGGGACATTTTGTGCACTTTACTTGTGTGTACTTTTGTAATGCTTGTGCTGTTTTTGGGAGTTTCTTCAAGTACTTCTAAATGCGTCTTAATATTTTCACAACTATAATAATATGCACTGGAGCATGACCATCGTTATAGGCATAGATAGTAAAGAGGCCGCTGAAATATTTTCAAACGTGTAGTATTGTTGCACCAGATGTTGTGTACACTGTGTTTGAGAGTGCTATGCACGCAATGTCATACTCCTTCTAGGACTGGCTATAGGCACTGCCTTGTGAGCTCCTGCGTGATGGAGCAGCATTTTTTTTTTTTTTTTTTTAGCATTCCCAGTCTGGAGTGGCCTAAAGGTTACTGCACCACTGTTGCTTGTAAAAGTAATGCATAATAAATTGAGTGGATCACTTAAAAGGACCATGAAGACAACTTTAAGCTGTCCGATCCGAACCAAATACAAGTTTGAGCTCATCGCCTGAAGCACGCATAAAACCTATGGCCACGCCACGACGAAGGTGAAACACTCTACGTAGTTAGTAGGTTAAACCACTGATAGCGATATTTCTATACTTTCTGCTGGACTCCATTAATTTGGATGTACTAGTCAGCCTACTGGCCGCCTGCTTTTAATGTGAAAGCACTCAGTGACTGAGAGAAGAAGCCGGCATTCCCAAAATGAGAGAAATTAATGCCGTTGGCTGCGACCCATTCCAAAGCATGTGCCTGTGTCTCCATGGTACGTGCCCTGGAAAAAAAAATGCAAATACACCAAGCCTGCAGCTGTAGCAAATGTTTCACACGATGCTCACCGGCAGCAAATGGGAAGGAATCCCACATATCAGTTGAACTAAAAATTAGCACTGCAGAGAACATGCTGCAATGGACCGAACTCGCACATTGAAAAAATTGCAAACTCGGCAGTGGGGCTCGAATGTCTCGGGTTTGTAACCACCCTCCACGCTCGCACCAAAATGTACAGGAGCAATAAATTACACACGAATGCTTTCGGATATACTACATCATGGGAAGTGTTTGGGTGTAAGTCTCAAGACATTAGGAAGCAGGTAGTTTGACACTTCTGCAATTTTTTGTCCTCACGGCCCTTTAACAGATGAAGAGAGCTTGCCTTTATGTCCAGGTCATGCGAGCAAAACGTTGTGTCATGTTGGAAAAGTTGCAGGAGAAGAACATGAGGCTTTCTGTATGGCTGAAGCGCAGGCTAGGAGGGACCTGTACAGAATTAATACAAGGTGCACCGTGTTCATGTAAATTGAGGTTGGTGCAATGAGGATATTCAAGCGCAGCATTGTGATGGGGGCCCCTTTAGCCTTTGCCTTTACATCTCTCTTGGGTGGTAAAATGAGGAGCTGCGTTTCCTTTTTTTGCGACAGGCTTGCGGCTTCGTGGTTGGCAGTGCACCAAATATCGGAGTTCTGCCTGCTGCAATACATATTGTTTTCATTTTCTAGGTTGTGAAATTTGAGAAGCTCAAGGCTGGACACTGCAAGTCTGAAACTACTGGACCCGGTTAATGCATTGTCTGCCCTGGGTTTTGTTCAATATTAAAAGCAATGCCCATAGCCAGCCATGTCTGTTCATTTCCATCTGTGTGGTTGAAAGTTTAGAGAACAGGTTTGAGCACTGCATCCTGCAATTCGTAGAACACTTGTAGATGTAAAATCAATAATTCTTATTACGTCAGTTTATTCTACAGCAAATGGTGTACACAGTCATGTGCTTTTTTTTTTTTTTTTTTTTCGCGTCCACAGAGCCACGAAAAAGCAGCATTTTAAACAAACAAGAGATGTCCAGTCTTGTAACAATGCAGCTGCGACTGAACTAGCGGATGACGTAGTCGTCCGGATAATCGAAGACTTTCGGGAACTTCGCCAGTTCTTCCTCGGAGTACTCGGAGAGCTTTTTGGGCACGCGCCGAAGCTGACGCAGCTGGCCTGAGATGTTCTGCATAATGTCGTGCGGCACCTGGTCGTCGGGGAACAAGTGCAGCCTCGCCATTCGGGGTCGCCTCTTCAGGTCACCCGGCAACGCTCTGTACACGGCCTTCCACAGAACCTTGGTTGCGTCCTTGTCTTGCACCTGCCATGCCGGTGTCCACGAGCGTCCGCCGGCGAAGCGTGTGTCGTGATAATACATTCGAAACTTCCACTCGTACCACGGCATAGCGATCTCGCTGCAGTTCATGACAACTACGTGGTCGCCGCAGTCGTTGTTCGGGAAGAATATCGGCTTGTGTCTGCCCTGCAGCACGTCGGAGATCATCTCGGCCGACTGGAAGGGGTTTTGCCACCGTGCGTCGTACAGGAGCCAGCGGCGTGTGAATGTTGCCCACTGCTGCACCCGTTTAAAGTTGGATAACGCACCCATACTTGCACCAGCTCGGGGAAACAAGTGTAGAAACACTAGGATCTTCTATTTTGCACACAAAAGTTTCACGCTATCAAATGCACATGGCCACAGAACAGGACATGGCTCGGCTCGCACACCGGAACCGGATTGTGCTCTGGCCGCTTTAGCCATGAAGAAGTCCATGAAGAAGCGGATGAAGAAGTCCGGTTCCATTCTAGTTCACTCTAGTCGGGTTCAAAAGGGAACGCAGCGAACACAACAAAACCCGTACACAGAACGGTTAGCTAAGTGATTATTTTTTCAAGTTCTTAACAATTGTTAGTATTTCTGGATATTTTTCGCACTGTGCATTGTACTCGCCGCACCAGGGAGCGCTGGCGTTAGTGGCGTTAGTTGCTTCCTGTTGCGCAAGGTCGTGAAAGCAGCAAAAGTTGTCTCCACGCCGTGACGCCGTGCTTCAGATAACTAACGTCAGCGAAGCAAAATTTTGTGTTTTACTGTCTTCCGCTCGAGTGTGAAAATGGCAGTTCGAGCCCAGTTCGAGAATAACAACGAGATCGGCGTTTTTGCTAAGCTGACCAACTCCTACTGCTTGGTAGCTATTGGTGGGTCGGAAAACTTCTACAGGTAAGCCCCTTCCGCTCGTACACGTGATTGCTTAATGGAAATGCCTGTTTGCTGAAGCTATCGCTAGCGCTTTCAGTGAGCCTAGTTAAGCTGCTAAGCTCCCTAAAGAGTACAGAACAAGTGGCGACAGTGTCCAGGATTCGCTTGAGTGTTTAGTTTGCGAATCTAACCTGTTCGCGTCCAGGCTGTATGCATGCTACGTGCCCACGTGTTTAGTGAAGCCAGAGTCCTTGTTGGTTGGAGGTTCATGAATCCACACGTGAATGGAGCGTATCTTTGACTGAAACCTTTTCGCAGCATCTTCGAAGGCGAGCTCGCAGATGCTATACCCGTTATCCACGCGTCCATCGCCGGATGCAGGATCATCGGGCGGCTTACAGTCGGTACGTTGTTCGTAGTTTAAAGTTGCTCTCATTGTGCGTGAATACCTCTAAATGTTGTTACTTTTCATTTCGTGTGTAGTGTAAGAACGCACGAAAGAGCTGCAGTTGAACGCAACCCAGTAGCTCTCTGCGTAGAGTGAACAGAACTGTCAAATCGATCATTCAGGAATGGAACGTTGACGTCATGTCAGGATACCGCAAATCCAATTCTTGTAGCTAGTACAGGGTGTTGCGACGATAATTGGAACAATTTAAAAAATTTTCTTGAGCGAACCGCCGCTCTGTTCGCGCTCAAACTTGCCACGAAGGTCGGTTCGCTCAGGAAACATTTTTAAGGTGTTCCAATTATCGTCGCAACACCCTGTAGTTGACATGGGCGGGGAAATTTTGAGGGCTTGCCTGCTCAGGGCAAAAGGTTTTGTTTTTCGGGAATCTTCACCAAAATTTTGCAATTATTGGTATTTTTCCAACAGTACTGGAGTACGCTAGAAAACTCCGTCTCTTTCTTTCTGTTCTTCGCTTGTCCGGTGCCGTCTGATACATCAGCACCTGTGCTATGTCCAGTGCGCGTCAGGCTTATCTAGGGCAAGCGAGCGCGCGGCTCCGGAGCCTACTGGCGACATCTGCTGGGGGCTGTTGGGTTGGAGATAGGTGGCCATTGCGCGTGCGCGGGTCTCGTACAGGGCCGGCCCATCGTCGTTTCATGTGCTTGTCTAATTCGCAGACGCCACCATCTACGAGGGGGGCACTCCTGTTCCACAGTGCCAGCTGTCAGCGCACATGCGAGATAAGCCCGTCGTTTGATGCGGTGCGGTATAACTGCAGGCAGTTATGTAATTGCTCGAACGGTTTCAAGGAAAGTGCTACATGCCATTTTTCATGTGTGTTTTTGGTTCACTATATGCAAAATTCCGAAGTTTGGTGCAAGTTTTGTGCAATTATGTAGCTGCAAAGTGTCAGACGTGCTTACCTCCCGTGTCACTGCTTATGGCTGGCACTGTAGAAGAAAAACGCCCTTCGTGGGTGGTGATGTCTGCAAATTAGGAGGGCCCATGCAAAACAATGATCAGCCCAACCCTGTACAAGATGCAGTGGCCAGCCATCGCCAACCCAGATGTCACCAGCATGCTCCAGAGCTGCGCCCTCGCCGAAGTGTGCTGTCGGAGCTTGCTGCCTATTTCATTGTTTACTGCGTGTATTTTTCTCGCTGTCTAGTACACCGCCAGTTGCTATGAACTGCTGGAACTTGCTGACTACATTTGTTGCACATATACACAGGATGAAGTTGTTTTATTGGGGGTCTTTGAGCGTTGTGCTGTTGGCTTTCCCTTTGTTTGTGCATAATCCTGCAGATTTTTTGGGCGTACAGGTAACCGACATGGTCTGCTGGTGCCGAACACCACAACTGATCAAGAACTCCAACATCTCCGAAATTCTCTGCCTGACAGTGTCAAGATACAGCGGATAGAGGAACGCCTGTCAGCGCTCGGGAATGTCGTAGCCTGCAACGACTATGTTGCACTGACACATCCAGATCTAGACAAGGTAGGGGCACCTACACGCTTGTACATTTTTATCTGCTGCGACTTCATTCTTCTATTTAATGTGTCTGTGTAGGCAGGCCTCGCAGATTGTGGCATTACATTAGGCAAGCTTTTGACATTATGCAGAAGGCATTTTACATTTTCAGGCCTAAAGGATGATGCATCACAAAGTACATATGCAAAGAAAGGTTAATTCCTATAGTGACCCGCCGCAGTGGCTAAGGCGTTGTACTGCTGAGGACTAAGACGCGGGTTTGATTCTCGGCCGCAGCGACCCCTTTTCTGATGGAGGCGAAAAGCAAAAACGCTGGTGTGTTGAAATTTCGGCGCACGTTAAAGATCCCCAGGTGGTCAAAATTAATCCGAAGCCCTCTACTACGGTGCGCCTACCTTACACGAGCTATTGCTGTTCTTAACTTGCTCCCGAGTATAGTTCAGCCTGCAGCGGGCTATGGGGCCTTGTTTACCATCATTCCTCCTAGGTGGCGCCACCATACTGCTCCGCACCACCGCTATTTGCCTTTGCTTTTGGCCACATTTGCACCTGGCTTGTTTTCAATATGGTAGGTAGTAATTGTTTCATGAAATATGGGGTAAGTTTGACCAATATGGTCACGTAAGACAATGTCGCTTATGCCAATCGGCCAGTGGCGTGAGACAATCCCAAAGCGCCGCACTGCTGTGCAGTTATAACAAGCATAGTGCGCGCAGTGCCAACAGCAGTACGCCCTTGGACTTCTATGTTTATGTGTACTTTCATAACTTCATTGTTTATCCCACCATTCTTACTGCTATAAAATGAATATGCATTACACTTAGGCAAAAATAGTTCGTTCTGAAAGCTTTGCCGGCCTCAGCCAATCGCACGGCTGTGCATATTACGTCATATGTTCCAGTGCGGGAAATGAGCTAGTGAGTCGCATGGCCATTCTCTTTTTTCCTAATTATGTAGCATATTTGAGCAAAGTTTACGTTAAAAGTGGTGTCAGTAGGATTCTAACGAGACGATCCCTCGAAAGAAACCAAACGTGTTTCGTCTGCATGGCCCCTTTAACAATAAAGGAGATACCTTAAGGCTAAGCATTTGGCCCATAAAAATTGGGGCAGTCTTAGAACAGGTACTGGTGACTGCTGTTTGTGCGGGCACATCCAAGTACCAATGGGGCAGTTCCAAAGGACATGGAATCAATTGACATTGATAACTTCAGTGTTTGCTAGACCCAAACATCATTTTTCCCGATAGACTTGTGTGATGACATTGCTAGTTGCTACTGGCAACTTGTATGTGGCATTCGAATTGACCTCAGGAGTTGATGCATATTTCGTGGTACTTGTCCACATAGCATGGGCACTGTGAGTTCCATGTAGTGAGTGGGTTTTTTACACCGAGGAAGAGTATAAATAGGAGGGGAAACAGCCAATTGCGGCGGGCGCGGGCGAGTGACCAGGTAATGTCGCAATGAAAACCAGCATAGACTACAAAGCTTCGGAGCTGTGACTGCGAAGGAGATGGTAGCGGCACCTAGTGGACGAAATGACAGCGGCCACAATTCATTCCGGGGCTGCGCAGTGAAGTGCCGATCGTGGTGGCCTCTCGGTTCCTTCCCCCACAACAGATGCCACTAACTTTGGCCAAGCGCTTGTGATGTTATCTGGCCGCACTAGCGACTATCAAGTGATGCTTCCCCTCCTGCCATGTTCTTACTCCGTGGTTTTCTATTATGTGGTGTGTGATGGTGGAGTCATGTTTACTGGTAGCTCAGCTACCTTTTTTTGAAATTTTGGGAAGGAATTGCAATTGCAAAAGTTTGTGAATTCATTGCTTCTGTAACTGTGTTACAAAGTTCAGTGTAAATTAGTCTTTTTTTTTTTTTTTCCAGGAAACAGAGGAGATCATAGCTGATGTACTGAAGGTGGAGGTGTTCCGGCAGACAATAGCTGGAAATGTTCTGGTTGGAAGTTACTGTGCTCTGAGCAACCAAGGTGGTCTGGTAGGCATGCTATTTCATTCTTACATGCTGGTGTCTTTTTAAGGTTTTGTCTTTTAAATCAGAATGTTGGCATTTAGAGCCATTGGTAAGATCTTAACACACAACCCTCGTCCTTGTTTGCTGTACAGTTGGGGCCAAAATAGAGTGTGGCATTGGGCATTGATCAAAATGCAACAGTATGCAACCTGGCTGGCTGGGCAGCTGCTCTATAGATGCTTACTTGGTGTTCTTTTTTTTATCCTCATGTTGGCTTATTTTACACCCATTTCAGCCCTATGCAGCCACGATATCTGTGCTTGACAAAACTCAGCGCTTCTCTGCTGTTGCTGCATACTGCAGTCTGAGCAGTGATATTGTTTTCCTCGTTGCGGGTGCTGCTATCTTGCAACTGTGGAACTGTCTCTAACCGTGTTGACAGGAAACTTTATGCAGCTGTTTTTTTTTTTTTTTTATCAACTATGTTAGACAATGACATTTGCTATTCAGAAAGCATGTGTCAACCTTTCATAATGACACGCGTCAGGTAGTGTGCACACGAGCACAAGACAAATTGCATGGGAAATGTGAAGACATTGGTCAAATTTTGAACTTTTGAAGAGCAATCAGTTATTGAGAAATTCTCATCATAAAGTGGAAGGTTTAAAAACTATCAAGTTTTCAAAATACAATTTTTTGCCTAATCTATGGCTTTTCTTTTTCTCTGGCTTGTTTAATACAGTAAAACTTCAGGCTACTTGGTTTGTAACCAGAAACTCTATGTGGAGGTGGGATTTACTAGAGCTCTCGTTGGGAAGAGAGCCAGAGAGAGGGTGCAAATTTGTGGCACGAGTGGGCTTGTCCTCCTCGGGAAAAGTTTTTTTTCAGTAACTGCTACTAGAGTGCCAAGTATGTATGGATTGTTATGGGAACTTCATTGCCCTGCAGGTGCACCCGAGAACATCAATTGATGATCAAGGCGAGCTTTCGTCGCTGCTCCAAGTCCCTCTTGTTGTGAGTCATTTCTGTATGAACTGGTAGCAGTGTGATGTTTTATAGTCAGAAGAAAAAGCAACAAGTGTTTGGCAACATGCCTGTAGAAAAAGATGTGCATGTGCGAGGGGGGTGCTGTCAATAGGACTGAAGGCGGCAAAGCAGCAGTGCACCTTGTCCGCCACTGCTGTAATTTGTTAGGCATTTGGTCTAGCTTCTCAGCTTGAAAATAAACTGTTTGCTGTTGTAATAAGTACATCCCGTATTTGTGGGCTAAAGAATATTTCGAGACATTGCTTCTCACTGATTTGGACCACAGAATACAAACAGTGCAAACTGTACTCGCTGCTTGTGGTCAGTTTTTATTGCCTAACACACAGCCAATTGAGCTGACACCTAGGCATGTTCATTATGTTTGGCAACCAGTGCGCTGTTCCTGCTGTGCCCACTTGTGGAAAGCTAGCTTCTCCAGTGCAGAAATTGCAGATGGGCTGAGCTGTTTAGCCTGGAAGGTGCCGTTGTGTGGAATGATTGTGCACTGCACTGGGCAGCCCTGGCAGGGTCTCAAACATTTGGCTCCCATTCTCGTGGATCTGTCCAGGCGGGCACAGTGAACCGGGGAAGCGACGTGGTGGGCGCTGGCATGGTGGTGAACGACTGGTGTGCCTTCTGCGGCATGGACACCACCAGCACAGAACTCTCGGTGGTGGAAAGTGTCTTCCGGCTGAATGAGGCCACTCCGGCGGCCATCACGACCACCATGAAGGCTTCTTTGATTGAGAGGCGAGTTACTGTGGTGATTAGGAGAGATTTTTGTTGTGGTTGCTGAAGGTGATAAGCATGGTAACCTCGGCAAGCCAAGTGTTGCATGTTAAAAAAAAATTAAGAAAAATGGCGGTTGCATTTTGCGACTGTGGTACATTGCAGTACGTTGTTTTTCCCTCCCTTTGTGCCTTTTGGGGTTTATTCAGGCAATGGCAAGTACTGGTACTGCCCAGCAGTTTTGGCTGAGTACTGAGAATTGCTGTTGTTACCTGCAATAATTGGCTTCTCTGCTGAGGTTGCCATCACAGCATTACACCTTTAACGCAAACTTTACCAATTGAAGCATCGAAATGTTTTTAACTGAAAACTTCAAGCCCGTGCATCCGAGCATATGGTCCTTAGCTTGCTAAGCTCAGGTTGACTTTCATGTGATTTGTTTTTTATGCATTTCTGCTATTGGTAGTATTTACATAATTGCACTTGCTTATCCTGTTACACCACCTGCAGTGCTGCCTCAATTCTGGTGAGAATGACGCAACGCATTTTGTGCTTCTCTTGCAGTATGACCTGATGCCGAAGTGCAGCCAAGGTTGCCGTCCAGGTATCCCCATGTACAGTGAGGCGGGCCCTCTCTCTCTCTCATTATTTTTTAGCGCACGAATAATTACTGAACTGGCATTAAATTGCATCTTGTGCAGCTTCAAAGGTTGTGCTTGTTTCATTCTTTTGTGCAGCATGACCGTTTTGCTGGTCTCTGCAGTTTGAAAGCTTACTTACATTTACTGATGAATGTTTCACACAAAAATACGCATATCGCACGCGTTGTTCAAAACTGCAGTTGATTGCAATATTTTCTTCGGTTCATTTTCAAAAGCAGCAAGTTTTTAGCAACTGTTGTCTGGCCATGGGCTGGATAAACAGTGAATTCAAGAAGGCATTATAAGTATGTAATCCCTGTGTGAGAATTTAAGAGTACTTTTATAAGCTCAGCTAAGGCAAGAGTGACTCTTATAGCCACAATGCTAGGTATTGCATTCTGATATGACCCTTGGAATAGCTTTATTTTGCTTCCACTCTGCTTAGCTGGGTTTCGGCAAAGATGATTTGGTTAGGGCATTAATGCAGTATGCGTGTGCCAAGCTGGACCCAAGGAAGGAGTGTTGAAGGCTCTGCTCGTCAGCTTAGGTTGTTAGAAAAGTGAAGTGCTGTTGTGGGCAGTTGTTAACTTAACACACTTACACCTCTTCACGGTTTGTAGAACAGATGTTTGAAGGACCAGAAAGGCTGTGTGCCTTACATGGCTGCAGAGTGCTGCCCGTGGAAAATTGCTCTCGCTTTCACTTTTTGCTGTTGTTGGCTCAAATTACATCACAGTGCATGCAAAGGAACCATGAAAACAAAATACAAGTTGTATAAGCTCAGTTCATTTGGAAGATTGCAATGACAGAATACAGTCATGCCAATTTCAATGCAAGCTTTAAAAAGTTATGATGGTAAAGAAAAAAGATAGTGCAACTTCTCACAATGCCTCTGTGACATCACAGGGACCATTCTGTGTGACTGGTGGCGACTGACAAAAAGCTACTGCCAAGGTGATTGTGCGGTTGTGGTGGTGCCCCTGGTGCTGTTAGGTGGCACCTCTTGAATGCTGGCACGTAGTTAACGCACGGATTACTCTGTTTTTGTACTTGCCCAGTAACACCACTGCTGATGTGTTGTGCGGAATATTTGGGATTCTTTCTTTTTGTCATTTGGGTGTCTAAATTTTATGTTTTAATGGGAACTGTAATTGGCTTGTGTTGTTGCCATAGGTGGCACCACCACTTTAGTCTCCTTCTGGTACATCTGGGAATTGAAGCGGGGGCTCTTCGATTACCAGTCTTAAACTCTATTATCAGTTGTAGGTATGTGACTGAGTATCATGCAGTTTGTGGGGAGTCAAGGCTTGATAATTGAAAAACCCCATTGAATGAATGGAAAGTCTTCACTACTCGGGCCCTGGCCAGCTCCGGCCATTCAAGTATTTTTCCCTTGCCCGATATCTGGTTACAGTTGGAAGAGTCCGAACTACCGAGTTTTGCATGGAGTTCTGCAGGTAAAGGATGCTGCAAGACTTCTGGCTCAAAGTGTTCATCATGAGTGAAACAGCTAACGCAGTGGTGCTGCAACCAGAAGTGACATCATCAGTAATATCGTGACTGAAAATGTTCCCAGTTATGTCACGTGCACTTTATCACCACCTTTGATGCCAATTCAGTGAAACTTCAGAGCCGATGAATCCTGTGGCCAATGAAACTGCAAAAAGAAAGTTCACTCAAATGATCTTTGTTACCTAATGACACTCGACACCACTTCACTTACCATTTATGTCCAGGTCACAAAAAGGTCCAAAACATTGTTTTGACTACAAATGCCTGCTGTGTATAGTCCATACCATCATATCTGTCTTTGTTTTGCACATGGCAATGCTTCTCTGTGTAGGGCTAAGAGGCTTTCTTAGCGTCATTTCTTTTGTTTTGAGCAGACCCACCCTGTAATGGCCCCAGTAGGGGCTAACAGTATCAATAAATAAATAAATAAACCTAGTGTGTGCCAGCTCTAAATGCATTCTGTAAAAATTGTTCAATTATTGGTTGCTGTCAATTGCAAGAAAGCAAAAATAAGCTACTTTAATGGCTAACAAGTGTACACATGTCACCCTCATTTGTGGGTGTGGGGCAGACAGTAATTGCTAGTAGAGTTGTAGTAGGCTCGTCCAGCCATATCGTACCCATAGCTCATCTTTGGGCCAGCATTCAGTCATCATTTTTGGCTTTTACATTGTCAATAGATGGTGCGTGTGTGTGTTCTCACCTAAAACAAGCTCAAATGAATATTTCATCAGCAAACACTTTTGAGAACTTTTTATTGAACATATTCTGCATTTCAGGTGGCAAAATACAAGCATTTACAGTGCAACACGCTCAGTCTGTGGTCTGTCGAGCCACAGAAACATTGAAATTTACCAGCTTTTCTAACTGTCCAAAAAAAAGTAGGAAAAATTAAGGACGCAACATATCGCAAGAGCACAGCGTAATTATGTTCTACCCTGTGGGATTCTGCATTTCACACACTAGTGACTTCCCACCCCGCAGCCATCCGCACTCAGCAAACATTCCTTGCGAGCGCAGGCTGCGGACGGGTCCGTTGTTTGCGGAGACAGACAAAGGCAGGAGGCGGCGAGGGCAAAACATCAATGGCAGCATTTATTGCAAAGTGCAAATCAAATACACTGCATACAGACTGATCGTAGGCCATAACGGTAACACTGGGAGCGAGGCATTAAACAACGCTAGAGATCGAGATGGTTCGACTCACCCATGGCATACCGGAGTAGCGGAGCGCTGCGCAGTGCGAGCGCGGTTGCCGTCTCTCAGCTCGCCCGGACGCGTCCTTTGTGGCGCGTTCCCCCAGGTCAGGACCAGCGCGCCGAAACGTCCGCGCGCTACCGGATCCGCAAGACAAGAGCCCGTCCCCTCGTCATGCTACGTCCCCCCAGACTTCGCCTTACGGTGGCGCTAGTATCGAGGAAGAACTGGTTCTCGGGTAAGGCAGAGGGGAAAAGGGTCAACGCTTCCACCAGGGCAACAACAAAACCGTCCGGTCGCTGGCGCCCTCCCGTATGGTTCCCGTCGCGTAAGCGAGGCGCGCAACTGTGCAACACCGGCCGCGAGGGGAAGCTAGCCAGAAAAGGGGTTCGCGTGAAAGTCGCGATCCCCACATCCCTCCCTCCTAAATTTCTTGCGTACGCCGGCGAGAGCTGATTACAGGACTAGAGGCGACGGATAGGTCGTTCGTCGATTAAATCGTTAGTCACTGCATCGTGTTGCCTACGCCGGCTTCCACTCGTCCAATGCCACCGCTGGTAGTGTACCAGCAGGCCCGGTCGTCGCCCGCTGATGTCTGCAGGCAGGTAGCTCCGGGAAGAATCGCACCAGCCACCCCAAGCAAGCGTTGCTCAAGTGGCGGCACATCCGTGATGGCCCGTGGCCGCCGAGCGACCAGAGACTGCCGACTCTCTCAGCCAGGCTGGTGGCGGCATGCCGCACCGCACCGCTTCAGCAGGCTCGGCAGCTCGCCCGGAACAGTAGACAGCAGCATAAACACGCTCCGTCATGTGGTCCAAGCCGGGGTGGCTTCGCTGCACAAAGAAACTCCCCGCACCTTCAGTGTACGGCAGAAAAAAATAGCTCTCCGATCGCACCGCCTTTGTGGCGCGATCCTAACGACAACTGCAGAGTTGTCAGCATTGCCATCGCTCTGTTAATGTCAACAAAGCCCAATAAATAGTCCAAACCCTACAATGTATAGGGCAGGAAAAAACAGGCTGCAGTAGCCCTTTGATCCCATCGATCATGTGGTTCGATGTCGAATATCACAACTGCCAAGGCTTCGGCATAATTACCAGCTTGTTAGCGTCAACAAAGCACGCCAAATTGTCCTAACCCCGCAGCGTGCAGGGTAGGGAAAATACGAACTCGATTGCATCGATAACGTGACACAATCCGATGGTTCAGCTGCTAAGTTTCTCAGCAATGCAACCGCTCTGGAAATGTCCACAGAGCTAGAACCTGTTCTAACCCTATACGGTACAGGGCACCAAGAACACACACGGTCGCATCGACCGCCCGGCGCGATGCTTAACCACACAAATGCGAAAGCAGTATTTGCTCGCATCAGTAACACTTCATTCATACACATGAACGCGGAAACAGTATTTGCTCCCAACGACAGCCCTATGTTCACACACATGAACACCGCTTGCGTAAAAATGCTGAAATACGTTTCAACACACTGGCGCTGAGTTTACGTGAACAGAGCTTGGTCTCTCGAGCCGAACAAGAGGGCTCCTGCGACTTTACAATCAGCGGGCGCAAAGTTTGCCTCGCGTAATTCTCCCCGTCAGTGGAAGAGGGATGAGGACCCCCTTCAGTCCCGTCGCCCGCGTGGCGCGACAACAAAAACAACTACGCTGCGGAAAGCAGTTTTTCAAGCAGCGAGGGGTCAAAGCAAGTCTTTCCTGAGGCGGGAGAGATTCCTTTCTCTCGCGCGAGGCGATCAACAAAAGAGGGGGAGCGCTCCATGCGCCCTCGCATTGTTCCCAAGGTCGTGCCTTCTCCGGGAGGACCGGCTGTGAAAGCCTTCGGGTCACTCACTTCGGCAAACGACCCGCATCCAAAAACACAACAAAATAAAACGGACCAAACGAAAGAAACCCTGAACGTGCCCGTACGTGCAGCCGTGAGGAGACATCTGCTTTTTAGGGTCCTACACGCTCGCTGCAACACAAGCAGCTTATGAGCGAGCGGCGCCTACCGCATTCCGCGGTATCGGAGCGCCCATGCCAGGCTGCAATACCAGCTAGCCTTTTGCGGCACACGTGGCCCAGCCACACGGCTCCCAGAGCCTCGACTCCCGGAGTCGACAAAACAAAAAGAAAAACTCGGACCCAAATTGCAGCTTCCGTACACACTCACTTCGGGCTGACACAACGGCGCGGGCTCCCGGCCTCGCGTGGATGCCAACTCGGAAACCCTCGTTTCCATAACCAACAACGTCCCGACAAAAATTCGGAGACCACGTGTTAATTGGCAGCGATCTCCTGCCATATACACGATTGCTGCAAACTCGGCGCTTAACAAATTAAAAACGCAGCAGCAATAAATAATTCGCCTCACTCTCAGGAAAGTTCGCCTCTGCTAATAACTCGCTCCAATCAGTTAGGCCTGAAGTCTGTTGTCTGTGCTCGGATCGTCCGACGCCAGAACAAAGGATGCTGCCGTGCCTCCTGCTCGTCTCCGCAAACAAGGCCTCACGTTGGGGCGCCAGATGTGGGATTCTACATTTCACACACTAGTGATTTCCCACCCCGCAGCCATCCGCACTCAGCAAACATGCCTTGCGAGCGCCGGCTGCGGACGGGTCCGTTGTTTGCGGAGACAGACAAAGGCAGGAGGCGGCGAGGGCAAAACATCAATGGCAGCATTTATTGCAATGTGCAAATCAAATATACTGCATACAGACTAATTGTAGGCCATAACGGTAACACTGGGAGCGAGGCATTAAACAACGCTAGAGATCGAGATGGTTCGACTCACCCATGGCATACCGGAGTAGCGGAGTGGGATTCTGCATTTCACACACTAGTGACTTCCCACCCCGCAGCCATCCGCACTCAGCAAACATTCCTTGCGAGCGCAGGCTGCGGACGGGTCCGTTGTTTGCGGAGACAGACAAAGGCAGGAGGCGGCGAGGGCAAAACATCAATGGCAGCATTTATTGCAAAGTGCAAATCAAATACACTGCATACAGACTGATCGTAGGCCATAACGGTAACACTGGGAGCGAGGCATTAAACAACGCTAGAGATCGAGATGGTTCGACTCACCCATGGCATACCGGAGTAGCGGAGCGCTGCGCAGTGCGAGCGCGGTTGCCGTCTCTCAGCTCGCCCGGACGCGTCCTTTGTGGCGCGTTCCCCCAGGTCAGGACCAGCGCGCCGAAACGTCCGCGCGCTACCGGATCCGCAAGACAAGAGCCCGTCCCCTCGTCATGCTACGTCCCCCCAGACTTCGCCTTACGGTGGCGCTAGTATCGAGGAAGAACTGGTTCTCGGGTAAGGCAGAGGGGAAAAGGGTCAACGCTTCCACCAGGGCAACAACAAAACCGTCCGGTCGCTGGCGCCCTCCCGTATGGTTCCCGTCGCGTAAGCGAGGCGCGCAACTGTGCAACACCGGCCGCGAGGGGAAGCTAGCCAGAAAAGGGGTTCGCGTGAAAGTCGCGATCCCCACAACCCTTTGATCAGGTTCAATGAGACTGCAAGAATAATTGTTGGTCTAATTTGCCTGACAAAGGTTTGTTGACAATCACATCATGCATGGTAACAAAAAGCTTTCAGGTAGACCACTGACCACTAAATACATAATTGTATAATTTTCCTAGTCTATGTTTGGTTATGTATAATGAAAACATGCAAAAAGAAGGAATACTTTCAGAAGCGCAATCGGTCATCAACAATGGGTGTGTACACACTATGGTGAGATGTACTTGTCAACTAAAGCATACAAAATAGACGGGCTGGAATTATAGTGGTACAACTTGTCCGTACACCCACTACTGGAAGCACAGTCAGTAACAAACCCCGATCTAACTGGATGGAAAGGACACAAGCCAGAGCAATGCTAGTGCCTGCATGCCATTCCTATTCTGCCAGCCAAGAGGGTTCTCAACAAGCTAACAATAGCAGTGAAGAAGACTAGTGCCTGTTTTTAAATCCTAATATATCAATGGTCCTTCATGTACACCCAAATGAAACCCCTTTCCACAGTTCTAGGGTAGCACTAGAGCCACTAATTCAGTGACACTGGGTAGCACTAATGCGTCCCCTTTCGCTTCCAACACATCTCAATCCCACTCTTTACTAGCACTGCTGAGGACGTGTATTTATACTCGCATCTCTACGACACGCCAGTCGTGCTCCCAGTTCTGAGACTTAAATCTGCAGGTCACGATATAGACGCGACACCTTCAAGGGTAGCTGGTGGTGCGACCTGTACGGCTGGTCCTAGAGAACTTCATTAGACCTACAGCCTTTGCAGCCAGGAATGAAACCCTTGATCAAGCTGCAGGTTTGAGTTGCTCACAAAGTCTTCAATGCTCTGTACAAGTTTAGCTGCAAGTGTGGTATATTGTAACGTACTTGGACTTTTTGCTGCAGCCAGGCACAGGTGGTCACATTCCGTGACGCAACTAGTAATGGCCAACCCACTTGGCTACCATTAACAGCATAGCTTTGACAGACGAGAAATCGAGGCTCGCCATGCCCGTCTCCCTGCTTAGTCAAAACTGTAACCACCCTCCAAACAGGGAGACCAAATTTAAGGGAACACATTTGCAGATATTTCATCTAATATTTAATTATCAAGGCCCTACTGTTGCTGTGAATGCAGAGGCGACACTTTGACAAAGGTTGAGACGGTCCCGGCCCTTGTGGTGCCATTGATAGCGTTATTTTCCAATGTAAGGCTAGGTTTTCCCGTAACCAGCTACTAGAATATAAATTTTAGCCCATGCACGGCTGTGACTGCCACAGTGGGATAATTCCGACTGGGGCAATCACAGTGTGCGCAAAGATCTGCATGGAAACTTCTGCAGAATGCAATGCATACAGTGTACCACCCCCAGAAAATTCCACTACAAGAAAAAAAAAAAAAAAGCTTGCTCATAAAAAAAAAAGAAAAAAAAAAAAGACACTTGCACCTTGTATAATGTGAGTGGGAGGTGCTATCTAGCTCGTTATATTCTAAGCATTAACGTGCTTTGATGTCATTGGTAATGCACAGAGCTGTACAGCCAATTTTCTCGCATGGTGTGCTACATGAAAGGACAAATTTAGGATCTAAATCAGCTGCTGGGAGTTTGGGCTGTCATTGATTTGGCTTAACCATGCATATGTTTCTGCATATTGTCCAAAGCAAGCTTCTTTTTTCTCTTTTTTTTTAAGTGAGATGTGGTTGTATAATTTAATACGCCGACGCAACGCTGCGATGAGGCGCACCATGGTGGAGGGCTTTGGATTAATTTTGACCACCTGTCTCGTACATACGGGCAATTTTGATTTTCGCCTCCATCAGAAAAGTGGACGCTGTGGCCGGGAATCGAACCCGTGTCCTCGTGCTCGGCATTAAGTGGGATGTGACAGCATGCCTGACAAATACCCGACTCGAGTTGGTCGTGCAAACACTGGTTGGTGCGCAAGTTCTATCATGGCACGGAAGCCCTCTAACAGTGGGGAGCACACGTCCAGGAAAGCTTTTCCTGCTGCGCAGATGTGAGCACTGCCACAGAGCGCCACTGGCATTGACAGCAGTAGGCTCGCCAACCTGCAAAACAAGGTGCAGTTAGCTCACTTTACCGAGCGTTGCGTGTGAAGGTCACAGTATGGAAGTGTGCTCTACCGTGCTTCCAAACAAGTTTCAAGCGAAGCTTGTTTACGTCCGGAAAGTTGTTTCTGAAGAATAGGTAGTCTGCTGTTTCATTCCAGGCAAAATCTTCGAAGACAACAACTTGGAAGTCACACCTACAGCAGTGCATATGGCAGCAAGCCCTGCAATTGGTTTTCAAATGTTAGTTGCCAGTTTTCTAACAGCCACTGAGGCAGTTAGAAAACTGCCTCAGTGGCTGGCTTGTTGCACTAACATCCTACCCAGGCTTTACACCTTATGTCTAGGTCTGTTCCGTACCGCATTTTACAGTGGTACTTTTCAAGGCAGGAATTCGATATCGTTAGATGTGTACACAATTCGCCACTTTGCATTCACGTTGCCTAACCCCTATTGGCATAGGATGCAAAATATAGTTCTCTTTTTTCATGCATATGGGGAGGAATTGAACTATGCAAGCCCCAGTTTCAAAACTGCTTCTCTGACCCTTATGATGAAACAGCAGCGTGCAGCAAGACAGCCGAGACTGTTTTGTCAAGCACCTACGAATATATCCAGCGCGGAATGCTAATAAGTAGAGCGGGCACTGGCCCCCGTCCACGTTTCGTTCCATGTGTTTTTACTTATGCTCATTTCTGGCAGCTGCCACTAAACACATCAGCAGCAACAAGAATTTCTCAACCATATAGCTCTGTGCTCTCTGTGAAAAGTGCTTGCAGTAATACCTAGGTGCAATATGCAAACTTTATACCACCCTGAACGAGATGCAAGTGCTAACAGGCCGGTGGCTGAAGCAAAATGAATAATTTTTTTTTTACTTGCTGTAAGTCTGGTGGGACAAAGACGCTAAAAATTTCAGCACCTCTTCGATGTGCTGGTTGATATGCCGAAGTTCACATCAGTCCCACCAAGGTAGACTACATAACACCTACAAAAAGAAAAAGCAGAGTATCACTTTTTTTAGTCAAAACTGAAGTCTATGGTTCCGAGACAGTTTATCAAACGCCATTTTATCAAAGAGATGCTCGTTTCATTGACAGCTCTTATTGTTTTCCTAGCCATTCTAAATCCTTTATTCAGTTTAACATGCCATTCCTCTAACCTTATCTACAGAAGATCCTATTCGATCATATGTCTACCATGCATTACATGCAAAAAGCTCCCAATATATATCTGCATGTTTTTCCCGTCTTAGCTTTTTCCCTACTAGCTGCTACTGTTTGCTGCTTCTGATCACCTTTGTTTCATTAAGAAATCATGTTCAGGCTTTCAAACTTGTTTCAATTTTTTATATTACCACATTTGCTACCACATTAAACCATTAACAGTTTTTGTCATCATTATTTGCATGAATTCACAGCAGTGTTGGCACTAACTTGGCTATATCTTAATAGACTTGTGGCCCGAAAGTTGGCAATTTTTTTACACCTTACCCCACCATTGTTCATGATGATGTGATTCGGAGTGTTGTCCTCCCCAAATTTTCATAGTCATGCAACTTGTGCACAATTCGCTCTTTGACTGTGCAGTCAAATTGTTTGCAGCTTAACACATCTCTCAGCAGATATAGCCTGCCAAGTATTTTGGAAAGATTAGTGCAATTAATTTCTGTGAGGGTTCCTGACAGCAATAGTGTAAATCATGAACATAAATGTGGTCTGTGACTGCACTTCTGCCCTGTTTTGTAATACTCCAAGCCATTACTGCATGAATGAAGATAGCCTTTTGGTGGAACTCATTGTTTGGTTGGCACTAGCTGGCGCTATTGTTGCCCACAATTTGAGCCACCTTCATTTGCCCCTACAGTGTCAAATAAATTTGTTCAAAGTGGCAGGGAGCTAATCGTAGCTTTTGGATTAATGGCTGTTGAGCTTCTTTATGGCATGCTCAATGAATTTATAGCTGCCTAGTCTCTGTATGCATTCCCCACATGTTTCCAGAGGGAGGGTGGGGGGAACCGAAAGCGTGAAATATTTGCGAACATAACGCGTCCATAAGCAGAAAACCAGATAAGCAGGGAGAGGGTGGAGAGTCGGCGCTGCATTTGAGCCGTGGAGAGGGCACGGAGCAGCAGCAGTGGAAACGCGAGGGTTGGGGGAAGCGTAGCTTATTTAGTAACGCTAGTTGGGGGAGAGTGTCGTTGAACGCGACACAGCCGCTCCCGCCGCCAATCACATGGTCACCGCCGACCGGCAAGACACAGCTTGCACTTTAGCGCACTCGTTGGACTGCGCCCCGGTCAATCGTGTCTTGTTCCGTGAATGTATGCAACCCAATTAAACAAATAGTTTCGCTGTGTAACCCGCCAATGGCTCGGTCCTCCATTTCTTCCTGTGATTTTTTTTAGTATTCAACATGTTTTCGTTCGTCGGACTTTTGTTAGCCTACCTTTAGAAGGGGTTATATGCAATCGAGTCAGCTTTGTCGGTCGCGCACTTTTCATAAACGCTGTCTAAAGGTACGTCGGACGCACCCGCAAAATTTCTGAAACGTCTTCTATGAAACGTCCACCAATAAAACTGCGTAAACGGCGTTCGATAAACTGTCCGGACCTTGAAGTCGACAGGTAATTTACTTACTGGGTGTCTGAAGACCTTAACTCATTTTCAGGTGGATTTCTCTCTGCTGCCTGGGTTGTGAAGAAAAATACAGCATTGTGCCATTCGCGCTGATTTAAACAAACAGGACACGCACTTACGTGTAGCCCTGGAATACTGCATATTTCATCGATAGCTTCATCAATGCTATCATCCGAAGATGTCCTGCAAAGCAATTCTTTTTCGTCAACTCAATAGCAAACAAACGGAGTTTTACTCACCCAACAGCGGTCTTGCGTACTAGGATATTTTGTTTGCAATATCTGGCTTCGACATCGTCCAAGAGGGTATCAAGGCCATCGTCGTCGTATTCCATGGGCAAAAAATGCGACGGGAGTGCAAAGCTTGTTCGTATGTGGTACAAAAAGAAAAAAAAACAAGGCTTGCTTGAACTGCAGGCCGCCGGCTAGAACGACGCCGTCGTTGCCATAACAACGCTGCATAGTTGGCATAGTCGACATTGCATGGTTGCATCAGTTGCATTGATCGGGTGGATACAGTGCACTGCTTATTCTAGGCCCGTGTTCTACGCACTGTGGCATGGACTTTTGTACTATCTCGGACCCGTCGCAGATATTCCGCGGGTAGTCCGAGGCTTCTTTTGCCATAAGACGATGGGCGGAAATCTCGGGCATGACTGTACTGATGGTCGACATGAGTTACAAGGACTCGAATGCAACGAGTAAAAGTATTCCACCTCACTCCCTTCGTTCCGGTGTTTCTCCACATTCGCATAGTTTCGCAAAAGAAAGCAAGTGCCAAAACACGGAGCCATGCTCGTTATTCGTGATAAACGTTTATTGGAGCCAAAGATGATGCACGAGAGAATAAAAAAAAAAAAACGACAAAAAATTTCCAATGCCTTCGAGCATGAAGGAGGAAAACTCCATGGTCCAGACGTTTGGGTACCTATGTTGGGTACGGACCATACCGGCTATCCGCGGATACCGCAGGTGCATGAACATGGAATTGACGAGCATCGAAGAGCTAATTACTTCTACTACTTCCACAATACAAACATGGAGGCCTCCTCGATGAAGATACTTACCTCCTCCAAAAGCGTGGAGGAAAGAAAAGAATGTCCAAAAGGCACAGAGGTAATCTAAAGTCCCTTCAAATCAAAAGGAAACAGTAGGCAACGGCACCGGTAAGCTACATTTTGTCTGAGGTTTGGTGGTTGGGCATGGGTTGGGTCACTCTACCCGCCCTGAGCGCAAATAAAAGTATTGTTATTATTATTAATCATAAAAAGCATCGATTTAATAAAATTAATAACACAACAGACAGTTTTATCAGCCCCTAATATACGTGCTGCACCCTTGTGGCTACTGGTCTGTAAAAGGACAATTTCTTACGAATGTTTACGGCGAAGCAGTGCCACCTATGTTTTCATTAAACCATCTGTTGCTTGTTGCTAAGCCTATCTTCTTCAAATAATCCGAATAGTGGTGAGTGCACGCAGTTAAATTACTTCTTTATTAGCAGCACAGTCATATATATCACAGCTTGCGTTGGTCACAATTAAATTATATTGAATCTTTTTTTGTACGGTGTTGCAGCTCAATGTAATGCAGCTCTTTTTCGCGAAGGCGAAAATAACTGCGGAGGAACCGACTGCTGTGACTTGAAAAATGGCCGCTGATTCGCCCCCAGCTAGTACTGACAATATTTCGTATACATTTTCTAGTCTTTCTGTTATAAATGCAGTATTGTCCAAGATATATATTTTTTTGTGAATTGAAGTGCGTCTTTCAGGTATGTTTTGGATCGGTCGGAACGCACTTCAGTTTTTAAGGTGTTAGGCGAAGGTGCTGTGTGCGAAAATACGCAGTGTTGGTGAGTCTCAAATTTACGAGCAGACGATTCGATTTTATTTCAGGGCGGCCGTGGATAGCGTCGTGGAGAAGTATCAGGTTATCTGGTGTGACAGCCAAAACATCTTAATTATGCTGTTAGTTCTGCATCCCCCGTTGATGCATTTCTTGCGATCGTACTCCAGTCAAATAGCGACCTTGTTGTCGCGTCTCTTGAACTCACCAGTTCAAGGGACACGATCTCTAAATTCACTAAACTTGGGACAGGCACCGGTGTGGTTAATGTGGTTAGAAGTGTGCACGGAAGTCGTCTCGGAAGAAGCCTGGTGGCAGGCGGAGATCGGTGACTGTTTTGGTTTTGCCATGCATTCCTCCAAGATCAAGTGCGGCGGATACGTTCGAACCGTCCCAAAACGCACATGCAACTCTCTCACCAGTTTGATGGGAACTCGCTAGTCAGGTGATTTTTCAGCAACATGTTCACCAGTCGCAGTAAACAGAAACATTTATGACTGTGCATGTGATTTGGCTGTCGTGTTAACTTGAAACAATTCTGTGGCATGAGGAATTCAAGTGCTTCATGCCGCAGGAAAGAACACGTTTTGCAAAGTGCACATGTGTGTTGGTTTGTGCAATGCATAGTGATTTTAGCTGCCGCGGAAATCAAGTTATGTTAAACCAGGGCATATATTCGTACCTGTGGATGCTGTTCTTTACTACCGCATCTCCTTTCCTATGCGACCAAGGTGTTCTCACTGTGTTTACTTTTTCTGAAATTTTGCAGTGCCGAAGTTTTTGCATTTCCGTATTTGTCAGGGTAGGCGAAAACTACACAGGTTAAACGTTAAACCAAACATAACCTTTGTATGAGTTTGTTGTGCCATCGCACACACATGTACTGCACATAGGCGATGACTGCACACACACAAAATTGTACCGCTATACATAATGTGTTGTCTCTGAAATATTGTTCGTCCTTTGCTTAATTCCCTCCTTAATGTTGTGCAGTAGGTATTATGATGACGTGTTTTTTTTTTTGTCTTTAATGCACCCGCCGAAGATTTTCAGGCTATGGACTTTAGTGTGGTATTCATAAAAACCTTGTAGCCCCTCCTGGTAGAAACCTGCAGCCATGTTCCAAAGAATAGGTGGTGCTTAATGTTGCCCTTTCTGTTTCTATCACTGTGCACACTGCCCATAAGTTTAATCAGTAGGATTACTGCAGCGCATAACGTTCTGTAGTGCAAGAAAAGAAAAAGGGATGCATTTTGAGACGGTGTGCTTGCCTTCCAGGATAGTGCCCCTCATTGCAGTCATTGGGAGCAGTGTGCGGCTGGACTGAGCCATGGATGTGTTCATTTGTGGTGTGTGCCACATGGGCTTCCATGACATTGGAAAGTTTGTGGAGCACAAGAACACTCTCAGTTCGCTGACCTGTGACCAATGCACTGCTGTCTTCCACAAAGAGGAAGAGCTGGCCGAGCATGTTTTGCGAGAACATCCTAAGGAATCCCAAGGTATGCATTGTTTCCACAAACTTGGGGAATTGTGAGGGAACAGATGTCCTACCCGCATAACCGAGTGGACAGGGGTGTTCAAAGCTGCCTTGGTTCACTCTGCCAATTTTGGGCCTAAAGAGCTACTCAAGAATATTGTTCTGGTGGGTCTCTTGCCTTGTACACGATGCCCTCATTATTGCTAGCAGCTTGCAGTAGGGCTGCACGCTGCTGGGAATGGTGACCTTTGGTGCAGCTTCATATATTCATTGCACTGCTGTTTGTTGGTATGCTGGCCTTAAATCCTATGTAATGTGTGTGCTTGGGGACGTAGTTTGGACTTATCGAACCTGGCTGCATCGACTTGGTGCTTCTGTTTCTGTACATATTTTCCTTTCTCACCACCAAATGTATTTGCTAAGGTCACTTAGGTGCCATTGGTGACACGATTGTTTGATCTTCACCACTGCGCAGTGAGGTTTGAGGCAATCATGGCACGCATTATTTCTGTGCCAGAATCAGAAAACATTGATGAAGAGATGCCATTAGATGAAGGCTTGGAGACCGAGCCTTCCACTGACTGCACCGATTGTGACCTCCTGACTTTGGCCAGCGACAATACCGTCTCGGTAGACCCACAGACCATTGTTGTCGAAGGTTTCGCATTTGAAGACTCAGGTATGGGTATCCAATTTTATCCCGTGGTGTGTTTGAAATCAGTCGACCCCACATTGCAAAGCCTAGGCAGCCTGTTTCACATCAGGTGGTAGTGTTGGGATCTAAGTCACTGAACATCCTTAAAATGGCCAGTTGGACTTGAAACAGGGAGCCTATCCTAAGGCGCAGCACATTGTTTTTGGTGGGCTGAATGTGGCAGCTTTATGGGAACCATGGCAAATGAAGCTACTAGGATGAAATTGAAAGTGTTTGTATGATTTTAAGCCTACTACATGGCGACTAAACAGAATTGAACACATGTTGGGCCATGGTGTTAGTAGTTGTTCATGTAGAGTGATGACGCAGCTCTGCCGTGTGAACCCCGCATTCAAGATCAAGACTTGCTGTGGCACTCCTTGGTAGAGGGTTGCATGGGCTTCACATCTATGCCTGCTCTGCACCCACGTTAGCCTCTTCAGACCCAAGAATGCGGAAATAGAAAAATCTTTCGTAACACACTTTTATTCGATTCAATATCCATAGAAATAAACGCAAAAAAATTACAGTAGCAAAAAAGCAAACGAAAGTAATAGAATTTGATGGTACCCATTTGGGTACTCTGGGTTTCAGTGCATGTGGAATGCAAGAGGCAATATTTTCGAAATTCTACAATGCTTCGAAAATACCAGAAAAATGCTACAACACACTTTTATTTGGTTCATTGTCCATAGAAATAAGTGCAAAAAAATTACAATAGGAGAAAAGCAAACGAAAGTTATAAAATTTGATGGTACCCATTTGGGTACTCTGGGTCTTCTTACCCGGTGGACGCATTCAAGTGCTCGCGCAGCTGAAAGCCATTTTCGCCGCCTCGCTCTTCAGAGATTCCTGGACACATCGCGCCACCTAGGGGGGCTTAGTGAAAGCAAGGCCTGCTTTTGGCGGGGAGACAACTTTTGACACGCTAGTTTCGAATGGGGGAAAGCTTTTGCCTTTATGGTTGTGGTACCCATTTGGGTACCCCGGGACTGAGGAGGTTAGAGAATGCGTTATAAGAAAGCTTTTTGCACTGTTTTCCACTCGTTTCACACCTTAGTTCATACCGTATCTGACTGGAGATGATTGCGTTCATCTGATAGGAGATGATCTGAGCTGATCACTGCACAGTGGTGGTGCTTTACAGCAAGAGCATGGGACTGATGCTTGCAATGAATGAATACCTTCACCGTGATTGGACTGATGCTTGCAATGAATGAATACCTTCACAGTGATTGGTTGTTGAGACTTATTAGAAACTGAAAGCTCAAGAAAGCTGCATGTAATCAGCATATAGGGGGCCAAATAGTCAAAAGTTTGTAGTTCTAGACCCTTGCTCAACAGCAGGATGAGACCAGGAAATTTAGGGGCAAAGAATGAATTCATACAGTGCAGGATAGGAACATTTGGAGGTCACTAAGAGCGGCCTGCATCTTGCAGTGGATATAAAATAGGACGATGGGGAAACTGGTTCTCTGGTGCTAAGATTATTTCGGTCGTATGTTTTGCCTTGTACAAGTACATTAAAAAGATGGATGAGGTTACTGGGGTAATGTGAGTTACAAACGACTGGCACATTCTACTGTTGATCCATGTGTTGAGTTTCTTACCACTCGGCTGGAAAATTGTGTGGGTATTTTCTACATCTTCTCTTAGGTGCAAGCACATTCCTTATTTGGGTGACTTCACACTGTGTGGCAAGCTGTCTTGCATCGCAAAAAAAAGAAATGGAAGGGACAGAACAAAGAGAAATGCCAACTTTAATTGTTCATTTCTAAACAAAGCATCCTTTGTCATTGAAGAAAAGCTGAAAGGGTTTAGACAGATTTGATTGTTCAGTAAAAAAAAAAAAAGGTAATTCAGCCATGCATTACAGTTTCTTTAAAGTACTGTTGGGCCACGATAGCAGCCAAAGCAGGAATGGGAGCAGTTCCTCACAGTATGCGTAAAAATTTATGAAAGCAAAGAAGAGGTGTCTAAAGTAGCCGCTTGAGATGCATGTTTGCTTATATGATTTTGGCCTGCCTTCTTTTGCAAGCGCCTCGTTCTTGGATTTAATGGTGCACGCTGTTCCACACTCTGAAGATGTTAACACCTGCCCTCCCCGTCAACTAAACCCAAATTGCTGGCTTCAATCTTCCCATGAAGGTAGCCTTCAATCTAAACAACACAATGCCCAAGTTTTGATGTTTTTTTAATGACCCAACAGGTTTCGCACGAAAAACAACAATTAAACCCTGCATTGCATACTAATCTATAGCCATGGTGTAGGGGATCCCGTCCTTAGGGGGACGCATCAGAGAGCACTGAGGCGAGAACTTTGTACGAGTACGACGCATTTAAAGGTAGCAGCCCATTCGATGCCAAGTATAGGGTTAGATTTCATGTAGGGTTACCAACGCTCTACATTTCATAGGAGACCATTCTGAACTTAAAGAGATTAGCTTAATTTGCTGCAAACAACGGAGAAGACACGAAACTGCTGCGCGCACTGAAAGCATGGCTGTGGAGTATTCGCCAATCGCAGCGGTTCCCTTTCGTGCTGGATCGTAGAAATAGGTGCAAGTGTTCGTCACGGCAGGGTGCGCTGTCACTCCACCTAATCTGCTACCAACATCATGTATTTGGCTACAGAGTGGAGTGCTTGGAAGATGCAAGACCAGCAGTGTTTGCATGTGCAAAGTTTGTAATATCTATTGTGCAGTAAGAACTGCAACATTTCTGTCTGTGAAACAGCACATTTGTACCTCCTAAAAAGTTATCTCTGGTGGTATACTGCTGCTACTCTGATATAGGATTACACGTAAGTAAATCGCTAGGTTTAATATTTTAATCAAAAAAACCATGCACATTCTTGGGTGTGTCAATTAAATCACAGTCATGCACTAAAACTTTAGCCTCTATTTTGTGCTGTTAATTTGCTGAAAGGGGACATAGGCCTTGAAATGTGTCTTTTATTTTTTAAGTAAACTCAATGAAACTTGTCAATCTTGCTGCCTCTCTTCTTATTGATTTCAAATGTGCAGTTTTCATTTATTCAGCCAAATAGTTGTCGAGATAATTGGAGATAATTAGCCATTTTGCTGAAGCTATAGACAAAAAAATTACTAGTTCAAAAATTGTAATCTTTATTCTTTTTAATAATATGAACACTGAGTACAATATAGCAAGCAAGTTTTTGGAAGCAATTTTGCTGCTCATTGAACTTTGGCCGTACAATCCCATCGGGTTTCCCCAATGGGACTCAGTTGAATATGGGAGCCGCTTTTATGCGCCACTGGGGCTGAATCCTACTGGGTGCCGGAAGGGAGCCGGAAGATATGCAGTGGGGTATATTTCCTGTGGGGGTCTACGTGACGTCACCGAATTATAGTCAAAACTTATTCTCGTGACGCAGGCTGGCTGGTGCTTTTGCTCTGAGCCAATTGCGTGAGACCCAGTCTGATTCGGCCCCAGGTCCATTTGCGTATATCCTGGGTTTGATGGCTTGACACGCACTTCACCAACCTGTGTTTGCTGCGTGCGCGCTATGCGCAGTCACCCGCACGCACAGGGCACAGGGCCTGTAGGGGCTCATGTGCCCACTGTCTGAAGAGACTGTTTAGGTCCCATTGACCTTGCGTGACCATTCAGGTCCCATTCGCATTTTATGCCAAGTACATTCAAGCTTGCTTTGACACAGAGCCAAGTTGAATATTGCACTAAATTCGACAACATAGCGTGATTGTGTCTGTTTTTATTCCGTGCTTGTTTACAAGTGAATTTTCTACTGCCCATTCCAAACACCCAAGTTTAATGAGCTGTAAAATTGCTTCCAAAGGATGCATAAAAAAAAACCACTCGCTATATTGTACTCACCAGTGCTTGCAGTATTAAAGAGTATGAAAAGTTTTTTCTGTAACACTCCCTTATTACAGTGAAATGGACAGTTATCTTTAATTATGTCAAGAACTATGACCAAATAAATAATTGCGTATTCAAAATCAGTGAAAAAAAAGCAGAAGATGGGCAAGTTTTATTGAGTTTGTACTTAAAAATGAGCAGAAATGTCTTCACGTGTTTTTCTTGCCACCAACCTCTTCTCCTTATGTTACACTGTGCTTGTAACATTTTTGCTCCTCTAAGGGGTAATAAAGGTGGGCTTCCAGGTTTATGAGGGAAACAATTTGATGTTAGCACAGTTTGAAATTTTCAGCTTACATGCAAATAGAAGCTAGGCCACAATTATGCAAGTTAGAGGATTGGAAATTTTATTGAGGCCTTGCTTGATGCTCAGGACTTCTTATTTGGTGATGTTGCTGGCTTTTTTTATAATTTTTTTTTTTGCTTTTAATGTTACATTCAGCTGTATAGCAGCAGTACAGTGGAGGCTGAATGAGCAGAAGGCAGAACATCAGGTTCTTTCTAGGTTTGGATGAGGCGATAAATGAAGTTTCTAGCTTGAAGTGTCGAGGATTATTAGTGGAGCAGGGATTCTTCCATTGCAGAAAAGCTCTGCTGTTGGCTGTGTGTGGTGTTTGAAGAGACCAATTGGGAGCAGTTCGGAACAGTGGTGTAGTGCTCCTGTACATAACATTATCAGTTAGTTGTATTTTCGAACTGGTTGGTATACCTAGACCATCGAAAATGCCTTGGTTCAGTGTGATCAAATTGAACTCTCTAAGCAACGGTATAAGGTCGCATGCAAACTCTGAGAAGGTGCACTTTTGCAAAGCACTGTTTCGTTCAAGGACGTACAAAATTGGAGGTTTGAGAACAGTTCTTGTAATGTCCTATTACCAGAGCCTACTTCTGATGGTTTTACTGCATAGAGGGGGAGCTACTGAGAGGCATCTGGGTATTTGATTCCTTGCAAATGCACACGTTAAATTCAGTCTACCGGCTTACTCTCAGGTACTTTGGGCAAGAGCTAAATGTTTTGTATTCTTTTGTAATGTATATCTGTCTGTGAAATGACTTGTCATTTTTTGTGCATCTTGTATAGCCTGAGTTCTGCTTTTGTATTCAGTCTTTTTGTTAGATTGCTTCTGTTCTTTTTCTCCTTGTAAAATCTTTGAAGTGTGTAAGTTTCTTGCTAGGATACAAACAGAAAAGTGCAGGTAGCTAGCTATCTGCACGAGAAATTGCATGTTTTTAGCCAGTTCTGGGAAATGATAAGTTCAACGTTTCTGCAGTTGATCCGGTATCAGCATGTCACTGAAGCATCCTCAAAGTACCCTGCAACATTTTTTCATGAAACTAGAAATTGCCTCTGGGGTCTTGTAGAATCAATGAGCCGAGTAATTCTGGCAAGACTGTCTTGAGTGATTGTCTTTTTCTTCATCACCAAACACTTCCTCCCTCTGCATGTTCTTGCAAATCAGTTGAGAATAAGCTTCTGCCGTTACATTGCTTAACTTCCAAGCTGCCTTCTTCCAACTTCCAATTCTAAGCTGCCTTACTCAACACTATCTAAATCCTCCCTATTTGCTGTTTGTCTTTTAGTTGTATCACTTGTCATATGCTGCCCCCCCCCCTTTTCCTCTGCCCCCCCTCCCCCCCCCCCTCTTCATTGCAAGAATGGCTGCTTAGAATGAACGTTAAGCCAGGCTTTGCAACCATCGATGCACCAATGGGTGGATTGCAGCCTTTCTGAATTGGCTGCAAAGGCTGGGATGCAGCTTAAACTGAAGTTTGTGCTGTCAAAGCACAAAATCAAAATCCTTGTTTCTGAATACTCTAAGGGAGACAGTGCTAAATGAAGGATTGCTTTATTTACAATGCAGGCAGCACAATGGAGTGTGCGCTACACCTCCACAGTTTTGGATTCTCCAAAGCATCTTTGAAAGGTGGCACCATCTGGTGTACGTTTTATTCACCAGGAAAACCAAAATCGTCACTTGACTAGAAGAGTACCTTTGCTTACCTGTGACATTGTTAGACGAGGCTGTGAGGTGGCTCCTGTTTTGCATAGAATTGAAGAGGTGACTACACTTCTCCCTTGCAGGCTACAAATTGATTGCGGTGATTTGTGCCTCACTCTTGACCTTTTTTATCCCGTGAGTTCACTTTTGTGCAAAAACAAACAAGTTTTTAAAGGGGCCATGCCGACAAAATGCAAGTTTGGTTCATTCGAAAGATTGCCTTGTTAGAATAATACTGACACCACTTTTAATGCAAACTTCACTCAAATAAGCTGCTATATAATGAGAAAAAAAGAGAATGGCCATGCAACCCACAAGCTCATTTCCCGCACGAGAACCTACGACATATTATGGGTAGCTGCGTGATTGGCTGCGGCTGGCAAAATCCATTGCAAATTAAACGAGTTACAAGTTTGCAGAACGAGCTATCTATGTGTAAATTTAATTCATATTCTTTTTATAGCAGATAAACAATGGAAGTTACAAATGCACACATAAACAGAGAAGCACCAGTGCGTGGTGTGTGCACTATGCTGATTATATCTGCACTGCCGTCCAGTGCGTTGAGGTTACACTGGCCAACTGGCATAGTGTGACATTGTCTTCTGTGACTCTGTTTGTCAAGCATACCCAATGTTTCACGAAACGAATACTATCAGCCGTAACAAATCTGGCAAAAAATAAAGCGAGGGTGGCCAACAGTCCTGAGTGGTATGGTGGCGCCATCTAGGAGGACTGACAGCAAAGAAGTCATTCTGCCGTTCGCTGCAGCCTTAGTCCGCATACTTACGTTGGCTTCAGTACTTTCCGTGGATGCAGTACTTTCCGTGGATGAAACCCACTGATTCAGCAGGAGAATCAAAATAATGGTTTAAATTGTTTAATTGCTCAGGGAATAAAGCATCGTTTGGTGCCGGAATAACACAAACTTGTATTTTGTCTACATGGCCCCTTTAAGGTGCCGAAAAAACCACGTGTATGCCTGCACGCTTACCAGCCTTTTTTAAGTTGTGCGCCACAGCGTGAGCATTGGAGTGAATATAGGGAATATAGCCGTCAGATTATCTTCCAGGTTTCTATTGCAGCCTGCTGTGAGCATACTTCCTGCAACTGCAAATAAAAGATGCGAGGGGTAGCTTGCCATGCGAAGATGCTATCCAAGAAAAGGAAAAAAGAGAAAACATGGCTGTCTTATCCTGTATTCACGCAGTGTCTCCCAACTTAAAAAAGACTGGTAAGCGTGCAGGTGTACATGTGGTTCTCTTGGCACCTTGAAACCCTGTTTATGATCAAAAGTGAACTCAAGGAATAAAAAAAGCACCGCAATCAATTTGTAGCCTGCAAGGAAGAAGTTGTTAACCCATGGCCCTTGTCCTGCGGAAAAAATTATGTTGGGCAATCAGGAAGATGCACATATGATGGGGTTAGAGAGCACCACAACAATGTTGAAAAGCTTGTTGCAGCAGGGCATCTTGCATATCATTGCAAGCAGTGCAGTTGTGAACCGCTGTATGATAAGTGTAGCCTGATAGGCAATGGTCACGACAGAACCACTCGAGAAGTAATCGAGACTTTGGCTATTCATTGGCTTCAAGACAACTGCACCAGCATATGTTCATCCTTTTCAGTATAACTTTCAGTTATTGGTCGGCGCTGTGTCTGCGTTCCTTCTTTGTTTCCTGTTCCTGTGCGCTGTGCATGAAGAATGTAAAAATACCAACTAGCCCACCAGTCAACACTCGTCAAGAAACAATTGTTTGAAAAAACTTGCCAACAGGGCCAGGTGCAAATAAGTTGGCTATGCATTGGGGTTGCCACCAGTAAAAAGGGACCGATACTGCGGACACAAGGAGGGTTCTGCTGTAGACTTCCCCCCCAAGCTCTCACTTCTTGTGTTTTCCACATTCTCCCCAGACAACAGCGTGGTCAGTGACATCTTTGCCTGCCGCCTGTGCCAGTGCTTTGCCCTAAGCCAAGAAGAAATAAAGAACCATGTGGCTGAATTCCACCATGACAGCATTTCCCCTGACTGTGAAGACTCGACCTACTATCGGCTGCAGCAGCTCGCACCTGCTGGTACGTGTATGAATGATACGGGGTAAGCGTCTGGTCTGCTGGCACCTTGAGCAGCAGCGACAGGAACAAAAAACAAACAGTGAAACTGCATGCGGCAAGCTGCATTTTATTCCAGGTGTCTCTCCACCTGTCCCCTTTATCTTTGTGTGTGTGTACTTCATCAGCGTTCCTCCACTCGATGTGACTTGAGCCCAGTTCCCTTCCCTTTTGGGGGCAGCGATGGTGGAAGATCGACGAACGTTGCGCACACTCCCCGTGGATGCAGCGGAGCCACCTCCGGCACCTCCTCCTCCCCCTCCTTCCAACGCTCAGCCCACCACTCTTCACCTGGTGGTGGAAACGGCCAACCCTCCCGCACCTCCAAAGCGGCGCAGGGGCCGCCCTCGCAAGGTGGACCAGATCCAGAGGTACTCCTTGCTTGTTGCTTTCATGCCCTTTGGCCTTGGGGAAGGCTTCGATTGTGGCCTGAGCGTAGAATACAAAAGATGTGGGCTTCAGTGCTCATTGACGGCCCCAAGTTGCCCAAATCATTCAACTGTTCCTAAAAACCCCAATTCCTTATTTATATTTACCTGCTGTACCTTTTGCGCTGTTTCTGTTAAAAGAGTGTGTGAGTGTTACGTCAACTTTGCTATGTGCTTGTCCAGCATAACACACACAGCGAAAGCTTGTGTCTATTGGCTGGCTTTTCAGGTTACATCGTAGCATGGGGCATTCTTTCTTTCAATCAAAAAAGGTCTACAGGTTTGGGTATTTGCTATTTATAGCTGTAAATATGAACAAAAAAAGAGCCTCGTCTATGGTGGTTGCAAGTACACTTCCATGGCTGAAAATTCTTGCAGCAATGCCCTTTTGAGGCAGCGATATTTTTTTTTTTGCACTCGAATTATTCCTTGACAGTTTTTATTTTTGTTTGTTTATCTTGGGCTTCAGTGCTGTTCTAGTTTTTATTTTATTGGCTCTTAGGGCCAGGTGAAAGCTACTGCGGTAGTGGCCCAAAGTAGTCTAGTCAATTGATCCTGTACTACTGAAGCACAAGCACTGCAGCTGATGGTCGTGTGTTGCTCAACAACATGCAGGCCAGTGCCAGTGGTCACCAAGCTGGAAGACGTACCGGAAAGCCTTGTGCGAGCAGAAGATGGGCTGTTTCACTGCACTCGCTGCAAAAGGGGCTTCTACAAGGAGCGACATATTCTAGGTCACCGCTGCATGGCCAAGGGCGACTACGTTGATGGCCTTGAAAAGGTAGGAGTCGGCCAGCCGTGCATGCTGAAAAGTATGTGGAAAATGCCATATGCAAAGCTCGTTACAGCAGTGTAGCTGGTGTCTGTCGTCAGGTTGTAGGGTGTCTGGGAGTCTGGGACCCAAGGCGGGACCAGTGGAGGCGACAGAACTGTAACAAGAGTAACATCTATTTATATGGCACGGTGGTAAGACAGACAAAAATGGAGGACTTCGACTCTTGTACCCTTCAGCTCCCCAAATTCTGTGGTTTTCTCAGCGCAAACCTTAGAGAGTTCTTCAAATAGAGGTCACCCGCCAATATTGTCAGGACCTCCTGGCATTGCTCGCCACCAGGTTCATGTGGAACGCGGCTGTCGTCATAGGAGCAGGCGATGACCTTGTGACGAGGCTGCCATCTAGCAACCAGCATGATGCTCCCCTGTGAACGGGGAACAAAAGAAAAAAGGGGCACAGCGGAGTTTCTCACTGGGAGCAGCCTCAAAGGCCCATTGGAAGGGGTCACAATAATCTGCTCATAGCCCAAGTCATCCGTAGCGGCATCCCAAAGAAGGACGGGGATAGAGGGTGTTGTTTGGTTGTTTGGTGGGCTGGCTGGCTAGCCCTCAGCTACCAAAGAGAGGGATGTGTTGATCATTCTCCAGGGTCAGTGGGCAGTGCAAGGACGACTTGCACACTGGCCTTACAGGTTGGCCTTACAGGAGGTCTTAAACTGGAAAGTTTATTAAAAGGGCGTAGGAGTAAATTTGCTGCACTGTTATTTGCAGCTGCATTGTGTTTAGCTCGTGTAATCCTCTATTTCACTATTTAGCAGAAGTCGCAAAGCTTTAGTTCATTATTGGAAGAAGAGAACCCCAGTTGGCTGTCATATGAATCGTTACAGTGATGTCTCAGTTGTTTGCAGTGTGGCTCCATGCTATCTCTATGTGTGGACATCTTATTTTCACCTACTTCATGTTACATGTTGATGTTTTATTTGTTAATGCACAGATCACGCAGGTTAAACTCCTGAATCAGTGAAACCTTGCCCTGGGGACCGCCGTGTGTGTCATGATAATCGATGTTGGCAAATTGGCAAGGGGGATGGTGCTAGAGGAATGGTCTTTTCAGCACTCTGTTCTTCTTTACAAAGTCTACATATGGGAGCCGTGTTTGACTGATGCAATGATTTTGAGCCGGATTTTCGTATGAACTCTTACAGGGCACTATCAGTTCACTGTTATTGTGCTGTGTTAACCTTTGTGTACCCTCTTGTTGCAGAGTTCCGTCCATATTTAACCCTGCAATTGACCCTAAAATGCTATTCAGTGGTTGCAGCCTATGTATATTGCAATTGTATCCAGAGCTCAGTATTTTTAATTCTCATGTTGACTTCAACAGGACTTGTTGCAGTGCCATCTTGACTTGATTTTAGTGTGTGGTGTCACTACAAGGAGGGTAATCCTTTTTTCGTCGTAATTTGTCGACATTTCATCTCGCCATGGTCAAAAACACTACGAGTTCAAAAACGCCTGTGTCTTCCTCTAGGCATGCTACTTTTAAAGCAATTAAGTAAGGATGGATGCGAGGTAGTGAGGGGATGGGCAGAAGAGGATGAGGCAGGCAAGGAGTAAGTACAGTGCTAGCAAGTAAAGGAGTAGGAGAAGTAAGTTGGGCCCCATAAACTCCCTCTCCACTAGTTGCGGTCGTTATGGACATCCTTGTCAACCACTTGACGAACTGGCGCACTAATGCTTTGAACACAACAGTGTTTTCTGACCAGTACACAGTTTTCCCTTCATAATGAAATAATGTTGCAAAATTAAATTTTTTATATGGTGAATAACCTTTTATAAAAGCCACACATTTTCTTTTAAATTTAGCTGTGGGCTTTCAGAGTGTGGTCTTTGCATGGGCCAACAAAAAATGTTTTTTTCCAGGTGGGTGAACAACATGCTATAGGGTGTTTCAAGGAAGACTTTAAGCAATTTTATAAAACAGGCTTTCAGAGGTAAGACTGTTTTTCTTGTGCAAAGTGATTAGGGGCTGTGGTGAGCACTATAAAACGAGTTCCAAGTGCTATTTAGCAAAATAACTAGAACTTAAGTATTCTAGTTAGGTGTCTGATTGTAATGAGGAAATTGTAGAGGATCATCAGTCGAACCGATAAGCATCATTAGATTTGCGAAATTGTAATTGCGTGCAAAGTTACGGTACTCAGAACCACAGCTCTCCAGATACGCGCACAGGGCTTTGTGTGTTAGCTGAGTGCTGCAAAGCCACGCCGATGTCACTCAGAGCTATACACGTCATACGCATGCCATCCTTTATCTCCTCTTTATCTTTGCTTGCAAACGGCAGCCACGACAGAACACTTTGCGCTCGAGCCGAAGATAAAGCATGGCGTGCGTGTGGTGTGTACAGCTCTGAGTGACATCAGCGCGTGGGCGTGGCTTTGCAGCACTCAGCTGCTGCACGGAACCCTGTGCGCGTATCTGGAGAGCTGTGGTTCTGAGTGCTGTGGCTCTGCACGCAATTACAATTAAGGAATTCTATTGATAGTTATCAGTTTGACTGCTGATCCTCTACAATTTCCTCATTACAATCAGACACCTAACTAGAATAGTTAAAAAGGTAATTAATAAGTTCTAGTTATTTTGCTAAATAGCACTTACAACCCGTTTTATAGCGCTCGACACGGGCCATAATCACTTCGCGCAAAAAAAGTCTTACCTCCAAAAGCCTATTAAAATACCTTAGTCTTCCCTGAAACACCCCGTACATATATATGCAAGTAATTTGCGGACACAAGTTTACTATTCTCGTTTATAATAGGCCACTTTTTCAGATAAAAAGTTTGCACTAAATCACATTTGTGCTTGCATGCCTTGCTCTACACCAGCACATGTATTGCATGCTTCGCAACGTCAACACAGCTTGGCTGACGTCGTGACCAGCTGACAATGAAGATCAGGGAAGAGGGAAAAACCGGCTGCATTCAGAAAATCCTGCTCCTAGTTGTGTGCAGCGCAGCCTATGTGAAGGCCTGCAAACTTGATCAGTGACCCATCTCTACTTTTCACGCCCCAATGCTCCCCTCCCTTGTCACTGCTTCCTTGTAGGGTGCACTCCCAGTAGGAGTGCATGCTTTCTTTTGTCTTCAACCAAACCACTCCTCCTCGTAGCAACACAACCAGGGTCTGGAGGGGAGGAGGTAGGGTAGATGCGCACCTATCTTCTAGCCTGGCCGTGCCGTGTGCTTAAAGAGAGATGAAGGCACGGGAGGATGCTTACTTCGATGCCGCCGTTCTGGTGTTCACATTCACAAAGACAAATCAGAGTCAGCTAAACCACTGTGAAGGAGCTAGAAGCATAACAAAAGTGAATTCTTACAGTGATGGCCTTTCGTTTACGCACAATTTCAGCGTGGCATAGCATGTTCAGTCACGAAGCTTATATAGTACTACTACTGGCAGATGGGGAGGTAGCCCACATGACAAAGCCTAGCAGAGATAGGATTAATACTGATGTTTCTAGATATCGCTGATACGACTAATCAATGTTGGGGCCAAAAGCACTGTACACATGCCACATCATGGGCCACAGCGCTACTGTGGTGACAAGGTAGCATCTACAATGGTTGAGGACGTGCCTTGAAAGAAGGGGAGTGGCCCATACCCAAGTAATTTTTGAAATGTTTTTTTATATATATATATATCTATATCTGCTCCAAAATTTAAAAGATGTGCCCCGTACATGGGTGTATACTAGGGATGGGTGAAGGGTAAATTTGAGGTTCGAAGCGAATGCTGACTTGGTCGAGTAATTTTGAATAGAATAGTTCGAATAGTGCACATCACAAATTACAAAAAAAAAAAAAAAGAGCAAAGTGTGACCAATCTAAGAATTAGAACTCACATAGGCACAGCATTTTGTTAAACTATCACCAGTTGAATGTTTATTCACGAATTACTTGCAGCTTTCCTTTACTGTATTCACAAGTTTTAGTGAAAAAATACTAGTTGCTCCGCTTGCTCCGGGAGAAGCATGGGATGACATTTTGGAAGACTTGACTGAAAAGCTTGGCCTATTCGAGAGGCCAAATAATTCAGAAATATCGAATACGTGAATTCGGATCAAAGCGAATAACGAGTAGAGAGCAATTTGATCGAATATTTGATTAGTCACCGAATATTCGCCCATCCCTAGTTCGTACAATATAAAAACACTGTGCATGCACTCCTGATGTAGCCGTAAGGGGAACGCAAGTGGTGCATTTGGTTTCATACACGCAACAGTTGAACCACGTCATTCGTGTAGCTGCCGAACATCTACAGCTCCGCGTGTGGCTAACAGCTGCTACTATCTCGGTCGGTGTGCAGAAGGAAGGTGAAGGTGCTGCTGGAGCTGACGACGAAGGCCCGGATGCAGACACAACAGAGGACTTCCACCTAAACCGCACCGTGGAGCGTGAACCGTGGTCTCGAGGTCGTGGTCGCCGCGGAGGATATCGCGGCGGCCGCAGGGGCGGCGGCGGCCGAGGGGGCGGCAGCAGCACGGGCGCAGGAACGACTGCTGGGCCCGGCGAAGCCAACAAGGAGAACCTTGTGGGCCAGGAACAGGCGGGAGCTGACAAGGCGGCTGACGGGGCTCCAGGTGAGAGCGGCTGATCACGGGGCTACCTGTGCTGAGGCACAGCTGAGAGGAGCCACAGTGCACTCGTTGTGCGCTTCGGCATTCCGCGGGCGTAGAGCAAAAGATTAGGGTTAGCATTCTAGCCCAGAGTGACTACCTCTTATTCCGGCCTGAAATCCTTCAAAGGATTATTGCTTGATTAGAAACTTGCCTATTAACCTCACACAGAATAAGACTAGTACAAGTGGTAAAACAGGCTTTGCATGAAATTCTAGGGTACATGATTAACTGTAGATCAGGGGTGACCACAGAGACACAACGCTAGCTTGTCTGTAAATATTTCTGAGACCAGCGTAAGGTTTGAAATATCCACGGCCCGAGCTCTCTGTGAAAAGCATTGTTGCTTTATGTAATATTGTAACCAATGATATGTCATGCATCCGGGTTCGGTGGCCATTAAGGGGACACTGTAGTGAATATGCCAAACTTCTGTTTTTGTTTGCATTGCATAGACTAGCTCAAAAAAACACACTTTTCATCATTTATCTGGTCGATAAAGCAGTGTTTAATTTATAAAGCCTGAAAGAAGAAATAATACCATCAGTCTCCGGTGGCCGCAACAACTAAAAGCAGTGATGCGTATTCGAGGTGCAATATGATTTGACCTGTCAAAGATTGGAATTCAAACCAGTTTCGGTTTTGTTTCCGTGCAACAACAGCTGGCATGCGACGTTATTGTTGGTTGGGCATTCTCGATATCTCGGGAATCAGTATACCGTGCTTCTGCCGTGTCGTCGGCCGTTGAATAGGTCAGGTAAGCCTGCCAGCACCGCTTAGAATCGAAACGTTGACTAGCCAAGGCATACGCTGTTGCTGAATGCCCTGCACATACATCATCAGAACCCCGGAATTGCGAGGCACTTCTCCCCCACTTTTGGAGCTTGCCTGGCTGGTACCTGTGTTGTAAGAGGCGTGTTTGCTCCAGGCTGACAGTCGGCTAATTTGACACTGTGCCACTAGCTGTCGCTGCTTATGTCAACCCACGCCAACGAGAATTCGCCAGCGCGGCAGTGTCAATCTGCACGCAGTCTGCGAACTTGCGCGTGGAGCAATGAAGGTTCCAGCGCAAAATGTTGAAGGCAGTATAGAAAACATAACTTAATAAAAAAAATCAATTAAAAAACAATAAACAAGTGCTATTGGGGATTTGAACTTGCTCTCTGGTACGCAGCACATCCAGTGCCTTAGACCACTCAGCCACAATTCCCACGGTTGCCGGGAAGAAAATATGAATTATATATCATATGGGCTGTTTGTTTTTGTTTGTTTTGTTTCAGCTTTCCTGCATTTTAGAGGGGTATTTCTTGAATAATGCTTGTGCAGTAAGCGTCCACCAAATTCCCACGAATATCTTATCTCTAGCGACTACATTCCTTGGGCAAAAGAAGTGATCGCAATCTGTGGTTGTGCTGCTGACTGCTCTTCTAGTTCATCCTATGCAAAAAGTGTTTCCCATACATTGGTTTTACACTTTACAATGAAATTTTCAGTTGATTTTAATTTCTTATTACCTATTTTATCTTCACTGACTCTCCTCCCGCCTTTAATTGACCTTAGATTTTCTACTAGTGTACCAGTCACACTGGTGTATTGACTTCATCAACTTTACGAAGCTTCATTCAGTCCACAAACTAATAAACTAACGCCACATTCTTCCGGGAGCAAACCTTGTTGTGTATTAGTTTTAACAGCTAATGAATTGCGATGACCCATCGGCAGCCGGCTGACTGACTCTGTCGGAATGTTGGCAACCACGCAGTCAAGCCTAGCCTGCTAGAATAAGTGTCGCAAGAAATGCCATAGGAAATTGGCAAGGAGGATGCAGAGAGGAAGACAGCACCTTCGAATTGATTTTTCTACTAAATAAAGTAACGTAAAGGCACTAGAGGTGGTCAAAACATGGCCTAGGGACTCCAGACTTCAATTTGCACAAGTAATCCCACAATATTTACAAATCACTTTAACGTCCCTTTAAAGAAAGAATATTTCGTTCCCAGTTGTTTTTACCACATTTTTTAGCATTTAGTGGGACATAGTTGGCAAACCTAGAACAGATGGCATGGACATGACACAGCTGCACTCTGGCAGCAACAAAATGCAAACTACTGCCAGCTAAATGAGAGTTTTAACAACATCACTTATCCTGTGCCAACTGGTAGTATTATTCGTCTCGTCCCCGCAGTTGTTGGTACATAACCAGACTAGCCGTCAAGCACATTGATGAGGCAAGGGCAGCATTTACAATAGGTATCAAGGGTATGCTGGTGCCCTGTCAATATCACACTACACACCAATGAACCTTGTGTGTTTTTTTTTTGTGTGTGTGTTGTTGTGTTTCAGGGAAAAATGTTTTTCTTGAAGAAGGATGGGCTATTACTACATTACCTGAAATTTGGCTGCCCCCCCCCCCCCCCCCACCCCCCTTTTTTTTTTCTTCCCCTCCAGACATTTTACTTTAAAGGTAGGGAAGGGTGCTTACAGTCTGGGCTTGCTTGCATTGTTTCCCCCCCCCCCCCCCCCCCCTTAACGGTGTTGTCAAAAGCGGAGAGGGGGACTTCATTTGGAGCTTGTGGAACATGCTGCTGCAGTGCGGACGTGTGCATTTGTTCCAACGGTTTGCGTAAACTTGGTGGTTATAGTAGTAGCTGAGCCCTGAGAGCGAAGCGTGTGCAGATGAAGCGGAGGACGTGTCCCCTCGGAAGCTGCACTGGCGGGAAGACCCTCGGCACGTGCCGGTGTTCTCCCGGGACGAAGAGAGGCTGGCCTTTGAGGAGCACCTGAACAGGGTGGACCTGAGCTGTGTCGACCACCTCTACACACAGCACCAGGTGGCCCAGGAGATCACCTGCCCGCCAGGCACGCGCACAGCCTCCAAGGAAGCGTGTGACCTGCACGTCTACTGCTGCAATGCGTGCAAAAAGGTCTGCTGCAGTCCACCTCCGCTGCCTTTCTTCCTCAGTCTTGCTTATCCGAGAATTCTAAATTCCACTGATAAACACCGCCTGATTGCTATGGCTGGCTAAAGTGAAAAGCCCGTTCTTCGGCTTAGGTCAGTTCTTAGCAGCACAGGTTCTTGACAACGTTTGCCTGAAAACCCTTGAAGCCACCAATATGCATATGCATATAAGTAGAGAGGCAATGGGTTATTGCTGCTTGATGCAGGTAGGGTAACAAAAAACTATGCGACTAATCTGTCTGTGTGCTTCTTGCTTATTGGTCTCAGTGGACATGAGAGAGGGTGTAGCTATGTAACTACTGTAAATAGTGGTAATTAAAGCTTTAATTATGTTTTGCTCATGGGTATAGTCAAAGAAATCGAGGTTGCTTACTGTGCAGGCAGTTCTTGTTGGTTGCTGTGGAAAGGAGCTTTAATGGAAAAAAAAAAAATTGAGGGTAAAAAATGAGGGTAAATCGAGTGGAATGCTGAGTAATGGACACGTATTTGTGATGTGATCCCTTGTGAGTGGCGGGATCATCATTCCTTACGAGCAACAATGGTTTCATGATCCTGCTTCCCAAAGCAACAAATATCTTGCAGCTTAGTCAAAGCAGCATCCTTGGACCTTTGTTTACCATTCATTGATTGGCAAGACAGGGGAAACAAAAATACTGAAGCAAATTTTTCTCTCCTATTTCTAACCGAACAGCATACCGTACTTTTGTGCATATAACCTGTGCCAATAGTTGACATATCTTCAGAGTAAAGTTTGCGTGCAGGTGAATTTTGTCCCGAGGTGCAGCTTGACCATCATTGCATTCTTCCCCTGGCCTGCTATATTCTTGACAGCTTATTGTCAAAGGCAAATGAATCACAGGGTCGTTCCACAAAGTGAATTTGTAATTTGCATTAGTATACTTTCTCTCTTTTCTGTTCGTCGAATTATAGTGAGACATTTATATAACAAACTTCAATATGTATAACAAAGCCCTTAATATAAACAGGTTACATACAAGGTATGAGGAACCTAACGCCCACTGAACACCACGTATATTTCATTTAGATATAACGGAAGGAAGTGTTGTAATTCAATTACAGCGAAGTCTCTGGACTTCGAAAAAATTGAACCGGAAGGACAATTTCGCTGTGACAGTGATGGCTCAAGGGAAAGTGTTGCCAATGCGAATGACTTAAGGAATGCACGCAAGCTTCACGGGGAACGCGGTATTTGCTCCACCAAGAGCAGGAGATAAGCAGCGAGGGGGCCCTCCCCCATTTTTCTTTTTTCTTTTGCCACTAGCGACGACGCTTACTGCACTTTCCCCCTCCTTGTTCTTTAGCTACAGCCTAAATCGGTCTCTCTCTTCCCAGTGCCTACTGTACACAGGCTGAAGCGAAAGGTGCCACTCCTTGTTCTAGTTAACTCTGTGGGCTACGATGGGGGCTGAGCTGAATCTATAGATTTGGTATGTGGTTCATGAGAAATAAGTAACTCTTAAAAGCATGAGGCATTTTCTGTGCGCGGGATTTGTACGCTGGCCGCGTGGCTGTGTGCGCTCCATGGCATCAGGGAAGGGTGCTTCAGGACCCCTTCATATGTGGACGCATTGCAGGAGCAGCAGACCTTTCCAACTATGGCAAACAGAACTTGGTCACATGCTCTCTGGAATGTTGCTACCGAGCGTCACCCCTTCATGCTGTAACTTCCTCGGCATCCTTTTCTGTGAATGGATAAAATGGTCAAAAATGGCCTGCTAGTAACGGCATTACAGTTATTGCGGCAGCATGTGCATAACCTGACACTTAATTGTTCAATTTAGTAAATCATTGGGAAGAGGAGCGATCTTTAGAACAATTTTTTGTGTTACCTGATGTGCATAGAGCCATAATAAGTGGCTCAGATATTTTGTAACCACTTAAATTAATCTAAGAACTGGGCTCTTTTGTTTACCACGTTCAGCAAGCTTGTCAGATGTTCAAATATATCTTTCACGGGTTCTTTCATGAGCTTGTGAATAGTGCGCAGAGAAGTCAGATTTTGTGCACTCTACATCTATGTTTCATGTTTTTAATTAAAACTGTGTTTGTTACATTAACAAGCTAATTTTTACATCTTGTGTACCACACGCACAATTGCAGAGAGCCTTCAACGGCAAAACATTTAAAACCGTGTTTTCTCACGAAGGGAAGCGTTCGGTAAAAAATTTGTGTGGTCCCTCGAGGTTCTGATTAATGAAGTTCGACTGTATTTTACTTTCTTGTGCAGGTGTTCAAGACACAGTCCCACATGAGGCTACATTGCTTAATACACACGAACCTGAAGCCATTCACCTGTCACCAATGTGATTTCACCACCAATGCCAAGGGCAACCTGTACACGCATATGCGCAAGCACACTGGCAACTACTTCAAATGTACCCAGTGTGACTTTCGCAGCTGCAACAGAAGCCACATGGCTGAACACGAGGTGGGTTTTTACGTGCTGAAACGTCTGCAAAACTTTGCTTGCTTACCAGAACATTTGACGTACTGCAAATAATATGCAGCTATGACCTCCTCTGTGAACAACTTGAACCAGCACTGCCATGAAAACTGCTCCCCCCCACTCTTGGCTATGTTGTGTGTGGTTTGACACCAAACTCGAAAATGACTATGTTTTCCACAACCTCTACATATGGTGCTTGTTTACAAAACTACGCTGAAATGGGGAACATAAAAAGGAAGGGTTTTACGTAATTTCATATGCATGCAGTAACTTCACCATGCAGCCCGTGCATCATTTATGCACTAATTTTCAGTTGCAGGCATACCCAACCTTAGGCTCGCGTTATTTACTTCATCTGTGTTGGAAACTCAAACAAAGTAAAAAAGGCAGGCAGAGAAATAAAGAAAGAGGGAGGAAGCAGGATAGGGCCAGGTGGGGTTTCCGGGGGTGGCTAGGGAGGGGGTCAGCTTTTCGGATGCTTTGCAGAACACTTAGAATGCCTTTATGGAACCCAAGCGATTTGCAGAAGCCCATTAGAGAACCACAGTACTAGTGCCTGAAAATGTATACTCCATTTGGTGAGTTACATTCTTCGGTATTGGGGATCATTCAGTCACGTAGGAGTACCGCTTTAGTACTGATGGGACCAAGGAGAGAAAAGAATCACAGATGGTCACCCCTAAGACTTGCAGTGAGAGCTGTGGGCATACTGCCATACAGTGATTCGACTTGATTCCCTCAATGACTGTAGTTTTTGTGGTACATCTTGTGGTTAGCACTGCAAGTCATGCCACCTCAGAGGGATCACTTGTGAATTTTATTTACAAATTAAGAAAGGCACAATGTGATTAGAGCAAGCGATACTGGTCCAAGGCTTCATTTCCAGCGATTGCATGGGCTGTTTTGGGGTCGACGTGGTAGGTCAGAGGGTGCTTCTGACATGGAAGCTGAGACCCCTGGCTAAGACCAGGTCTGTGTAGGTACCATTCTTCGTCGTAACTGCGCCCACTGGCAGAATCACATTGAAAATTTTGGCTGCGAATTTTGTTATCTGTATGCGGGCTTCCCATAGAAGGAAAGGCAGTGCGGGCTACAATCTCTCTATACAAGACATGGTGGGACACTGACCAACAAGCACCAAGGTCAGAGCTATCATCTCTGGTCTGCAGGAGAACCCAGGATGTAGCTAAAGTTAACGCTTATTAATCCGTTGGTCTGTGGCCTCATTTTATGCTGTGTCGTTTTTGACCGAAAAAGAGCACTTGTGCTGTCTCACGTAATAGAGTTATAAAAGAAAAAAACCCAAGAGCTTACAGAATGTCTTGTGAGCATGCTCAATTTGGGAAGCACAGCCAAAAGAGCAGAATCTCTCAGAGAGGCACAGTTCCTTCAAACCTGAGTGAAAGAATCTAAAGTATCCTTCCGTAACTCTGCCCAGGCCACGCACAGCAGTGAGAGGCAGCGGTGCGAGATGTGCAGCAACGACTACAACACCATCAAGTCCCTCGTGAACCACGTTCGGAAGTACCACACAGGCGCAGCTGGGAAGCGATACCTGGCCACTTTTCAAAGCAAGCAGACGCAGAGCATGGCTGTGCTGCACGTGTGTCACGTCTGTAATCGCAAGTTTAAGAAAAAGGTGAGCTTTTCAATGGTTAGGTATGCATTGCCTCGGGTTTTCGCAAGACTGTGCGGGAGAAGAACGTTTGGCTGATTTTGCACCACTCCCATGTGGTCGCATACAAAGTGTTTTTGCCGGCCTACATTGCTCTTTCTGGGCTGCAGGTGGATCGTGACCGGCACTTGTTTGTCCATAACATTCCCGAGCCTCCCACGGCATACCAGTGCGGACTGTGTGGCTACCAGGCTTCGCGAAGGACCTACCTGGAAAATCACTATCGGAAACATCGCCTTGTTTATGTCTGCTCGGTGTGCTGTGGCCTGCACCTGAGTGCCACAGCTCTTCGAGCACACCTGCAGGTTAGTACGCTGTCATTGGGGTACTTTTTTTTTATTTTAGAAATTGGGCACAGGTGGCTGCAAAAGTTAGTAATGGTAGCAAGCTGCCATCGTGGCGTTGAGCAAGCAGATGCCAGTGCGGTGGGCATAGAGTTTCATACTATACAGTTGAACCCCTTTACAAGAGACATGTACCGGGGAGCAGTTTCTGTCTCTTATATGAGATGTCTTTTATATGAGATGCCTCTTATAAGCAGGGTACCATGTTTTCCCTTACTAATCAGACCCTAGTTCAATGTGGGCACCGTATGACTAAAATAAGCTCAAAAGAACGCTACAGCATGTTTCAAAAGATTTATTCTAATTAATGTTTGGCCCCAGAATTTATGAAACTTCGTTTGCTTCATGACTGTATTTACACTGTTTTTTACAACCGATTCTACAAGCTGTCTTTCCGTTCACTGTTTGTGGAAGATGAATCGTAGATGTTGAGTTCACAAGCCTGATGAATAGCCGGAGCACACAGCTTCTTGCGCTGTGTGCTCAGGCTATTCATTACGCTTGCAGGACTCAACATCTGCAGTGCTTCTTGATTGGGAGCCACGCGAGTGGGAGAGCCCGCATGTGCGATCGCGCTCCATCTAATGGATGGCACTAAGCCTCAACCACTTCTGTCAGTTGCATTTCCATTGGCAGGGCTTCTCATTATTTCATAGCTGACTGAACCACTTTGTGTTTGCTGAAGTTATAATAAATAGTGACTGCAGGTGTCTGTCATCCACCTGTGTTTCCACAATGGAAGCAACTGCAATTAGTGACTGGTGGCACTGCATCTGAAGTTAAAATGTCTGTTACAAGCGAGATTATTAAGGATGACTTGTCTCTTATAACCAACTGTCTTCTACATCCAATGTCTGTTATAAAAGAGGTCCATTTAATGGGAAAGATAGGGCAGCCAACCATGTGGGTGAATAGTGTCTCTTATACCCATTTGTCTCTTACATCAGTGTCTCTTATAACGAGGTTCAACTGTAATTATACTCTAGAGGGAAATCTAGGGGAGCCGCGCTTCGGCGAGCGTTTCGTCATGTACCGGGCAGGCACGTTCCACTTGTCCTTGGCATGGCTCATGAACAGGCTGGAAAGTTGCCTCTGGCTGCAAAAAACCACCAATATTACTGTAGAAGGTTCATCAAATTTGTTGTGTTATTATAAAATTGAACTTCCAAAAAGAAAAATTTGTCAGTGATTATGTAAAAGCTTCAGGCACGATCAACAAGAAAAATATGGCTTCGAGACAAAAAAGAAGCCATATGGCTAGCTAAGCCAAGTAGGCGAGGAACGTTGCTAGCAGCAATGGCGCCGCCCACGGCGGCTCGCGACTGCAGTGACAGATTTTCCTCTAGTATATATTAGTATGAAACTCTCAGGCGGTGGGTACCAATAAATTTCTACCCTTTTAGTCAATGTACTTTGGACAAGAACACTTCACTATAACGAAAATTCATATAGCTCTAGTTTAGACCTTTCGACAGTGTTTTTTTTTTTTTTTTCATGTATCTCTTAAGAATGTAAGGGTGGCTACTTTAAATTCAATTGTGAGTGATAAACCACATCAAAAATCAGTACCTCTCTGGCAAAAATGCCAGCATGATTATAACTGCGCACTATTTCTAAAAGCAGGGATTAGAGCAAAGAAAAAAAAGCTGTGATACAAAAAACAGGCTGTGACTCAACTAGTTGGTTGAGCGCATTTGGTATATAAACTTACTGGCCAAAAGAGACAAACACACCAAGAATAATTGCGATGCTACATGTTTCCTTTGCATATACAAAAAAATTTGAACCACTTCATGCTCAACATAATGGTTCAGACAGCACTGCTCGGCCTGGTGTCTACATTTTCATACTTAAAACTTAAATGGGGGCACACTGGTCTTTGAAACTTTTTTTTTTTTTGCTTTCCAACCAATTTTGACGAAATTTCTTGGGCTCGTTCAGTTTTTTTAGCTGATTTCAAATATCTCATTAGTTTTGATGTGCGATGACTAGTTTTCGAGTTAATTAAAACAATTCCTTAATTGTTCTTGACAACAATAGGAAAAAAAACTATTCAACAAAAGCTTACCAGCAAGACATGAATAGATACCAGAAGTTGTGGAGAATGAAACGTGGGAAGCAGTTTTTTTTGTTTTGCCATCACATACACGTTTACAGCAATTCTAACTTCTAAGTTTGAACTGTTCCTGCTAACCAATTAAAAATAATGGTAATTAAACAACTACTGAAACACAAAATGGGAAATCTGCTTCCCATATCGCATGGTTTAAACATTCAGCTTCACACTGCAAAATAAATGATCTTCCTAGCTGTAAGTCTTCTTACTTCTGATTTGTGCGAAGATCCCATGCTTGCACAATGCCCCTGATCTTCGTGCTCATCAGAGTTGGGGGTATGGGCGGGCTTGCACTGCTGGAAATGGTAGTTGTGTGCTGACTCCCGAAATAACGTGTGTTGAAGGCTTGAAGTAGTGAGATTCTGCTTCTAAGTGTGAGGTCACAGGTACAATTTATGGCCATGGCGACTTCTTTGGAGGAGCTAGACAATGTCCTGTTTTCACATCAAAGCATCTTGAGTGGTATAACATAATCCATAACCCACCACTGTGATGTCCCATGGGGCTCGCATGTTGCTGCCACATGGAAAGTTCCAGCTCGCAAAACTGGGAGAAAAAGTTTGCTGAAATGCGAATTTGTGTCACGTTTTTCAGAAGGAGCATATCGACAAGCGAGACGCTGCAAGCGAACCTAAGGTAGAGCCGCGTGCTGAGGGCTCTGCAGCTGAAAGTGAACCGGATTCTACTGCTGAAAAAACCGAAGATGCTCAAGCCAACCCTGAGCAGAATGATACACCTGAGCAGCCACCTCAGACCACCACAGAGGGAGAAGCATCCACTGAGGTTCAAGGTACTTACGCCCCTTGTGGATCGTTTGTTACGAGTTATTTCATGCAGGTTTTTGTGTGCTACAGATTTCTATGTACTTACTCTGCATTCAAAGAAGAGACGGTCAACTGCCCCATTTGCTTTGGATTTTTCATTTCCTTTCATCTTTGCACTACTACAGTTAAAGGGCCCATGACGACAATGTACCATTCTGCTCCAATAAAAAAAATACTGCCTTGTTTAGAAGTGAACGCCATTTTAAAGGTGAACTTCACTCAAACAAGTTACATATTAAGGTAACTTCAGCAAACACACGGTGGGTCAGTCAACTTTGAAATGATGGTGAGAAGCCCTGCCAATGGAAATGCTGCATAGAGAAGTGGTTAAAGCTTACCACCATGCGTACGAGCGCGATCCCGCATGCGGGCTTCTGTGCAAGCCACGAATACCGGGAGTGCGCAGTGGGCTCACCCAATCGTGTATCCCCCAATAAAGAAGCATCGCAGATGTTGAGTTTTGCAAGCGTGACAAATAGCCATAGCTATTCATCAGGATTATGAACTCAACGTTGTGGGGACCAGGGTTCTTACGGCGACCAAGCTCGACCCGCAAGACTCGGCCGCAAGGCTAGCTCGGCTGAATTCCGCCGCGGACCGCCGACCGGCGTAGCGGCAGAGAACAGCAAGGAACACACAAGACACAACGAAACGGCCAAACTCGCGTTTATTGGCACTCCACTAATAACGCGGCAGACTCCTCGCTCGTCCTGACCCAGCCGTCCGGTGAGGATCAGGAGACAGGTGCAATGGGGCAGACAAAGGAAGGGGAAAGCCGGATCTCCGGTACTCACGTCTGTCTTCGTTGCTTGCTCGAACCCAAGCGGCCCTTCCTTCGTCCCGCGCACCGAGACCGGCCCACCGAGACCGGCCCACTGGGGCCCCGAAGAGCCGGTGACGTGATGAGTGACTGCCGCGCCACTGCCGCGACACGCCTGCGCCGCAGGGAGCGACACATCCGCCGAGAGGAGAGAAGGAGCCTTCCCCCCTCGCCTCGGCGGCGGGCGGCGAGGAATGGGGAAAGTGCCAGGACTCTGGGTTTCCCACAACGTCAACGATTCATCTTCCGCAAACAGGGAAAGCGAAAGCTTGAAGAAGCCGCTGTAAAAACTGTAAATCCAGTCATTGTTTTTTACAATAGCTTCAGTGCAGTTGTGTAAGCAAATAGATTCAGAACTATTTCATAAATTCTGAGGGCAAAACATAAATTTGAGTAAACCTTTTGCAACATGATGTAGTGTTTTTTGAGCTTATTTTAGTTTTAAGGTGCCTACATTGAACTAGGGGTTGATCAGTTAGTAAAAACATGGTTTCCTGCTTATAAGAGACCTCTAATATTAGAGACAAACTGCTCCCCGGTGCGTGTCTCTTATAAAGTGGTTCAACTGTATATCGTGTTTAACAGGGTGATTTAAATTTTTTGCATATGCAAAGGAAACATGTACCATTGCTGAAATGCACTAACGTGGCTATCTGGGCGTGTTGGTTTAACATGATTAGGAGAAGACAGCGCGGTTTACACACGGACACAGCGAAGAGTACTTGACACACACGAGCGCTGAACCAACAGGTGCTCACCTCCGTTGCAGAGGGGTTACTCGGAGGACTGCGTGGGAAAACTCAGCCTCGTGCTGATCCTATGGAGGGCAGGCAGAAGGTTGCGGTGATCCCCTACATGCACCAACTTTCCCATAACTTGAGGAAAATGGCCCAGCACTCAAATGTGAAGGTCGTTTTCTCCGCCCCAAACAAGCTGTTGAAGCTGTGCAAATTGAGCGACCCAGAGGTCGTGCCGGGAAGGCACTGCAACACGAAGCACAGGAAGGCATATGTTGAATGCGTGGAAGGGGTCATTTACAAAATTCCACTCCGCTGCAACAGATTTTACGTAGGGCAAACCGGAAGATGTCTGAACGACAGGTTAAGGGAACATGCAAATGAGGTAAACAATGCACTCGATAAGAAAAAGAAAGTGATCGATGGATATTTAGCGCAGCACTGCCACACGTGCGGATGTGTGCCGTTCCTTGATAGAACTGCTGTCGTAAAGAAATCCTCAGACCGTATCACACGGGAGATTATTGAAGCTGAATTAATCCACAGGCTTGGGCAAGCATGCGTTAGTTCACCGTCACTAGCCCTTACTACAAAAGAATTGGACTTTCTGCGCATGCGCCGTGTATAAAAACCCAGATAAGCGTGACTACTGTGCGTATATATAGGTGTGTCTTTTTTTCATTAAAACTGTTGGTTCAGCGCTCGTGTGTGTCAAGTACTCTTCCCTGTGTCCGTGTTTAAACCGCGCTGTCTTCTCCTAATCATGTACCATTGCAGTTGTTCTTGGTGTGTTTGTCTCTTTTAGCAGTAAGTGTCTATACCAAATGCGATCAACCAACTGTTTCTTGTATCGCAGCTTTGTTTCTTTGCTCCAATCCCTGCTTTTAGAGATAGTGTGCAGTTATTATCATGCTGGCATCTTCGCCAGAGGGTACTGATCTTTGACGTGGTCTATCAGTAGTGGCTACCTTTAAATTCTTAAGAAATGCATGAAACAGGCAGACTGTCGAAAGGTCTAAAATAGAGCTGTATGAATTCTTGTTTTTATTGTGGAGTGTTCTTGTCCGAAGTACATTGACTGAAATGTATTGGTACCTGCCACGGTTGCTCAGTGGCTAGGGCGTCGTGCTGCTCTGAGCCCAAGGATGCTGTTTCAGTCCCTGCCGCGATGGCTGCTTTTCAGATGGAGGCGAAAATTGAAAGTGCCTGTGCATTGACATTTAAGTGCACATTAAAGATCCCCATGTGGTCTGCATTAACCCAGAGCCCTTCACTACGTAATGCTTTGATGTAGCTTGGGCGGTTAAACCCTGTAACCTGAATTTAAACATCTATTTGTTCCTGTAGGGTGATGTTTAATGCCAGAACTGTTTGTTGCCTGGCCATGATGCACTTCTAAGCTGTCTATGCCTGCTTTTTTGCTGATTTGGCTAGCATTGTGTTAGAAACGAACCTGTGATTGGGTGTCTGACAGAGCTTTGTTCATAATGCTGTTTATTGCAATGAGGTTTTTGCTGCCTGACTGTATTGGCTACCGTGTGACTGCCAATGAGAATTTTCCGACTTCACGCTTATTGCAGGCAAAGCAGCAGCAATTCCATGCGATGCCACTGTGGATTCATTGTTTGCCGACTCTATTGGCCAAAGCTGGTACCTCCCAGAGCCTGATATTGCTAGCAGCTTTGTCAACATTCCCCAGGAGCTGACTGAAAGCCCTCGGGAGGAAAACCCTGACACGCCCTCTACTGCACAGGTTAGTCCTCTCGGCCACAACACTTTCAATGCTCAAAATGACCTTTTGGCAGCAGTGTAAATTCTTGGTCTGATACTTACCTTGGAATAATTTTTAAGACTCGCAAGGCATGCTATTTCATCGCTAAATAATACGGGAGACTCGCAAGTTTGCATCACGTACAGTACAACTTGTTACAAGAGACACTGCTACAAGAGACACTTGGCTAATAAGAGACAATTCAATGAAAATGGTTTGGTTGGTTTTCCTGTGTTTGCCATGTTAGCAACATTGCATACAAGAGACCTTGGTTGCAAGAGACATGTTTCCTGGGTCCCTTGAGAGTCTCTTGTAACGAGGCTGTACTGTATCTGCTATGGGCTGGTTTTCAGACCTTTCTGTTTTATTATAAATTAATTTGAGAAACTCGTATATTTGCACTATCTGCTGTGAAACTTAAAAGGGGCATATTATTGGTGTCATAAATATGGAGCACTTGTAGGCACACGATAGGTATCAAAACGAGCACACGTTCCTCTAGTTGTAGTGGTATTTAAGAAACAACAAAGATGACAGCACCCATCATGGAAGTTGAAATGCAAGCAAGGATCTGCTCTCCACTGCATTTGTAGGGACACAGTGCCAAGAAGGTTCATGCTGCGCTGGTTGCGGATAGACTGGGGTGTTGTCACCATACACCGTACCAGCTCGGCATGAATCTGTATGAGTTGCATCTGTACTGCTGCTGGGTTGGCTGATGTTCAGCACATTCTCTTAGCAGGTGCCTGACGTGGGTCTGTGATGTCTTCACTATTGCAGGACAGGCAAGGGATGAGCTTACTCGCCATCAAACTAAGCACATTAGAAGTTAGCGTACTGTCGGTTCTCGCTTCATAGACGATAACCTGGCACTTCCTCGGAAGGTTTCAAGGCAGCCGTTGTTTGACGAGGCTGTCTGGCTTTTCACTCTATCTGAACTTAGGACTGCACTTTACCTAATCGCAGCTCCTTGAGTGGGTCTGTTAGTGTCTGGTAACCATGTGGGGTTGGTTGCAAATGCCCTGGAAGGTCGAACTCGCTCTGGTGGAGGCTATCAACTCTTCATATGTCACCTGCTGCATTGCTTTTCGTGTGGCCTTCCATGTGGCCTTCCATGTGGCCATGAGTCCATGCGACCATGACGAGAATGTTGCTTTTAGTCTGTACTCGTTGACATTGTTTTCTTTATAGCTTACGACTTAGTGAACGCAGTTGTTACCCTACTGAGTGTGCAAATAGCCTCCCTGGCTGCCTGTGTAGGCTCACCTCGTTGCTGCATTCATTTGTTACTGACTAGACGGTTAGAAACATAACTTCTAGTTGTAGGTGCACATCACTTGTTCTGCTCTTCGCATGTGTGGTGGAACACTGCTGAAGTGACAGCACCCGTGGAACTGTGCAGTGATGAAGTGGAAATTTGGAGGGTGAAAAAGAGAGACCTCAGGCGATGGATAAAGCTGAGCATCTCACTATTGGCAGTCAAATTGAAAGTTGTGGCGTGACTGCTTCTGTGAAGTTTTGTCTGCACGAGTCTTGAAGCTTGCAAAATCTTTGTGCTTTTCAACGTTGGCGCGCCTGTTGCGTAATGGCAAGTGCACACAGTTACTTGACGCCCAGTTCTCCCACGGGAGTCCTGGGGGCCAGTCTGATGTGTGCGCCTCTTCTGGCAGCGGTACATGTCCGCCTTGTCCCCTGTGCAGCAGACATCTGAGGGGCCCACCCAGCCGAGTGGACCCCCGCTGAGCAGCAACGTGGCGGGGCTGTGGTCCATGTCACAGCTCAATTACAAGCAGCTGAGCATGGAGGTGTACACCAAGATCCGTGAGGTGTTTGGGGAGGAAGAGTGCCCCGACTGTGGCCGCCTCTTCCATAGCCGCATTGACCTCGACCCCCACCGCCTCACGCATACTAACGACAAGCCTTTCAAGTGTAGCAAGTGCCCCTACTCCTCGGGCTCCAAGGTAGGCCAGCTCCATCATTTTTTTTCCTCTCTGCTCCTTTGCAAACTGTGGCGTATTCTGCGTGCCCTGAAGGACAGCCGTTGGCTGCATTAACTGAAATCCGTGCTGCCATGCGAGTTGTGAGGGTAGTTGCAGAAAGGAGTGTTACCTGTGGCTATAACAATAAGTCATGCCTGTCGTAGTATGCAAGCCCAGTGCTGTTAGCAACCACCAGGGCAGACGTGTCTCTTCGAAGTTTCATGAGCCTGGAAATTCTGCTATGCTTGAAGAAGTGCAGACTTGTGTATGCTATCTGTCACTTGCTCGAGCCAGCTTTCATTGAAGCTGTGTTGTGTGTGTATAGGAAAATCATGGTTTGCTGCTATGAACTGAAAATTTCAAACCGACTCAGTCTGTTAGGTTAATTATAGGTTACCCTTCTTTTTGTGTATCACAGGCACACGTAGCATGTGGTCTATGCCTAGCTTTAAAACTTGTGCGTACATACGTAGAGTCGCCCACACACTAAGCATGAGCGGCAGATTATACTCGCTGGTGATAGTATCTGAAAAGTACTGATTCAAACTGTTCAAACAAATGTTGGGTATTGACGCGGCGTGCCTACCCTTCATAGTAATGCCATGATTATGTCTAAATTACTAATGTTAAGGCTGGAGAAGGCTGTAAATGCTACAGGTATTGTGCTCTAGACGGATTTGTGGCCATCTGTACACCACAAAACTAAATTCCTCTCCTACTACATGCCACCACGATGCTCTGGTCAGTGAGATTTGGCTGTTCTGATTTCTGGCTTTGTAGGCTGTGTTTGCGGTCAAGGCAAAAGGGTACTACAAAAGCACCCACGTGTAAAAGGTTTCTGCTGATGAAATAGAAGCCTAGGTGTTTATCCACAGCCTTTCAATATGGTGTAGGTATAACTTTGGCTTGCTGAACTCCAAATCAAAGTCCTGCTTCTGGTCTTGTGTCAACATTAGTTAGTAACACTTGAGTGCTATTTTGCGAGGGTGTCTCAGTGGTCAGCATCTGCAGAACATGAGCAAGCACTGCTGTTGGGAACTCAAAATGATTCTTGAAAGCTGTGTGATGTGTGAGCTCGTAAACGTGTGGTCTCCACCTCATCCCCCTGCAGGACAACCTGAGGAGGCACCAGGAGACGGCACACGAGGGGCGCACATTTCCGTGTGAGCGGTGCGACTTCGTGGCGCAGTCGCGAAGCTCGCTGTTTCAGCACCGCCAGAAGCACACAGCCAATGGTGGCCAAGGTCGCTGCCCGGTCTGCCAGCGCCAGTTTCCATCCTGGCGCATTTTGCGCCAACACCTGCTCTCCCAGCACCCCGACGCACAGCAGCTGTTCAAGGTGTGCAGGCATGCACTTGCAGTTGACACCCTTTCCGGTGCAGTGCAGGGCCTAGGAAAGACCTGCTAAGCTGCTAAGGCTTACGCAGCGCCGACAGGCACGAGTGTGACACAGTATTGTAAAGAGCTTTGCAGGTTGTTAGATGTACAGCAGTTTAGCCTAATTTCCATTCGCCAAAGCTGCATTTAAAGGGCAGCTTTGGCGGTTTTTTGATCTTACCAATTTAGAAAAAAATCAATGTTCACCACACCAAATATGTCACAGGTGTTAATTCAAAATTGATTGTAACTGTAGACGGGGTAGAGCAATGGGGCTTGGAGCCCTGTTGTTAGTTTTCCACCCTCTTCCGTAGCACTAAAACCGCTGCGCCCAAATGCTTTCCTCTAGGTCCCTGGTGGCCCTGGTCGGGTGATGGGGCGCCTGGGTCGGCGCACCTACAAGTGCCCGTACTGCGGGCGCGTCTTCCACCGGTCGAGCACCGACCTGCAGAAGCACATGTGGATCCATGAAGGGGTGAAGCCCTTCCGGTGCCCCGACTGCCCGTACCAGTGCCGCAGCCGCAACAACCTCAACGTCCACCGCCTGACCCACTCCAGTGACAAGCCCCACCTGTGCGACCAGTGCGGCAAGGGGTACAAGTCCAAGGCGGCCCTGCGCCTGCACACCCGGTACGTGCTCTGCCGCGCCACAGTCTTGTTCGTTCGTCAGTGGCCCCTAGCGGCGCCAGTGGTAAGTGAAACTTGGGGGAAATTTGGCACATCCACTGTTGTTCGACATTTGGTGCTGTTCGACATCCGGAAATGTATGTTCTTTGTACATTTGTTGTTGGGTGTCTGCCGTAGACCCGCAAATGTATATCAAAACAGGGACTACACTGGACATACAGTGGCTGCCCAACCTTAGCATTGGATGTTTGGCTGCTTTTCAGGGGTGTAGCCCGAAACAACCCATTTCCATTTGAACCCGTCCCACTTGAACCCATTCCCAGAATGCCTTTCCCGTTTGGCCCGTCCCATGTGCGCCCGTTCCCAAAATGCCCTTCCCGTTTGACCGCTTTCTGTTTCAACCCGTTCCCATAACACCCGTCCCAATTCAACCCGCTCCCAAAACACCAGTCTCAAATAGTTTAGATAAGTTTCTGAGCTTGCAGTGCACTTTTAGGCCTCCGAAATTGTGCTGGGCAAGGTAGTGTAGGTTACTGATTAATGACTACAACATATTTTACTAATTTCTTGCCTAAATATTTAGTGCGGGGGCAAATTCTATTTTACCTTGACTAACTCTACTCAGTAGATGGCGCCACCGACACGTTTTCTTTTTAAAGCTCTACAGGTGATGGCTACAGTATTCTCAAAACAACTACAATTATTGTGAACCCTTCACTTGAAAAGTGGAATATTCAAGCTACTTTAAACGAAAGCAAATACATATGAGCAACAAAATTATGCGTGATTTGCTTTGAGACAAATTCATCAGATGTGGCTACTTGCGCCGCGGCGGCCGGAATACGCAAACCACAAACGGTGTGATAAAACGTGTCCCACCGTTTTCAGTGGCAAACGGAAACTCCGGCTCCCGGTAACACGGTAAACAGTGGTGCAAACATGGTAACGATATGCTAAAACTCTATTACAGACGGATAGCTGCCTAAATGTTTGCTTTTGCTTTTCCACGTACTGCGTGCCCACCTATGTATTATCCGTAAAAAGTACATGCAAGAGAATACAGCTCGGGGTGTTCTTAACGCCTGGATGAAAAATGCGTGCGACCCGCCGCGGTGGCTCAGTGGCTAAGGCGTTGCGCTGCTGAGCACGAGGTCGCGGGTTCGATTCCCGGCCGCGGCGGCCGCTTTTCTGGTGGAGGCGAAAAGCAAAAACGTCCGTGTGTACGAGATTTCGGCGCACGATAAAGATCCCCAGGTGGTCAAAATTAATCCGGAGCCCTCCACTACGGCGCGCCTCATCGCCTGCGTTGCGTCGGCGCGTTAAACCCCACAATCAGAATCAGAAAAATGTGTGCGAACTATTTCCTCCAAGCAAAGATTTCAGCTTTAGACTTCAATGGCCATTCTTTTACAGTCATTTGCATATAAAGTGACCGTTAGCCGCACATTAAAATAAATCGTACCCCTGGCTTGGCCCATAATAGTTACCGCTTTCATAAATACGTTTTTTCTGTAGTTAGCTAGATTTGGTTATTACATATATTTCGCGAGATCTTTTTCCTGTGTAGAAATAAACAGTAGCCCTGTACTACCCCTAATAAATTAATAGTTGCATTTGTTAAAACACCCAACTTCATTCTCGTCAAGAGCTACGGACGCTACAAACTGGCACTGCGACCGCGGAAAGGTTCTATTTTGTTAATTACCATACCATCCTTTCTTTTTTTGTGTGTGTTGCATATAAGTGCATGTGCATTCGTATATGCAACCGTATTGACTGGAACCATCACCGCTGCCACGGAGTACGCATGCAAGCAACACGTTCCAGACCGCTCGACCAACGCAGAAACAGACAGAAGAGTGTGGTTTCAGCTGTAATTGACCAACGCTGTACTGGGTCGGACGTAACGCGGCAACCTATGTGTTGTTTTTTAATTAGCGCCGCGTATCGTAAGACAGACCATTGCAAAAAGGTTGCAGGTTAATGGAGCGTCTGCATACTTTGGCTCCGCCAGCCGTAACGTTTTTTTACGGTGAAATACGTTTGACATAACTTCAGTTTAATTTTCAGGGTACGGCAGACACAAATAATTTTTGACTTTCAGTTGCGTCAGACGTAACTCAAAACATGAGGTTAAAATACAGTCGGGCACAACTTTAATTTCAAAAATCACACGCCTCAGTCTGAGCCACCTGAGTCAAAACTTGGTTCGTTATTCCGGGAAGGGGCTAAATGGGAAAATACGAAACGGGAAGGGCATTTTGTACCAGGTTGAAGCGGCAGGGAACAAACGAGAACGTTCAAACGGGAACGGGTTCAAATGAGAACAGGCGAAAAGGGAAGGTCGTTTTGCGCCGGGTTGAAACGGGAGGGAACAAGGGGGAAGGATGGAATGGGAATGGGTTCAAACGGGAACCTCCCCTTTTCAGATGTCCCATGGACATCCATGGTTGTTGGGGAGGTACCCCTAGCTTCACTGATATACCTATCAGTAGAACACAGTGCAGTTCGTCAACCATAATTTGTCTTCATGGTGCGCCCACTTTGCTTCAATGGCCATGCTGGTTCAGCTTTAAGACCAAGTCCTTGAGAGGAGCTTTTGCTGGATCCCAAATTCCCCGCTGCGTAGAAAAAAACAGTTGTTTAAAAGCAAAGTAACAGATCTGAATGAAGTTGATTGCAGTCTAAAGTGGACATATAGTGAATGGTCGGAGCAAAACTTTGAGATGGGCCCTTTCTGTAAATAAATGTTCGAAAGTTAACAGTCACAAAAACTAAAAAAAAAAAAAAAACACTCAATGTTAAATCTGTAGCATTGTTTTTACAGTGCAACGCTACATGTGCACTTAAAAGGAATGGAAACATGCATAGCACATGATGCGACAATTTGCATACTCGGTAATGCTGAATTTTCAAGAATCTTTGCCTACATTCTTTAACTATTACAAAATTCAACCTATAACCTTCAAATATCATATGTAAACATGATATCAAGCTTTTTAGAATATTCTTAGGGCTTTAGTGGTACTGATTGCAGTTTCAAATAAACTTGAATTAATGCCTCATCGTTTGTTTTTGATGGCCAGTTTGGTTTTAATTGCTGGTTACTTTACAGCGTGTACTGCATGGTGCAAAAAAATGTGCATTCACATAACCTTTTGAATCACAGGGTAACAACTTCATCATTGGCATTGTTTTAAATGAGACCTTCCTTGCATATCTGGTTATTTCGCTTTAATTGCAAATCACAAAATGCATGGTCTGGAGTACTAAGTCTCAAATACCAATGTCAAATAGCTATTCAAATTAGCATGCTTCATCCCACTGACTGCAGAAATGAAAAGGAGCATAGGTTTAAAATATTGATCGCTGCACTTGAAATCAGTTGATGTCTGTACCATGTCAGTGCACATGCAACATTGAACCTTGCACATTTTTCTCTCATGCTGCTGTCTTACTATCGCATCTATGCAAAAGCCCCATTTCTAAAAAGTTGGCTCACTTTGAAAGCTGACTTCTTCAAGAATCAAGTGCAAGAAGGCATGATGGAATAGAGTGCTCCTAATCGTATAAGAATACTAGAGAATATCTACAGTAGGTCCACAGCAACCATAGTCCTCCATAAGGAGAGCAGTAAAATACCTATAGGGGAGGGCGTCAGACAAGAAGACACAATCTCTCTGATGTTATTCACAGCATGTTTACAAGAGGTATTCAGAACATTGGATTGGGAACAGAGGGGCGTAAGGGTTAATGGAGAATACCTCAATAACCTCAGATTTGCTGATGATGTTGCCTTGCTAAGTAACTCAAGGGACAAATCGCAAAGCATGATTACCGCACTGGACAAGCAGAGTAGAATTGTGGGTATGAAAACTAATATGCAGAAAACTAAAGTAATGCTCAATAGCCTCGAGAGAGCAGAGTGGTTTGAGATAGGCAGCGAGGCAGTGGAAGTGGTAAGCGAATATATCTACTTAGGCCAAGTAGTGACCCCGGATGCCAACCATGAGGCAGAGATAAATAGGATATGAATGGGATGGAGTGCATTCTGCTAGCATTCTCAGATAATGAATGGCAGCCTACCATTGTCCCTGAAGGGGAAAGTATACAACAGCTGCATCTTACCGGTACTCACCTACGGGGCAGAAACTTGGGGGCTCACTAAAACAGTTCAACTTAAAGGGTTACTGACACCAATTTTTGGTGTTAATATTATTACACAGCTCACTTCCTTTACACAACAGAATACCCTGGATGAAATATGAGCCGCCTGCGACGTGTGGAACATACTTCAATTTGATCTGATTTGTCGCGCTGATGGAACACCTCGCGGAGCGGTGCGCAGCAAATGGACATCAGCGTGACATCACTCCGTGAGAGCGAAAAGAAGTGACATAGCCGTCTGCCTACAACACTCGTCAGAAACTCGTGACGTCACTTCAAGCGCACGGCCCAGCGAGCTGCGATTGGGTGCTGGCGCATTCATAAAGTGATACACGTAGCCAGAACTACAGGCATAACTGCTTCCCAGAAAGACACTGTTACCAAAAATAAAGTTCCACCCGCGGGAAAAGAGCAGATAATAAAGTCCAGAATCGCAACAGAAGCCGCTATCAGGTCTTTTATTGAAAGCGGTCATCAAATTTCCATTCCAATGCTAGGCCTAATGCCTTCAGGCAGCTCATCCGCTCGGCTCCGGTGGCGGGGTGGTCGAAACAACGCCTCATCCGGCCTTTGCGGTATTTTGACGTCCGCACTAAACGATGAGGTCATTCCGTACTTCTGTCACACGTGCCCTCCGGTCTGGAAGCGCGGGAAACCAATACGGACGATTTTCAGGCCGTTCAATGTAATTAATTAACGCACGCTCAAGTATTTAAAGTGCTGCTTCGGGTTCACCAGGCCTTTAAGCATTGATAAAATAAATACAAAAGGAACATAAAATTTTGGTGTCATTACTCCTTTAAATTGAAGACGACTCAGCGAGCAATGGTGTAACGTTTAAGGAGCCATGAAGACAAAACACAAGTTTGGTTCACTCAAAAGACGACCTCGTTAGAATCATACTGACACCAGTTTTAACGTAAACTTTGCTCAAATAAGCTATATAATTAGAAAAAAAGGGAATGGCTATGCGACCCACTCGCTCATTTCCCGCAACAGAACCTATGATGTCATACCAGCCTGCTCTGCAATTGGCGGAGCCCGGCAAAAGCAGACGCAAATTAGGCTAAGCTTATAAGCTTGCAGAACGAGCTATTTGTGCTTAAATTTAGGGCACACTATTGTTAAAGCAATAAGAATGGTTATACAAACAGTGGAAGTACTGACGCGTACTGCTGTTAGTACTGCGCACACTATGCTTGGTTTAGCTGCACAGCACTGCGGGGCTTTGGGGTTGTCTCAGACGACACTGGCCAATTGACGCAAGCAACGGTGTCTTACGTGACCATATTTGTCGAGCGAGCACTATGTTTCACGAAACTATTATTAAACAAGCCAGGTTTAAATACATTCAAAAATAAACCAAAGGCAGAAAACGGCTTGCCACGGTATGGTAACGCCATCTAGGTTCAGTAACGTAAACAAACGCGCGAACGCCGCCGTAGGGTGCCTCGATGCCAGCGCCGTCGTACAGGGTGGAGACACCCTTTGAGCGATCCTGTGCCACCGCAATTGGGTCAACGTGCTCAAAGCGCTGTTCTTTTCGTTTCCCACGAGACCCAGCAATGCAAAACAGATAAGATGATTCAAAATTTGGCAGTAAACCGCGTTGCGGCGATAATTTTAGCGCAGGTTTGGTACAATGAGTTGCTTCGGCGGCGAGCGAGTGACCCGAAATGGCAACGCCAGCGTATACGTGTCTCCACCCTGTACGGCGAACGCATGAATTAAGGCACCCTAGGCTGCAGAGCGGTCGGTTCCTGTGATGTCATTGCAGACCACGAAAACACACGATTTAGCGGGAAAATGAAAATTTTAACTTAAGGGGGGACGTGGCTTTCAAAATCAACTTTTTTATTTCTTTGTGGATTTTGATGAAAATTGGCACAGCAACTGGAAATGCTTCTGTGATAACACCATAAAAATTTGAAGTTAATATTTTGATAACTTTTTTATGTATGAAATTTTCTTTCTGTTCCGCTTGTACCGAGCTTGAGCGGCTTATAAAACACGATAGAAAACTTGTTCGAAGTGCTTTGCATTCCCAAATGAATGGACGAGGTCGTGACAGTTTTAGAATTTTTTTTTTACAACACAATGTTTTTTAGTTTTCATTTTTTTAGAGGTTAATGTGCAACAGGCATGTCAACTGTGAACGATTATTTGAATAAAAAAATCACAAAAAACAAATCTGGAAAACTAAAAGTGTCACGACCTGAACAGTTCACCAAGGAATGTAATGCAAGAAACGGAATCAAAATAGACCCAGCGGTCACGAAGAAATCCCTGGGACAAGCGACACAGGTGGCAAAAAAAACTGTTTTGAGAAAACGGCTTCCGAAGTTGCAACATAGGTTTCACATATCAAAAGTCGTCACGGTTGTAGCCTTTCATGTCCTTTTGAACATGGGGCTTCTGGAAGGCCTTGCCTTGAAATTGGAGTGCCTTTTCAGCCTTTCTCTTTCCAGAAAACATCATTTTCAGCTCCTCCGTGAAGAGTACATACCCCCCTTTGCAAACCAAACGGAGGGGAGATGGGTTTCAACGGGCTTTCAATGCAAAGTAGGTTAGTTGGTTGGCTGTATCGCACTGGACAACCTCCTTTTGCAGTGTTGTCACCATGGCAACAAGTTAAGCATTTTTTTAACTTAAATTTGAACATTTTTGGCTTTTTTTTTCATGTTTTTGCCTGGCACAGCAACTTAGTACTCATAGTGCAGGTGTTCATTGCCAAAAGTTTGCATACCACAAGGTTGAAAATGAGCTACTTTGAAGCTTGGTAGAGTATTCTGCATAACTCCCAACTTCAATGCAAGAGCATATTTTTTTTTTACTACTTTTGACATTCAAGGCATCCAATATTTCTCGCAGCACAGCTAGTATGCCCTGAGCAATGGTACCAATAATTTCCCTAAAAAAATCACTGTTAAATGCTGCCACAGTAACGTACATTTTTAACGCAGAGAGCATATTTTTATTCCTATATTACTAACTCAAACCTGTTTGCATGAAAATTACAAGTGCACGGGAAACGTTCCGCAAGAAAGGCGATATGGCTCGCGCGCATCGCAGCGCACGCTTACCGCGACATATCGAGCTTTGATTATACCTGATATGGCTGGTCAGGTCGCTTTTAAGATTAAAACTAACGTCGCAGGCATTAATTACAACTACTGGCGTTCAATCGTAACCGGTTGCCCAGTCATGTGATGCTCCAATGCGCGTCGGCTATGCCGTGCGCGCCGCAGCGTTTAACGCGTCGACCGTTTCTTTCTCAAGGCTAGCGAGCCCACAGTCAAAACACAGCAATAACTAAGCGTGTAAACATCGCAAATCCGACTAAAAGTTCACTTCACGAACCGCTATCGCAAGCGCGCACACCGCGTCACCCTCCGGGGTCTGGCGACGGTAGAGTCACGCGCACCACGAAGCGTTCGATGACCTCCGCCTTTCGAGCCACACAACTTCCCGTAATCTGGCTCGTTATCTCTGGCATTCCCATCGCGATAACGTCCGTGTTGAATACCACAGATTGAACAGAAACTCGGCTGAGCGAAGCGGCGAAAATGAACTCAATCCGCTCGCTACGCAGCTCAGGCGGCCGCCATCTTGCGTTGCGCCCGCGACATCCAATCAGGAGGGTCGGTGTTCTGCGCCCCGACCGGAGGACCAATAGCGCTTCAGCATCTATATCTAGCTTCGTTTGTGCGTCGTTTCTTTTCTGCCGTTTGTGTGTTTGTGAATGAACGAAGATAAAAGAGACGAGCGGAACGGGAAAGACGATCGCTCGGCCGATCTAACCATATCAAAATGGCCGCGCCCGGTGGCACCGTTGCGGAGATAGAGCGCTCCGAAAATTGCCGTTTTTTCGCCCTTTTGCGCTGATAGTTTGTCACCGCGCCAGACAAAAGTATTTTTTTATGCCACTTTGCGACGCTTTTCAGCGTAAAAACTTTGCAGACGCACAGAATAGGAAACATAGAAGCCGAATATGTGGGTTTCAAAAAAACGATGTTTTGGTCATTTTTCCGAAGTTGAAAGCTTAAGTTGATTAATTTCTCAGTGAATAAAGCATCGTTTGTATCTGGACAAGTGCTGGGGGCACTATAAAACACGAAATATTTCGAATAAAGCAACCTTGTATTTTGTTTTCATGGCTCCTTTAAGGGACAAAAAGAGAGTTGAGTGGGTCTGGGAACAAACGCGTGTTAAGGACATATTAGTAGAAATTAAGAAGAAATGGTCGTGGGCAGGGCATGTAATGCGAAGGCAAGGTAACTGTTGGTTATTAAGGGTGACAGAGTGGACCCCTAGAGAAGGCAAGCACGATAGGGGGTGGCAGAAAGTTAGGTAGGGAGATGAGATCAAGAAGTGTGTGGAGATAAATTGGTCACAGTTAGCACAGGACCAGGATGATTGTAGATCTGTGGGAGAGGCCTTTGCCCTGCATTGGGCGTAGACATGATGATGATGATGATGATGACGATGACGACGACAACGACTTGTATAAATGCAGAGACTCCAAACTGGCACAAAGTATTGTTTTATTTGCTGTTGGTACAAGTTGCTAGGTATGTACCATTTAGCAAGGCCACTAGTTTTGGAGTGTGTGATATTGGAGCGAATTTTTCTGTCAGGCCCCCCATCAGAGGGCAGTCATCTAACTGGACGGTCAGGCCTGTACCTTGAAATGGGCGGTGCTGTTGCCACTGCTCCTCCTGGCAGATTCTGCTTGTTTCAGTGCGGATGTACACAGCTTCTTAGGTAACTTACGGGGTTTTCTTGCTAGGGGTGGAGCTCTGAGGTTGTGTCCATTTCAACAATGTCCATTTCGCATCCGTTTCACTTCTAGTTGCTGGGCCTTTGACGTGCACAGAAACCAACACCCTGTCTTAACTATTTTGTGCCTCATCCCGTCATCTGCCTTTAGCCAATCAGGGCTCACTTGAAATGAATATCAGGGGCATTTTTAAATGAACATGAACAAAACTCGGAATTCTGGCCCTGCAGTGTGCTGATTTGAGGGGTGCATGAAGTCACGTGGAAGTGTTGACCTTATCCTCCGTGTACTCCCGCAGGACACACGGTCGAGGGGTGATGTACCCTTGTGACAAGTGCGAGTACACTGCCACGCAAAAGTGTCACCTGAAACGTCATCTAGAGACTCACGACCTCATACGACGCTACATCTGCGAGCACTGTTCCTACTCCTCCAACACCATCAATTACATGAAGGTGAGGAGGCCTCTTAGCAGCACCTGCTACCAGGAGTGCGCAAAACAGAAAATGCCGTTAGGACAGCATTCTGCCACGTTCCACTAGTATGTGCAGTTTGTTATGCTCCTATAGTGCATTACCTTTTTGTTTGCAAGGGGTGTGTGGGTACTTGTAAATACAGTGGAACCCCGATAATACGAGACTGGGATGTCGTACGACCAAGGTGCGGGTAAAGGCCGACCTAGTAGACGATCTCATGCAACAGGTGGGCGAGGAACTTACTTAAAGTACTAGAGTCAGTGCGTTCTCGTGTGATTTGCGAACCTTTAGCTGAAATCCCAAGTTTAAAAAAGCAACGCCTATGTTGCGCTCCCCTCCCCTTCATGCATCTGAGCTAGCCTGCCGGACAAGCGGCCGCGCGCTACGCGACACCCATGCCATACGGCGCTATTTATAGCCCGCCAGCCGCGCGCCTTGCGTCCGCGAGATAAGGTCGATGTGGTCGAGCAAATTGAGAAGGCATAAGGCGAGTGTGAGACTGCCAAGGCTAAGTGAAATGAACGATATTAGAAGGTGGAGATGAAAAAAAAAAAAAACGGCATTCCCGTACATGGTGAAGACACCCCTTGAACAGTCCCGTGCCGTCGCTATTGGGTCAAAGTGCTCAACCCATGGCTGTGTTTGTTTCCCACAAGATCCAGCAACGGGAAATATATCATTAAAACTTCGCGAGTAAACCGTGTTGCGGCGAAAATTATAGCTTGGTCTTGCTACAGTGACTTGCTGTGGCGACTAGTGATTGACCCAGAATGGCCAACGCATATGTGTCTCCACCCTTGCAGCGGATGCGCGTGAATTGAGACACTGTACCAAAGAAAGGAGCGGAGTGACAACGCAGCTTTGAAAGACACTGATGAGCAGAGGTATATGGAGAACGAGCGTCTTGAAAGGAAGGAACTTGGTTGAGCGGTCAGGGGAAAGCGGGTGTTCGGTCATCACCGTGGGGTTGCGTCATATGTGTTTTCGCGTCCGGCGGCGGCTCGATGGGAGCTTCAAATTCATGGTCCACCTGCCACCTGAACTTCGACTTCTCACGGTTTGCGCGTTGGCATACTGCTGCCACGTAGGGCCGTCGAAGGTTAACTTCTGCTCATGAGTACACACCTGCTTGCTTGCATCTGTTCGGCAAGTGGTCTGACCCGCATGCGGACCTTTGCACATCAAGCAGCGTCAAACGGGGGTTCAGAATAAAAAAAAAGGTTAGGAGTCGGACGAGGCGGCGAAGCAGTGAAAATGCCGGTTTATCCCAGCCAGGGTCCACCGTATAAAGTGGACCACGCACCCGAGCGTCATATCATCGGGGTTTTTAATGCATTGTTGCTATCAGGAGTTTGCCGGGACTGCGGTGATCCGTCGTAAGAAGCAGGTCGTCGTAGGTCACGTATCAGCGGGGTTCCTCTGTAATGCAAATCGATTGTCCGGTATTTGTGTTTCTCAAATATACGGTATGTTTTACAAATGTGCTTGCAAGAGTGTGAGTACTTGTATACAATAAGAATCGATTGTCTGATATTTGTATTTCTCAAAATATGCGGTATGTTTCACAAACGTGCTTGCAAGAGGGTGAAATATGCTTTTCACCATGGTATATTAAAACGCTATGCACAAGCTCTAAAAATGATTACCTAGCACCACTGACATAATAGCGCAACAATTCATGACCTTAACACAGCAGGCCTTTGTGTCCTGTCCCAATTTCCTTTGCTTTGCCACATTATACAGCGCTCCGCCAAAGCTTATTTCTTTTCCAACCAAAACGGCCCTGAAAATCAAAGCATTGCATTTGCAAGTCAAGAAAGCACCACAGTGTGTGCTGTTATGGGCAGCGCACTCTTGCAAAGAAGGCAATACGCAGGGATGCTCGAAACTATATTTCCACCCTATACAGTCTACGCTCGTTACAGCGGATCCGGCAACAATGGACTTTCGGTTACAACAGACCATTTCTGTTTTGTCTGGTCCCCATGCATTTTAAATGGAGTCCACTCCGCTCATAACGGACCCGGCTAGAGCAGACTATCGGCTACAACAGACCAAATTTTGGGCGAAAATTGTTTCGACTGAATGTTTATAGCGGGCTTCCGCAGGGCCGGCACCCGATATGCTTTTTCTTTGTTTAGTTTGGCAAGAAAACTGTTATGTCTGGCAACATTGCTGGCAGCCGGGTTGTTGGCACAGTCAAGCCAAGCCAGTGCCAGTGGCTGTTTTTTTTTTTTTTGTGCTAGTAGCGGCATGAGCGGCAGGGTAGCTGATTTCACTTTTGGATAAATTAAGCGTAATTAACGCTGTTGAACATGGGGAAAAACAGGCCGACATCGCCAGAAGTACAGGCCTGTCTGAGCAGACGGTCCGTTCTACCGTCAAGAACAAGGTCAAGTCGAGTCCGCCCTCGTCAGTTTTCTTTTATGCAATAAAAAACTCGGGTTCAGTGGAGTTCTGCCTTTATTATTCCCACGCATGCATCGTTCCCATTCTGTTCAGTGAAAAAGGTAAGAAATGCCTCAAGTTGGTTCCCATCCATTGTGTGCAATCTGCCGGTACCGTGCGCAGTCCAACTGGTCCAACTTTCGATTTCACAGCAGTCCATCATCAGATTATTCATAACAGCTGTTTCAATGACCAGACTAAAATCATAAAAAATGTGGAAGCTGCTTTGGGGGAACATCAGGCAGTGATCCGATTTGTTTGATGAACGGTTTCGGGAAAACCTGCCTCGTCGCGAAAGGATTTAAAAGAGCCTAGCTAATGCTGATGGCCACAACTGATGTTTTATAGCTGGTTAATAACTGCGCCTAGTTATATTCTTGCTTTATTTGCTCAGCTTATCATGCGTCTTTACACGCTTGACCGCATGCGCCAAGCCTTTTCCAAGTGCCGGTGCTAAGCTTTGGAAACTGTGTTTACACGATTCTTTGCCTTCGCGCAAACACTGTGCAGAGGTGCTGCAGGCGTGTAAAAAAAGCAAAGTGTATGTACTATGTATATGCAATATCGGTCAAAGTAGTCAAAGTACCCACTTTAGGGCGTATACCCCCCCCCCCCCTGTTGGATACTGCATACTTCGGCTACAGCGGACGCTTTTTTCCGGATTAAGAGTGTCCGTTGTAATGGGCGTAGACTGTATTCCTATTCTAAGCACTTCTGCATGAATTTTGTTGTGCATTTTAAAAGTAAATTTTTTGTAGCACCTGTACTTGACCTGATTTGCAATGTGCGACTCACAGTAAGCGACTTCTACATTACTGTCGAGAAGTCCGCGTGTGGGTTTAAACGGTGTCCGATCGACTTCGGGCCCTTATGGGCTAGCTATGTTTCCCTGAAATCCCAATTTCGGCCTGAATACTGTGCTGACACGAAAAATTGTTATCAACTGTGACAGTGTGGGCCTTGAGGGTGTTATCTGTTTCAAAACTTAATTAAATTAAAAGCAACAAGGTTGACACAAAACAAGGGATAATATACTAATGGAGAACTCTATTACTAGCATGTATACAAAACAACATGTCTAAGTTCGCAACCCATAGTGCCCCACCCAAAACTTCCTTTCGTGGGTGAGGGCAAAGGTGTTGCCTCTCTGGGTCCGACCCTTGCAGCTGCTCCATGGTCAGACCTTGGAATTTCAGGTTTCACTGTGGTCATGGGTTCTCCGTCATGGATCCTCCGAGTCCTTGGCTTTTGGTTGTTGGTTCTTGAGGGATTTGTTACGAGGGGCTAACTTTTTGTGAAGTAGTAGCAACTGTGTTGTTTTCTTGTGCAGGCAGAGTAGGTATTCAAGAACAGTGACTTGCCAGCTATTGTAAAACTACAACTAAGGACATCAGTAATCAGCCACTGTAAGACTATGGTGCGTTAATGGATAGGTAAACTGTAGAGGGCTTTATTAAAATAGTTATGCATTTAAGCATATTAACATGTCAAGTTCAATTTACGTGGCACTGTATCCTTCTATCAGCCAACTGCAAACTTAATATGTTTTGGAGTGCAAGAGTGCTGTATTTATGATGATGTGGAAAGAGCGTGGGACACATATTTTATCTGGGTGTAGTAATAAACAGCACCTGTTTCATTGCAGCTTCAGTGGCTGCTTTTTTGTTTGTTTACTTGTTGTGTATTTTTTAAGTCTGTTGTGACTTTTCTCTTTTTCTCTTTTTTTCTCCTAACAAATGGGCTGGTCTGCATATATAGGTTCACTATAGCCGGAAACATCGTGGGGAAGTCTTCAATCAAAATTCTGTTATTGCTGATCCAAGCTCAATTGAACAGCAGAAAGACAGAGTGTACAAATGTCTGAGCTGCTCCTACATCTTCGGCAACTTGAATGACATGAAGAGGCATTTAAGGGTAAGTACTGTGGAAAAATGGGCTTTCAAATTGGTGTGTATTCAAGCACAGCTTGGTATGAAGGAACACTGTATAGATGCTGGTCTACTAAAATACTACTATATTATTCCATGCTACAATAAAACATTCAGGCATTTTAACACTGCATGATGTGCATGTGCTAAATTCATTGCAACCTGACCCCAAAATGACAATAATTGGTATAGAATTGAATACTGTTCCTAATTGAATATAAATAGAATAAAAATTGCATTTGTGAAAAGCAATCGTACTCAGAATCAAATTATTTTGAGTACGAATGCTTTAAAAGTTTTTATATATGGAGTTTCGTTCCATGATCAAATGAATTTTCTAAATTATAACTTTTAAAAACAAGGTGAAAAACAATCACAGGTTTTTTGTTCGCGATTATCGCATGCTGCACTTAGTCATTTTGAAAGAACTGAAGTTATATAATGGCTTTAAATTGTTCGAAGCAGTTACGCTGCTGGTATGCGCAATTTCATTTACATTTAGCAAGCTATCCAAGTACAAGAACAGATGTGGTATCCGAGGTGCAACGGCATAGGGTGTGCGTGTTGACGGATTTTCCTCTGCTTCAGAAAACGTGTGTTCCTGTGCTAAAGCCCATTTTACCTCTCCAAGGTGCACGTAGCCCTACTCCTCCAAAAGCCAGGTTAGCTTCTTCACTGGGCAGGGCAATGCAGCAACTAAACTTGGCAAATGTTGCCTTAATGGGAACTCTTCCACATCGAGATTGACTGCACACATCACAATTAACTGTCGTTTTGAAATACTTAGCTAAAACAACATTTCTGAAAAAAAAAAAAAAACTTATTTTGCATTGTTAATACACGTGGTTTAAAAACTTTTCTGGGCAGGTTTTTATGCTAGTGCTGACGAATTGTTTCACGAGATTACAATTCAGTGGCCTCGTTTACCTGGAATGGCACTTACCTGGTAGCATTTGACACGGCCTGAAGTTGCAGCTTGTGCTGCAAGTACTACCTGCACCTCACTGCTCCTTTGTTCCTCAAACTTTTTTGGTGGCTCTTCAATTCCCTAGGGTGTGCAAAGCTAGAATGTAAACTTGTAACTGCTTATTGAATTTTAAGCTTGATGGGTTTGTAATAAATCATTGAATCTGGGGGGGAAAAATGGCTGCGTATCTGCTCCTTTCGTTGCAAATGTCAATGGAAGACGATAGTTGTCTGGCGCCCCTGCCGAGTAAATGCCTCCCTTCTCTTTCCCGCTCACCTCTCCTGCTGTACCTCTCCCGTCTCGCTCCTCCCAAGATAACACGCCAGAGGTTTGCTCAAGTCAATTTAAATTTACCATGTTCCATTGCTCCGGGCCAGATGCCTCGATGCTAGCGCTGCCGTACGGCAGAGACGCGCATTTAAAGGCACCCTACTCCAACGTTGATAGAACCACGTTGCCTTACTCCATGTGCATTCCAAGCGGAACGTGGAACCAATCTAGTGTGGAATTTTTATTACTGTTGCCGTTTGATTTCTTAAATGCCACCAGGAGCTATAGTGGCGTGGGCAACAGCAGGCAACGAAGTGATTTTTTTTTTTTTTTCTGCAGTGGATGTAGTATTTCATTTCCTATCACAAAAATCAAGCATCCATGAATTTTTATAATAAAGGAACACTACAAACACCACTTATGTATTGATTTTCTGCGTCATATTTGCGTAATGTTTTGTTCTTGTTCAACAATGTTGACAAGTATGACTTACACGTTTAGATATGGCTGTGGTTATATAAACCTATTGTGCAGCTTCTGTTCACTTTGGCCAGGTGGCTGAATCGAGGGACAGACAGACAGACCGACCAAAATTTCTGCATTCAAGTAGCCCAAGAAAGACTATAGCCTTTAAAGAAGTGTTGAAGCTGGCCTTTCCAGTTTTCTTGAGCTGAACTTTTGCTTCAATGCTTTTTATAAGCATTTGCTCCTACCTCATCTGACTGCATTGTCTTTGTATTGTGAGGAAAATCTGGTTGCATTGGTGCACTCTGAAACCGGCAGTGTAAGCTTTGGAGCTCGAACCAACTTGGTTGATACAGAAAAAGCTTGTTGATTCGAATCGCAAGGGGACGCCAACTCGGTTCGAATTAATGAAAGTACAAGCTAATGAAAGTGAAGAAAAACAGCTGCACATTGCAGTTCGGAAGGAGTGGGGCGTGTCAACAACTTGATGCTTGAAAAAGTCTGTGATTGCAGCCTGCCTTTTGTCGTTGAAGGCGACAGTTAGTGCTTTTCGCTCTATGCGAATGTAGTAGAAGGCCTCCCATTCACCTTCTTCTGAATGAAGGAGGAACAGGTGGCAATCAGTGCGATCGTGACTCCAAACAGACTGCAGCTCTGGTATTTTGGGCTTCTCCTACTCCTTGTCGTCTTCACTAGCAGCAACAGGATGTCCTTGGCTGTCAGTAAAGCACACACCGGTGCACTCACGTCCACGTTGACATAGTCGGCAAAGAATACGTCTTCAGAAACGGCCGCGATGGGGGGGTTTAGCTTGGTTTTACGCAATTGTACCTTTTTTTCTGTTTTCTTCTCCGTTCTGGAGGTAATGCAGCCTCATATGTAAGCAGCGGGTGCGCTTCTCTGGCCGTGTACAACGCGCCAAGCCGCAGCCGCCGTGGCGCCTAGTTCAAATTGTCCGTGGCAGAACCTACTCACTTTTGAATTGACAAGCTTTTTTGTACGTAGACTTCTATGGAACTTGGCTTGACCGAATCTTACAGTTGGAAATACAGAAGTTCGAATTAACAAGCATTTACTGAAGCGATATTTGCCGTTTTAAGTTTGAAAACTCAAATAGTACTCCAAACAATAAAATTGGCTGTGAACTGGATAGAATAACAAAAATGTTCGCACACTCTTCATTGTTTTGGTTGAATTTGCACACATTAATTTAAAGCTGTGTTCCCAGTGCTGCTAGCATCTGAACCACTTGAGATTGTATATTGAAGGGCTCAAGGTGATTATATTCTGCAGCACACAGCCAGTCGCTTGCAGAATTAAGGTGCATTGGAATGAATCAGTATAATGTTGGCTGTGATTCACAGGAATGCTGAAAGTTTTGAGTAATCTTTAATGGCGGCTAGTGTGTAGCTTTCTTTTTTCCAAGCTTTGCAGCATTCAGAGTGTTGAAGTACTGGTGGGTAAATGTCCGTACTTTGTGGAGCAGCACATGAGAGCGGGACAAGAGGAGGGGAGAGCAACTGTGCATCTTCGGGATTTCTTTGCAGCTGAAGCACGGTGTGTTCTTGGAGAACATGGACGTGAGTGTGGAGGAAGTGTCGGTGGAGGCGCTTGCTTCCGAGGCAGAGGCGGCTGCTGCCAGTGCTCAACAAGAGATGACCCCGCCAGATCTTCCTATTCCGCCTCCACCTATTGCTGACTGCCCGCCGCAGCTGCTTGAGGTCAGTCAGCACGGTCACCCGCCAATGGTGCTGTGTGTGCCGTCCAGCAGGACTGGTAGCGTGGGTGCAATTGATTGATTGTAGGGTTTAACGCACCAACGCAACGCAGGCGGTGGGGCGCGCTGTAGTGGAGGGCTCCGGGTTAATTTGACCGCCTGGGGATCTTTAACGTGCGCTGAAATCTCGTACACACGGGCGTTAGCTTGGGTGTAATCGTAAGAGGGTGGAGGCAATCTGTTGGTGCTAAAGCATAATTCAAGTTGTGCAGAAATGCAACACACTCGTGAAACAGTTTTCTGGTTGCCCTGTAAGCATTGAAAATGGGTGACGCACTACATGTGCTGAGCAAAGAGGGTCTGAGAGAGGTTTACAATCCATGTGATTTGTTTTGTCCTTTCTAGTGTGTTGCCTACCTGTACTGTTTCGTAATACCTGACTGTTCAGCTTGTGAACGGCTCATGTGCTGCTTTGATGACAATGAATGAGATAAGGTTTTCCTGCTCGACTCGATCGATGTGATTACTGCAAGCAATGTTTTTGCAAGGCAGGGTATCCAAAAAAAAAAGAAATCACACTTGCTGTCACCTGTCCTTCATGTTTTCTGGTTGTTCTCGAGTCGTGCCTTACTTCCTCTGGCCGTGCAGGTGCCCGTGACGCCCGCGTCGGTGCTTGCTGACCTGGCGGCCCAGATCGGGATGGAGGACGAGGAAGAGGGCGGAGGGGCAGTGGAGCTGATCCAGCGCATGGTGGAGCAGGGCCAGGAGGTTACACTGCAGACGCTGGACGCCGAGAGCCTGCTGCAGAGCCTGCAGCCTGAGGAGGCGGCCATTCTGGTGCGCGAGCAGGACGGCCAGCCCCTGCTGCTCGGAGGACCCCAGGGGGGATCCTACCTCATCCACTACGTCCAGGGCGCCGAGGGGGGCGGGCTGCTGCTGCACCGGCCCCTCGGCCAGGAGGGGGAGGAGGGGCCCCTTGACGACCAGGTGCAGCAGGAGATCATCGTCGAGCTGGCTGCGGCACCCTGATCAATGGCAAGGGGCCAGCCTGCAGAGCGGGTGAGGGGGAGAGTTCTCGCAGTGCACAGTCATCGGTGCCCCTGTCATCATCTCTTCCGCACTTACCCCGAGTCGCTGGAAAAGTTGTTAGCCTTCCTCATCGCGAGTACAGGGTCTACCTTTACTCGGCTTTTCTTTCTCCTATTCTTTGTGCTTGGCTCCTCTGCCCCCGTACCCTTTCCTGCACACCCCCAAATGAATGTGGGCCATATACTGAAATGAAAACAAGAAAAAAAAAAACAGGGAGGGAAAAGAATTGTTCACGTTTTATACCTGCAATTCTTCAAACGGGAGCTACAGTCGAATCCCGCTACAACGAAACTGACGGGACGTGCAAAAAATTTCGTTAAAGCGAAAATTCGTTGAGGTGAAATCTGCCCCAACACAGCACGGAAGGGCAAGAAAAATAGCACCGGATATTTCCGCATCATTGGCAGCATAATACAATGCTTAAAAAAAAGGAGTGACGCGCAGTAACGTCCTGTTTATTCAGATAAACATACCAATGGCTATCTGTTTACCAGCACGCAAAGAAGCCACACTGAGGAGGAGGGGAGATGTGAAGAAATGCAGGTGCAAAGTGTATTTGTACAACAAGGCGCTTCCACTGAGCTGATTACTTGCAGATAGCTGCTAGGCTAACAATAAACCTGCGCAAAAAGACGGGACAGAAGAAGAGGACAACAAACCAGGCGCAGCCTGGTTTGTTGTCCTCTTCTTCCGTCCCGTCCTTTTGCGCAGGTTTATTGTTATCATGGAACACCAACTAGCCCAACAACGTGCTTTACTCAGCTGCTAGGCTGTTGGAAGCCCCTCTCTCCCTTGGGGCAGGAAGGGCACCGTTATCTTATCCTCTGACTAGGCACGGCAGCAACTGACCTTGGCAGGCAAGCCGCGCACGCTTAAGCGACCGCACGCTCGCGACTAAGATAGGATGACGCGGGTTCAAGACTAAAACATTATTTCTGCTTTTGACTTTGAAGAATTGTTGAACGAAAACTGCAAGGACAGCCGCTCGGAACACGGCGCTGCGCCAGCCGCAGAGCACATTCGCTCGATTTCAACTGGATACAGATTGGCTATAGCTCTGGCTTGACGAACCTGGCTGGCGCCTTATGTAAAGACGGCCCGCCACATCGTTATCACCATCAAACAATGGCGTCCACCTATGAGTTTGTTTTTGTTTTTGGTGGCAGTGTGGGCGCACCGCGCATGTTTTCGGTGAAACTAAGCGTCCTGAATGTATAAAAAGTTACAGATAGCTGGTGCTATGCTTATTTTGTTGTAAAATAATTCTTCAAACCCAGCCCAAGTCATCGAAAATTTCATTGAAGCGAAAGCAAGCCAGACAAATGGTTCGTTGTGGCGAGGACTTTGTTGCATTTACTTCTATGGCTAGCTGACGGGGAATTGGAAATATTTCGTTGAAGCGGAAATTTCGTTGAAGAGGACTTCGTTCTAGCGGGATTAGACTGTATATCATTTTTGGTGTTGCATATGGGCTCAAACAAAGGATAATGTCAGCGCTACTGTGCTCAAAATTGATGGTAAGATCTGCTGTCCGTCAGAGGAAGTATACAAGGCCTTTGTGCAGCATTTCAGTCGCACTTTTTCGCAGTCCGACGGCTTACGCACAGGCTTCAGTTTCGAAGATAACTATGATTGCCTTGCCTGCAGGTGTGTAACGGAGGAGTAGGTAGCTGACGCATTCCATCAGCTGGAAACAAAATTTTCCTTTGGTTGCGATGGGATTCCAAATTTTATAATCAGGCTGCACAGATATTTCAGTCCCCGCCTTGACTCGCATTTTCAGCTCACATTTTGACAAACTAGGTAACTTCCTTCTCAGTGGAAGAATCACTGGTCGTCTCAATTTTTAAGCCTGGAGGCTCGTGATCCTAACAATTTTTGCCCAGTGTCCCTCTTGTGTGGTTTCTCTAAAGTCTACGACCATTTATCTTTTTATTATAAAAGAAATATCTCACTCATGCAACACGGCTGTGTAAAGGGCAAATACATTGAAATGAATTTGTGTGTGCTCCTCGGCTATACCAGTCCCGTCATGTTTAAGGGGTCTTAAACGGTTTACAGTCAAAATTCGATTTAACTAAAGTCCCGATTTAACAAAGATATCCCATCTCTTATCAGACACCCATACAGCCCCATGCTTTGACTAACCCTAAATAATGAAAGCAATATCGTAATCTGTCCTGGTTTACCGAACCTTTTTTCAAAAAATGCAGCCCGAAAAATGCTATTTTTAGTTTATTTAGTAGAGATTGCCTCAAAATTGATTCATGGCATTCCAGGGATAACATTGCGGACCACTTTTGCCCCTCTTTTAATAAACTGCGCGGCGCAAAACGGGAGTTGCAATTTTGAGCTGAATTCACCAGACGGCACTAGCGGTCAAAAAAAGTTAAAGTGATGGATCAAGTGATAGATGCCCAGATCAAGTGATGGATGCCCTTGATCTGGTGCGGATGTTTGCCGGAACGCACGAGGGTACGGCAGACGCACTGGACGCACTACAAACTTACGAGAAATCTATGCGGCCGTTGCTTACAAAGCGCACGCAAAGATCACTGACTTTTTTGGTGGGAAATAAATTTGTAGTCCTTTGGGGCCTGTTCTGGTTCAGCAAACAGATTTTGTGGTCTCTTTATACACGTGGCCCGCAATTTTATTTTTGGAGCATTTACGCTTCACAAATATGCCGCCGCATAAGCGTGCTGGATGCCGCTACAGTATATGGTCGAATGTACCAAATCAAGTGACCGTGTTCAGGGAAAAAAACCAGTGAAAACATGCTACACAAGAGGAGAGGCAAGACAAGGACAGTCACTGGACTTACATCAAATGTTTATTGGAATAACTCCCATAAATACTTAAAAACGATGCACGCACAGACGGGCGACCCCCTCACCCCTTCAAAAACCCAAGATCGCCACAGAACTCTCTCTCACACGGTTGCCATCTTAGGCCGCATCAAGAAACGCTATCTCTTTATCAGTTAATGCCACCGAGGGTTCACTGACGCAATTCTCTCCTCCTTTCTTGATCAAGAAGGCTTCTACCAATTCTCGCTCATTCTTCGAAGCACCCCGCCCCACAATGGAAACATTTTTCAAAACTGGAGTGCACTTGCAATCACGCACGTGCTGCACCAAGTGACTTCCTGTGCCATTAATGGGGCTCCAAGAGTGCTCGCGCATGCGGTCGTTAAGACATTGGCCCGTGTGGCCGATGTAAACCTTTTTGCACGACAAGAGTATGGAATAAACCACCCGTTCTACTCATTCAGCGAATTCGGTGCGGTGCTGCGTGTGACAAGCATTTGCCTTTGGCTCCATGTCAATGTGAGCACACAAACTTGCAAGCTTCCTGGGGGCCAAAAATACCAAACGGACACCGTGCCTTAATGCTACCTTTTTTAAGTTGTGTGACAAGGCATGGTAGTAAGGCATTACCACGGTTCTCTTACCCACATTCTCACGAGATTCGGGCGCTCTTGGGGTTCCGAGGATTTGCTTTAACTTTCTATGGAGCGTTTCTGCCACTGCTTGCAAAAGCTGCTTGCAAAAAGCTAAAGCTCTGCTCTACAGAGTGGACACAGCTCTTTTTCGGAGCATTGTGGAAACACATGTTAGCAATGCTGCGCTTTACAAGTTTAGAGTGCGCCGAGTCAAAAGGCAAAATGCCTTTCTTAGAGCGCAGTTCATACATGAAGCAAAGGTGCTCTTCATTGCCAAAAGTTAGCCTTAAATCTAGAAACCGTATGGTGTTGTCAAGAGGTAGTTAACACGTGAAGTTAAGTTCCTTAGAGCACTGTTTTTAAAAACTGCCGTTATGTTATCTGCAACAGAACGAAGCAGTTCGTTAGAATTGAGTTTTAAAATTATCAAGAAATTGTCAACATACCTAAAAAACTGAGATAACATGTGCGTCCTGAAGTGTAACGTGCAGCATGCGGTCAAACCGGGCTGAAAAAATGTGACACAAAACAGGTGGAGCGCCTAATAGCTGCCGGGTTTCCCACCCAGCTTTTGCAAGCAGTAGCAGAAACGCTCCATAGAAAGTTAAAGCAAACCCTCAGAAACCCAAGAACGCCCGAATCTCGCGAGAATGTGGGTAAGAGAATCGTGGTGATGCCTTGCTATCATGCCTTGTCACACAACTTAAAAAAGGTAGCATTAAAGGGCTGGTGAAGAGCTTTTCAAAAAAATTTTGTTGGGGGCATTACATTAAGGTTTTCCTGACGCTGAATTCAAAAAACATGTTTATTTTATGTGTAAATACACCCAAACCATCTTTTTTCGTCAAAACAAACGACCCCTGCCTGAGGGCTGGCGGCATATGACGTCATATTCGGAAGTGCCGGCGCTGCGCAGTGCCGGCTGCGGTCATTCATTCTGTTCATTCTGTTCCCGTTCAAATACGGGCCAGAAGGTCCTCTGGTGAATGGAGGGCTCACACAATCTTTCGTTAGAATAGGAGAGCCTGAGGGAAGTATAAACAAAACAGGTTCGCTTGCGGCGAGCTTTAGAAAGGGGTTCTCCCCCGACGACTCATGGCCGACTTGTTTCTCGGGTGCAGGGAAGTTGCGCAGATATTGGTTCGCTGCTTTCACTACCGGCGCTAGCCACAATTCCTAAAACGATTTTTCAACCCACCATCCTCCCCATCCTCGAATGTGGAACTTTGTTTTTACATTTGGACAGGCGGCAACGAGCTTTGTGCAGCGGCCTGCGATGCGCACAGGCAGCGCGGCCGCTGCCGGTCGCCGCGTCGCGCAGAGGTGCTGGTGCCGGGTCGCTGCTCGGCCGGTCAGCGGAACGTGGCATTGCTGCACATACGCATGTTTTAGAATATGGGAGTTGAACGTTGGTCGCCCCCCAAAAGGTAGAGGACCCCAAGCGCAGCACGCTGGTCCCCGAAGCTCCCCAACAGCTCCAGCCGGCTCAGGTTGCACGGATCGCCGGTGCTGTTGGGAACTTAAGGTTTAGCATCAAGGGAGATAGTTGGTCGCCGCTATCTCTATAATTGCGAATGACTATCCCTAACACGGTTTTTCACCACTTTATCATCCCTTTTCTCGCATGTGGAACCTTATTCCTATGTTGATAGTCATTCTAGCGATCGGTGCTGTGCTCATCCTTGCGCGCAGGTAACGCCATCCATCGGCCTCTCGCCGCATCTTTTGCTCGGGCAGGCCCGTCGACGAGCCTCCGCGACCGGTCGGCGCTCCGCATCGCCATACAAATTTGATCACCTCTTTCGAAATCACCTTGGATGACAATCCCTAGCACAATTTTTCACCACACTATCATCCTCTCTTGCACGTTTACCTTGCTTTTCGCGACGGCCTTGATTCTGGACGGCAGCGAAGAGCGGTCGCTGCCGCGGCATGTGTGGTGCGAGCCATTTCATGCGCCGTACGGGCATGCACGACCGGCGAATGTGCGGAGCGCTTCCGCGCGCAGGAAACGCTTCATGCTTTCAGCTTGCTTGATTTCTTCTTAACATCTAGCTATTCAGCTACGCTGTCGTCACAGCCAACAACGTTGATCGGGAAAACGAGCAAGAAGTTCGGGAAGCCCAGAGCGCTGTGGTCCCACAAATTTTCTAATTCCCTTATAATAATGGATCAGAAACTTGGGGTACCTCCGTATTTGTTTGAGCCCGTCGCTTCGCGTATGAAGCACAGAGCAGCCGACGACACGGCCGGCCCCGCGACTACTCGTGAAGGCAATGTAATAGCCACGGGCGCTCGGGTAGGAAATCTCTGGTATCTAGGGGTCGCTTTAGGGAATCACACAGTAGCATTACGGTGAAAAAATCGACGCGGAAGCAACTTAAGACAATGATGATTAATAAAGTGCAGATTACACACCTGCTTAATTCGGAACTTCGCCCAGAAAACTGGGACACAGCGAAGCGGCGGTGCACGTCGCTGGCCGTCTTCCGAATATGACGCTACTTCCGGTTGCTGCCTCTCAGTTTCTCGCTCTTCCGGCGATGCGGCAGGAAGCAGTGGGCGGGGCGTAGGGTCAACTTTAACGACGAATACCGCTGTCCCCAAGCTAAAAATGACAAAAAAAACTTTACTGTCAGAAACTGACCAATGTAATAATTGTAAAAAGTAGAGTTTTGCCCGGTTTTAAAAGTGCTTCAGTAGCCCTTTAAGGCACGGTGTCCGTTTGGTATTTTCGGCCCCCAGGAAGTTTGCGAACTTGTGTGCTCGCATTGACAAGGATTTTTTTTTTTTTTCCCGAACATAATGAACCAACAGGCCCAGAATTGCACTTTACTCTATTAAGTGACCTTGATATGTCTCACTCAATTTACCAAAGTTCTCGATTTAACGAAATACTTCGCAACTCCCGTCAACTTCTTTAAATTGAGTTTTGACTATTTTAACTTGTAAGTAAACTCAGTGAAACTTGTCAGCCTTTCTGCTTTTTCCAACTAATTTCAAATCTGCCATTATTTTTTTTTTGTGAGTCAATTAGTTCCCAAGATAATTAGCTATTTTTGAGGAACTATAGACAAAAGAGTGTTTTTCACGAAACTGTAATCTTCATACTTTAGAATACTATGAGCACTGGTAAATTCACTATATAGGAAGCGGTTTTTTGATGCATCGCTTGAAACTAATTTTACAGCTCATAATGCACCCGTGCCGCCACTCTGCCATGGATGCATTATGTGCGTGATGTGAGGTGACGCATGCTTTTAAACATGAAACAAGTCGCACCGCTGTGCGCTCATTATCTGCCCCGCATCTTGTATATTTTCATTTCCATTGGCCAGGAAAAGTTTGCAGCTGCTGCCTTTTCCCTATGTAGCCCTGAAGGAAGAGAAGGACAACCTACATGAATGCCAAACTGTTGATGGCTTCATGGCTGCCAACTTCATGAGGAGGATATTTTATTAAGCGCAACACGAAGTAACGAAGGATGTAGATCCAGGCATGAGTTAATGTACGGTCCAGATTTATAAGATTGATATTTTGGCTCAATATACTTGCAAATTTTGCTTGTATCAATTCTGTGCATCTGTTCGCTCTTCATTCATTGTATGTGTGAAGAGGTTTTTGGGGGCTTTTTGTGAGGTAGAGGAAAAAATAACACAGGCTAGGAGAATTTTATCACCTGTATGGGTGTGTCCTGACCACCAAATGCATGATGTAAAGGAAGTGCATTTTTTTTTCAATTTTCTGGGCAAGTCTGAACTGCCTGGGGTGGCCTTTTAATTGATATATGCTAGGCAATACCATGCTCTCTCATTGCATGAGCAGGACAAATGCGCCCAGTTGAGTACAATCAGTGGTATAGGTTCATTGTGTTGCTGGACACCCAAAGTAAATGAAGCCAGTAGGCACCTGCAATACGTGCAAGTGAACTTTCGTCATCATATGTCTGAAGAGTTCTTTTCTAGAGCCTGTGTCTTTTCCATTTCAGGTTTTTGAGGCACGCAACTGAAAAACAGGAAGCCAAAGAAAACTGGCATGCCCAAAGCAATGATGTTGCATACGGAGTTCTTGCATCGGGTTCCTCTGCGAAGCTCTTCAGCGGCAGCACCCATTATTTGTATGGCCACCGTGCCTGTATATATCTGTAATTGTGACAAGCACCTTTTTGGCAGTTGTATGTTGCTGATTGTTAACAGTCATTTATTTATAATGCCGGAGCTTTGGTGGGCAGTTCCACTTCAGCTCCGACTTAAAGTGTCCAATCGTAGATTTTTCTTACTGCGCAATTGCATATATTATTTGCGATTTGAAGAGAATAAACAACTGTATTAAACTGTTACTATCAATTTATGTCTTATTGATACCACTGTGGCCAAAATTAGCTAGCTGCAACGTCGTCTGCTAACACAGTTTGTTGCTGACAGAGCACAAAAAGGTAATGTGCACGCTCAAACAGTAGACTACACCTTGGTTTGCAGTCTTGTGTGTATGAAGTAAAGCTGTTAGTCTTTACCAATGAATGAATGTGCCGAATTGCAAAGTACACAAAAAAATGTTATTTTGCTGTTTAGCAGCCTTTCAAAGACTGCAAAACGAAAATAGCATTGGACTGTGTTTATGACATGTCGCACATGGAGCTTTGCATTAGCCCATGCGTTTCTCAGTACAATCACGTTAGAACACAGTGGACTTGTATCAAATAAATTTACGGGGATCTGTGGCACTGAGTGGCAGAAAGAGAAAAAACTCTTCATTAGAGAAAAGCAGAGAGATGTGCCGGCATGTTGTCGCCTACATGCTACTTGGTGGGGATGGGGAGTAGGGAATCCAGACCCCCAGAAGAAGCAGGGTGGAAGAGGTAAAAAAAAAAAGGTGTTGGTTACTTTTATGTGTCTCGGATGAAAATTCCAGTTGACCTAATAGCAGGATGACAATATTTATTCCTAAATAATCTCTGCAACGCTGACATCTTGCAGATAACCAAATAGGGCAGCAAGTGCCTTCTGCTTAGATGGGGAAGGCAGTTGTGGTCCAAGAATGGCTTTCAAACGAGCCATGAAGACGAAATACAAGTTTGGTTAAGTCTGCCTTTTCTGAATAACAGTGATACAAATTTTATAGCACACTTCAAACAAATAATTAAGATGTTAAAGAAGACACGAAAAAGTGGCGGCTTTCGTGCCACTTTCTGACGATTTCTCCAAGACGTCAGAATCTTGTGTATGTGAGTGGCGGCCGCTGACCTAGGCCACTGCCAAGAAACATAAACTTGACTGGGCGATTGTAGTCGGGCCTCTAGCTCCGTTTGCTCGTATCACGTGAATGCTAACGCACCGTTAATAAACTGGTAACTACGTTTTTTGTACTGGCCTATATTATATCACTGTATTTTTTGCATTTTTTTGGTTTAAAAATGTCGTTTGTGGCTGGAATGAAGCTGAGTGAACTCCCAAAGACTAGTCCTTTTAAACTGAACAAAATTGTATTTTGTTCATGAACATGAATGTTGGTGCAATCCTTTCTTGCTTAATATGCCAGACACTGGGAAGACATTCTCAACAGCTTCCGCAGTTGTCATGGTAGGTGTTCATAATCTGGCCAATACGACATTGGTATGAGTTATTGAGCTCTGTGTTGACATTCTACCAATAGTGTAGGGTCTACAGCTGATGCAGAATGTGTAGGTGAGCTGTCAGTAGAAATGAAGGCTGAAAAGTTTACAGGCTATGCTGTTTCTGTGAAACTGAAGTTCCTTTACGTTGCACGATATGGGCCAAGAAATTGGCTTGTGCGCGCTACCTCTACTTCAAGTATTTTCGGTGTTCGTGGAGGCACAGTACATCCAAAGGCAGACAACCAGCCTCTGCAGCAGTATTGGCCCGCACACGACGAGCCCGTGGGAAGGCCAAGGAAATTCGTACACAATTACCTATTTCTGGTCACCTCGGGCTCCTCCCTACTTGTGGACCACAGCTGCTGCAGAACAGGTTGGCTGTGGCAAAGCATTACCTTGGATTGGCGGTCACTGTTCCATCAACTTCTGGCGAGGCACCCAATAATTTGTGCCACCGAGGAGACACGGGTAAATGTTCCCTTACTTCAGCAACTCAAGAGAGATTCTCTTCTATCATAATTCTAAGGTATCTTTGGGTTTGCACATAATGCAGGGCACAGCCGTTAAGGATTGGTGGGCATTGCATCATCGACTTGTGGGTAAATTCCATTGCGATGTTTTTCATGGAGGAAAGGCAGAGGAAGGACCCCTGACACTAGGTATCTAGATATGGGGTTTAGAGCTTTATGGAGCCTTTGCTCTGTTGTATGGTGCGACATTGCCCACTCCAAATGTAGATGTCTTCCTTATAGTGTACGTGTCACCTTGATGCCATGGAAGAGGACATACTGTAGGTGGACGAGCATAAGGCTGCGCAGTGATGGATTCAAGACAGCTCTTTGAGGTACACTTTTCTACGTATATAGTGGAATGAAAACGGGGGCCTTCTGGTGTGAACATAAAAATTTCTCATCCTTTGAGCTAGCTTGAAATTCAGGTAGTGTACCACCAAGGCCAAGAGCAGAAAGGGAATTCACAATTGCAGAGTGAAAAGCCGAAGCAAGGGGAGACTGAACGTAGTGCATTTAGACTATGTTCGCCATGTAGTTTAGTTCAGTTCAATTTCAGTTTATTATTCGTAACAAAATATACAATGTGTGAAAAAAAATATGCAGAAAGGGGTCCCAGAGTTCAGCACTGAAATGGGACCCCTTGTAATTTAATGAGTAGAAAAAGAAAAATTCTAAGCAGTAGTGAAAGTGATGAACAGTGTGTTATTCAAAGAACGTAATGAAGGTAAACAAAAGAAGTACAAAAATATTGCGTAGAATAGTTGGCGGTAAAGTCACATTAAAGTTGGAAAATACTGTCAATAAGGTGGAAAAACGTTTCAATACAGAACATATTACATATATTGTTGTAAATGAATGTCCAGAACTCTGACACCTCAAAATGTACAGGCAGGAAGTTAAATGGCGTACGATTGTTCAGATGGGTATGACAGCAGTGATGTTTTAAAATGCGGATGTGATGGCACATAGTTTTTATAGTGAGGGGCAAAGTGTTCCAAAATTTTATGACAGTGAAATGCAGTCTGTAAGCCGTAATTTGTGTGCACTTGTGGTAGCAAAAAGTTACTCTGTAGTGAAAATCGTGTAACGTTTGGGTTAGTTAAATGATCGATGCCAATCAGTTCTAATTAAATGATATGCAGTGACTTCTAAATTGTATTTGATGCGTTCATCTATGTGTAAATGATTAAGTTGCAGGAAGAGTGGTGTAATGTGAGTGTTGTAGGAACTGCGTGTAGATTCGGACAACTTGATTTTGTAGATGCTGAAGAGGAGTTAGATGAGAGCGGTATTTTAACCTCCAAGACACCATACTGTAATTCAAATAACTGTGGATGAAGGCGTAGCATAGCGTGATGAGGGTTTGTGGTGAAAAGTAATGGTGGGCTTTTATTAGGACCCTGATACCATACGCAGTCTTGTTTTTTTGCGAGTTAATGTGAAAAGTGAATTTGAGGAAGGGTTCCAATTTAACGCCTAAAAAGCTGCACATTAAACATCATAATCAAAGCTATAAGGTAAGAAAGATTCGTACTTTGTCTTTTGTTTTCCAGGTTTTTGCTGTTTTTCGTTCTGCACAAACAGTGTTGCACAGCCTTGCAGAGTTGTAATATTTCAGACGACGGCAAGCGGGAGTTGTGAGAAATGTAAGAAGTTACTTCGGTAGGTTATGTCGTTGTCATCTGGAGAAGAGCATTCGTTGGCACCCGAGATGGCCATGTTGAGCTTGTGCATTGAAATAGGAGGTCCGTTGCAGGCACAGAAGCTGGTGGCAACATGGCAGAAACACACAGAGAGCACTTTTGAGGTACATAAATTGTAGACAGGAGCCCGCAGCACCCATAGCAGCCTGTTCCAGGGAAATATAATCATGTGGCAACAGCACTGTGATGGATTGTCGCCAATTGTTACGCGTGCCCTTTATATAACTTGCAGTATACGAAATAGGGGCTGGTGGACACCTAATTTTGTGCAAAAATCATGGCACTGTTCATGGCGTAACTTTTACAAACAATGCCTCGCATGTTACTGTGATTTACAAGCCTGCCCCACATTTGCTAAATCTCCAGTATGCCATGCCATTCTTAGTCTGGATGGCTCTTGGTATTGATCATAATGATCAACGATTTTTCTCAAAGAATGAGTCATAGTTGGAACAATGCAGTCCCAAGTTGCTGCCATCATCGCCACGTTGACAAGGTTTGAGCACTTGACTTTGGTTTCACACTGATGCACAGCTCCGTCTGGTCTATGCACCAAGTAGATGTTTTGGATAAAGTTTAAGACAAATGTAAGATCAGTGAATCTGCTGATTGTTAGATTTTTCAGGATGGAATTCTGCCATCATGGAGAGGCTCCTTAGTATGTTTTATAAGTATCTCAGCAAGCATTGCTTCATGGGAACTTGTACATGCACCTTCCCAAATTTCATTGTGTGCATTGAAGCCACCACAGGTTATGTGAGGTGGGGGCATGCTAGCGACATTATAAAGCTTGCAAGCATCAAAAGCCATTCCTGATTTATATGAGGTGGGGGCATGCTAGTGACATTATAAAGCTTGCAAGCATCAAAAGCCATTCCTGATTCCAGATAGACAGCAATAAATGTAAATGTCCCAGCCACAGACTTCGCACAGACACATTTTTCAACCTCATATAGACAGCAATAAATGTAAAACACTGTCCCAGCCACAGACTTCGCACAGACACATTTTTCAATCTCATGAGATGGGACGGAAACTCTTGCAAACAGCCTATAAACAGCCGAATCACTCCAAGCTGTGTTTGAAATATAATTAACATATAATTAATTAATATAATTAATCAATTTGAAATAATATTAACAGCGAAGCTGCTTAGAAAATCGCAATTTTTTTGTCCGCAGCTAAAAATACCAAGAAATTGCCGAGCGTGCGCACGAGCACCGCTCTACCGCTCGTGTGCGTGCCTCGCGACGACCGCCCCGCATCCCCTGTGCGCGTTCGTCAAGCCAAGCATACCAACTTAGATTGTCCAAAATTGCGGCAAAATTGCAGTTTAAAAAAAACAAACAAGAAAAATACCAAGCGCTCGTGTGTGCGTGCCTCGTGGTGACCGCCCAGCTTTTCAACACACGTTTGTTAAGCCAAGCCTACCCACTTAGAAAGATAGCCAAGACTGAGGAAGGGAGAAAAAAAAAAAAAAAAAAAAACTTTACTGTTTCCTGTAATTGTGACAACACTTGCTCGAAACGAGAAAGACACGAGAAAGACTCCAATGTTCGCTGTAATCAGAACTTTTGCTCGGAACGAGAAAGACACGTCATAGTGTATGCCACTCCAAGGTGATGTCCAATGATTATCACTTCCACAAAAATGAAAGAAGCTCACACTAATAGCAACAGTGATGGAGTAAAGTAGTTTAAAATTAAGCATTAACTATAAAACACGGACAAGAAAAAAGGACACTCGCACTTACTTGTCCGAGTTTTATAGTTCGAGCTTAATTTTTAACAGTGTATGTTCACCAGCTAGCTCAAATCTCCCTTTTACTAATGGAGTAAAGGTCATTGCGGCAGCGAAAAAAAAGCAAATCGGCTGCAATCGTGGGCTTTAACCTTCGTGATGGTCGTGAAGGTTGCGCACAGCTTCGCTAACTTCAAGCCTTGCGCGTTAGTACGAGTTTCCCTCATTTTTTAACTGCAATTCACTTCCAACACGGTATTCTGAGATTATACCAAACAGGAACTGGGAACTCTAGCAGCTGATGAAATTTAGCGAAGCTTTGAATGCAAGCTATTCCTTAGAGTGAACCCCCTTAAAGACACTGTTAAATGGCTAGTTATCACTGTTGCGCCCTGAAACCACACAGTACAGCAGTTAAGCGATTGTAAAAGGGGCTTGGAAGCTAACACAGCCTCGACTTGGGGAAATATTTTGGAGGGCTGAGTACGCAGCGGAGCCATCACAGCCATGAGAAGCCTAGAAATGAGAAGGCCCTGAACATGTGGTTGTGTGGACTAACCTGCCGTCCTTTCACAGTCCTTGCGTGAACACTGTTGTTAGGGCGAGGTTTTGTCCTTAGCGATTTCGGGTAGTGTCCGTCCTTAGCCTGTTCCACCATATGACGTGTTCGGATGGGTTCCACTTTGAAGCGGTGGGTCATTTGATGGTCACCTATTACAATGTCTGGGTTTGGCAAACGTTGACGTCAGTTGCCCATGATTTGCTCAACACTGTCAGCAAGAGTGGCTGCCCCTTCCTGCTGGCAAACTCTATATTCCACAGGACAGGGCCTGCACAGTTCACACAACGAGGTTGGATTCGCGAGGCGCAGTCCTTGTGCAAACGAGCCCCAGTGCACATTTTGCAGTGCACTGGTCCTCTGCGGTGTCTGCCAATACGACTATGTCTCTTGCATTTAAAACTACGCGTCATTGACCCATGCATTGTCACCAGAAAACCGCAGAAGCCAAGGTTCCAGCAGGGAGGAACCAGACTTGAACTCTAGAATGACAGATTGTTGCCGAGATTCAGCCGGACACTATCATTACGCAAACAGAAAACTTCCCTATGGGGTAATATCACACCTTGACCACGCAAGTGGTTTCCAACCTTCTCATCTGTGCACTCAAGAGCACCTCAGACCCTCCCCTAAGTCCCACGTGAGAGTGTGGTACAGCTGCCTTTAAAGGAGCCATGAAGAGAAAACACAAGTTTGGTTCATTCAAAAGATTGTCTCGTTAGAATCATACTGACACCACTTTTAACGTAAGCTTCGCTCAAATAAGCTACATAATTAGGAAAAACGGGAATGGTCATGCGACCCACCAGCTCATTTCCCGCAACAGAACCTATGATGTCACATGAGCTAAGCTCTGCGATTGGCGGAGGCTGGCAGAAGCAGACGCAAATTAGGTAGAGCTTACAAACTACACGAACGAGCGATTTGCGCTTAAATTTAGGGCACATTCTTTACAAAGCAATAAGAATGATGGGACAAACAGTGGAAGTTACGATGCGTTACGATGGAAGTACTGATGCGTTCTGCTGTTCGTACTGCGCACAGCATGCTTGGTTTAGCTGCACAGCACTACGGGGCTTGGGGTTGTCTCAAGACGACACTAGCCGATTGACGCAAGCAACGGTGTCTTGCATGACCACATTTGTCGAGCGAGCACTGTTTCAGGGAACGAATATTTTCTCCCAGAGCAAAAACAAGCCAGGTTTAAATGCGGGCAAAAACAAACCAAACGCTTGCCACGGTATGGTGGCGCCATCTAGGTTACGGAACGTAAAGAAACGCGGGAACAAACCAACACCGCTGTACAGGGTGGAGACAACCTTTGAACGGTCCCGTGCCGCCGCAATTGGGCCAACGGGCTCAACGCGTTATTCTTTTCGTTTCCCACAAGACCTAGCAACGCGAAACATACGATATGATTCAAATTTCTTCAGTAAACTGCGTTGCGGCGATAATTTTAGCGCGGTTTTGAAACAATGACTTGCTTTGGCGGCGAGCGAGCAACCGAAAATGGCGGCGCCAGCGTATACGTGTCTCTACCCTGTACGGCGGATGCGTGAATGAAGGTACTCTAGGCTGCAGAGTGGTCGGTTCCTGTGATGTCATTTGGGACCACAAAAACGCACGATTGAGCGGGAAAATTAAAATTTTAACCGAAATTGTTTAATTTCTCAGTGAATAAAGCACCGTTTGTATCCGGACAAGCGCTGGGGGCATTATAAAACACGAAATCTTTCGAATAAAACCAACTTGCATTTTCTCTTCATGGCTCCTTTAACCATGGCACTTCAGTCTCATCTGCAACATAAAAGTATACGTTCCCCATGGGGACTAGACCACCCCCTGCGTGGCACAGCTCCTTTTTACCATGGCACTTCTCATTTGCAGCATATACATATTCATTTCCCTAGGAACTTTTATATCTTATAATTAAAGCAGAATGGTTGGCCTAGTATACTTGATACTATTCAGTTTACAATTCAAACAAGTACACTCAATGTACACTGGAGTATGCTTAATTAACAAAGACCTTGATGAAGCATACATTTGACGTTAAATAATGTCTTTCAAAAACACTTATTTGCAATATCTAATGCTCATGTACTATGCAGTTAAAAAGACAAAAAACTTTATGGATGCCAAAAATAAACTTCAGTCAGCTTGGGTTCGATGCAGAACGGGGCATGCGAAGTACGACAACACAGGGGCACAGCACGCTGGCTTGTAGACAGGCCTGCGTTTTATTCCTTCAACTGAAGAAAGAGCACATGCTACTGCACAGAGGTCAGTCCCTTGCATCTGCTTTCCTTTTATCTACATCACAAATTGCAGGGGAAAAACAAGAAGGCCGTGATTATCCTGTGCAGCACCTACTCGTATTTCTTAGGCTTAAAGACTATCTTCCTTGTCTTGATACTGGACCACTTGAAGCGCTTGTAGTACCAGGCCACAGCAGTGAGCACTGTGAGCATCATGATCGCCTGGAACAGCAAAAGGAATGTCGTGAACACCTGGACAACACAGGCTGGTCCACACCAGCACTTCTGAGGGCCACTCACAGCCCTCGCTGTGCATTATTGAAACAGAAAATCCTAACAGCGTGATGATGAGCACCAACTTCCCATGCATTTTCACACACTAGTATAAATTATGAATGGCAACATGAGGTTGGTGAATCTTGTTTAACACCTCCCTAAAAAGAACATGATCAGTTAAGAAAACAGACAGCAGCGAGTTAACTATCATGCAGGATACCTCACTACAGGACAGGCACTCTGCATAGCAGTGGCAGTGACGTGTGGACACTGCAGTTTTGGGAGCTGTTTCACGTGGAAAAAGCAATGATATTACAATGAAGACCCTGTGCACGCGTCTGCGAAGTTACAAATGCGCAATTTGGCAAGTTTGAGCTCTCAAATAAACGAGAAATTGAACTATATGGGCGACTGATGGGGAATTGGAAGTACTACTTCTTAGTGACACTTTTTCTGAATGATTGTGTGTTGAAAGGCATTCGTTGCAGCGGAGTTGAACTGTACAGGTGCAGTAAGCCATACATGTGTAGTCCAGCCATCGGATGTATTGTTTGGCATGCTGGCCAAACTCTACACTTCTCTTAAATGGTAGGACTTCACAGCTTCCTCAAATACGCCTTCTGTAATGCTCATTTATATCACAAAATAACTTGAAGGAACCTGGAGATAAATGCCAGCTTTAATTAGCAATTTTTAAATCAAACAATGCATCGCCTGCCACCAAATAGAACCTGAAAGAGCTATGAAAAGTGCAATATTTCAGTTCAGAAATTTGTTATTTGGCCTTTAATATACCTCTAACAGGCATGGTCTGATTGACTGGTTGCCACGACAGCTCGCACGAATTTTAGATCAGCACTAGAAAGCCTACAGGGGTGGAACAGGGTACGGGTCTGGGAGCAGTCTTGGGAGCAGGCAAAAGTGCCTGTTGTATCAGGGCTTGGAGCCACCAGAAAGGCATTTTTAGAGCACGTTTGCAGCAGCCAGAAATGCCATTTCGAGCACATATAACACCATTTCACAGCATTATGGTGCCTCCCTAATCTCACTACAAGCCGCTGTACAAGCCCCCTGCCAAGTACCTTTTATCTGTCAACTATCTTCAGGTGTTCTATCATGCACTAGAGCCTACTCTGAACCAGAAACGAAGCTCTTGAACTTTATCTAGAGGTTTAAAAAATGCGGAGTTATCTACCTTCGGCCAGCGAGCGTGCCGCGCTATTACCGTTCGAAGGTCAAACCATCGCCTCCGGTATTTTGCAATGCCAAACGCATCTCCCGCTTCCCAATGGCGTGAATGATATGCCTGCAGTGCCCACATGTCGTAAGGTGGAGCCCCAAGCTTAACCAGGATCACCCGACCGTAACTGATTTCGAGAACAGCTTGTGCCCGGTTGCCAAGGCAACCGACGTTTGCGATTGTCAAAGTAACAGTGCTCTCGCCAGCGATAGAAAACTCAAACTCGCAGTAGAGCACATTTTGCCAACGCCGCTTTCGACAACGCGTTGCCCCAAGATTAACTGGTCACGTGACTAAAGCACTGGGAAGGCTAGCAATTGGGAGAGAGCGGCCGGAGTAGAAGGAAAGGGCTTGGTTGGCCGCTCGGGGGTGATGCTTTTGGCACAGAAAAAATACAGGAGACGATGGTCAACGCTCACGTGCAGAGTCGAAAGAGATCAGATAATAGGCCTCGCTTCGTGTCCGGTAAACGGCAGCGTTTATGCGAACCCGCGGCGGCGTTCCGTAAAACAAGGCGCTTGCTTGCATTTTTTCTATCGAACATTGGTTTCAGTGCGTGCGAAGCTGAACATAGCTTGGTCTTCGCCCATCACAGGGTTCTGAGAGTCGAACTTGCGCCTTACGCCACATATTACGTAACTGGAGCGTGTCAGAAGGCACAATTAATGTCGGACAATCCTCCACTAAGCTAAGCTAACCCCAAAGTTGAATTGAATTGAAGCTTATTTGTTCTTTTCTGAATACAGAAAAACGAGCGAAATGCCACCAGCCTTCCCTCTGTTTCACAGGGCGTTCATTTAAAGTTTCAAGTTCACTTCCGTTGCAAGTTCACAAGCGAAATTGAGTAGTTACCTCAAAACAAAAGCGCACCAAATTAAAAAGACAGGGCAAAGTGTCCAAGACCCTGAAAGTTGCGGGCAGCAAAGCTAGGATGAGACGCAATGAGACACAAAAACATTTTACTTTTGGTCATTTTCCATTGTTTGTGGCACAGCGGCCAACACCGGCAAACACAACACACAGAAGTTCAAACAGATGGCGTGTAGTGCCTGCGGCCTGACGGATAAGCCAAAGCCAAGTTCCATAGCCGCTCATAGCCGCAACCGGGGCAGTTCGGCGCAGGATGGCGCAGGTAAACAAGTTTGGCGCTCAATGGCACAAATGGCGCAGCTGTTCCACCCCTGCAGCCTAACGTTTCTTTTGTATGCGTGAGCACCGTGAAATTTGTTAAGTGGATAGCTAAAAGTCTGAGCCAGTTTGTAAGAACATTCGAATTGGCGAGATAGTGCATCAGCAGCACAGTTCCTCTGCCAATAAACAACTGTCAAACTTGTCAGTTTATATATATATAAAAAAAAAAGACAAAAGAGAAAGAACTGGGACTGCAGTAAAAAGTTAAATTATGAACTGCTTTGCCTGAATTCACAATGCAGCAACCTACACAATGAGTTACAGCAACAAGTCAGTAGTCATACGCAAAGCATACAAATAGAGAACTTTCAGCTTAAATTCGACCCAACAAAACTTAGTATAGAAAAACATTTGTCAAACTGGATATTGAATCACACAAATTTTTCTTCATAAGAAATAAGGCCAACTGCAATGAAATTTTTGGGCCCTTAAATGCACTGTTTTCCGACAGAAAAATGTGTTGCTGCATTGCAAATGAAGATCAAAAATTGCTCTTTTCCAAACCGAAACTGGAAAAAAGGGCGGCCCATTACAGCCAGCTGGAAGTGACATTCCAGTCAGGAATCGAGTGGGCATGGCTGGCGGATTCACCCACAGCTGCCTGTGAGAAGACGGCACACTTTTGAGGTGTTTCAGGTTGTCCGTTCCTTCAAAAATTCAAAACACACACGAAAAGGGGTTGGGAAATCTGTGCAACCATTATTGCTTCACTGGGAGCGGCTGAGACGCTCCTATAATTGTCCGGTAAAAGGTAAACACAGCCACCACGAGGTGTCGTGGTGAAGCTGAGAGCAAGGACAGCAATGTTGAGCGCTAGATGGGTGCTTGCACAGGGTATTATTGCCTGTGCTGGTTGAACCACCCAGTGTTTTTGAAATAACACAAAACAAAAAATCTACTGCGGCAGGAAAGCGCCGACACATGCTGGCTAGCCTGTACGAATTTGGTTTCAGTGCAGATTGTCAAAGTTCAAAGCTAGAAATTTATTGTTTTTGTTTACTCGGCCAGTTTTGTTCGCGTTGCCAACGTTGCCAACAGCGGGTAGTTTTGATTTATTTTTTGACGAAGTGGTCTGTACTGATTCGATTCCGTGCAGAGTGCGCGCAGCTGCCGTACTTTGTTTGCACCCCGACTGGCCGCGACAACAGCGTATCATCACCTCACGTCGGCCGTACTCACAAAGCACGCACTAGTAGAGTCAACCGGCCGCAATCTTGCAGTGCGCCGCAAAACTGCTGTTCTCGTTCGTGCACCGACCGGCCGCGACCCCAGTGTGTAGTCTCGCGATGGCTGTACTCGCGTATCCCGTACTAGTAAAGCCGCCTGGACGTGTGTGTGCAGTGCACCCCACAGCTGCCGTGCTCATTCGCGTGCTGACATGCTGACTAGCCGCGCCAGCACCGTCGGCCGTACTCGCACTCCGCGCACTCGTAGAGTCGACTAAGAGCCTGCTGTCACCGCTGCGACCACAAAATCAGCCACTGTGCAACTGCCGTACTTGCTCGCCGACAGCATATAGCCTCACATGGACCCGCCCTCGCTCTGATTTTGCTCTGACTCGGCTGCTCAGAGCTTCTTCAGCTTCTCGCATTTCGGAAACGCTTGAAAGCAATTATTCATGCAAGATGCGCGAATTGCACTGCTCACTCGCGTGAGGCTGCACGTAAAAAGGCTACTGAGGCGACAACGGCAGCCACGAGAGTCCTGACTGGTACATCCCATCTGGAAGTTTGTCGCAGTGGCGACAGTTGCGGTGACACTCCACTAAATGCTGCATCAGCTGGTGCAGCGTGTTTTCAAAGACTTTCAATAAAAATACCGTGCATATAGTTTAAAATTAGGTCACAAGGCACTTTAGTGGTGTATGCCACACAAATAAAATTTGGAGCAGGTAAGTTTTCGTTGCAGTTGGCCCTTAAAATATCCCTCCATATTTGCGCTTTCTGCTACACGGTTACCAACGATGCAATGTTTTACTCTATGTTAAATTAGAAAATTCATTTACACCCGCAGAAAAAAATTTTGCATTTCTCTATCCCCCACCGTGCACGCACACAATCTAAATGGGAGCACAGAGGTTGCGGCTCTCACAAGGGCAAACAGGTACCGGTGACATGAGGCACTGCGTTGGCAGCATTTGAAGAAACCTCATTCGCTGTGGTGCACATAGTGCCCTTACCTTGATGTGTTCCAACTAGCCCAGTATTAAGCTCAACCACTGTATAAACAACCCTGGCAGCAATGTGCAAACGTTATGATAAAAATCCCTGCCCCTGCTGCTTTCACCTCCCTTTTCAAGACCACCCAAACTCTGGCTGAAAACTTGGAGGGAATGCGAGGAAGGGATTCATTCTCCTTTCCAGAACTATTGCAAGCAGGAAAGCAAGCTCCCTATCTGCATACACTTGAGGAATTGTGTTTGGCAAAATGGTGGCAAGCATGGGTGTTGTGGGTTATCGTGGCACCAATCAGAGGTGCTAAAACCCTTGGAAGGTAACTGCCAAACCAGGAGCAAGTGTGGCCACAGCTGAAGCAACATAGTGAAGCATTTGCCCTCTCTGATGGTGGCGCCCCTTCTCAAGTGTAAAAAGTACCTACAGTAGGAAAGCATCGCGGAACGCAATTCCAAGACTGTCAGGCATTTCGTTCGGCTGCTATAAGTTCAAGTAATGGCTAAAATGGTTTTACACAAGTTTAATGCAATTCTATCTCCCTTAGACCCACTAGATTGGGCCCCACAGGCAGGGGTTGGAAATATTACCAATACTAAAAGTTTCAAATTCTTTGTAAACACGAGCTTCAGGAATTCAAACGTCGAATGATTCATTCAGTTATTATGCTGTTCAAACACGCCGTGTATCTTGAGGACCCCGCACTGAAAGCATGCACTCTATCCTCAGTGCTTTTCTCTAAGAGTGAGAGTTATCCATTGCTTGGCATGCTTTTCCCAACAGCAGCTGACCTTGATGAACATGCGTTTGCGGTCGTCCAGCTCGGGCTCAGTGCAGTACTTGAGGAAGGTGGCCACGTCCTTGGCCATCTGGGAGGCCGTGGCGGGCGTGCCGTCCGAGTACTCCATGGCCTCGTTGTACAGGGCCTGCGCCATGCCGATGGCTCCACCGGGGAAGTACGGGTTGTAGTACTGGCCCTCCTGCACCTTCACCCCGGCTGGCGGATCACAGTAGCCCGTCAGCAGGGCGAACAGGTAGTCCTGCAGGGGAAGGGGAACACTCAAACCTCAGAGTCTGCACATGGACTGCACGTGCAGCCTCAGGAAATGCGCCAGTTTGACTCACTACAAGTGCACTGACATCTCCCTACCAACACAGAATGCCAACTTGAACACACACTGCCACATATCCTTAGTAGACGAAGCACTGATGACACTAGCCGTAGTGACAGTGTTGTGTCATACAGCAGTGCTGGTCTCATGTCAATGAACTTCACTCAAAGGATGGGTGGGCAGGGACAAGCAATGCATGCTTGTCCTTCAACATCCCCTGTCACAGCTTCTTGCATCCCTTATCCTTACAGACACCTTCTGCAGCACACAATCCGGGCAAGTCCTTTGACTTTAAAGGGGGAGGAGGGTCTTAAAACTAACCTTTTTATTTATGGGTAGCAACTTGTGAAAATTTGCACACAGATGTATTTTTCTCTGTAGATTTAAAATATGCAATTATATTTGAGCTGCTGCTATTAGTTTCAAGGTTATCATATAAAGTCTAAACCGTAATTAGGTAATTTCTTACGCAGCGTTAATGAACTTTTGCATTGAATTTTGTAGCTTTTTATGGCATGAATTGATAGCCAGAGAGTCCCCATACCCGATGACATTCTTCGTTCTTCTCTAAAGTCATGGCATCCCAAAAAGATGTCAAGTATAAAACATAACAATATTTGATGGTTTGGCTCATCAAAATAACTGCAAGTCATTATTTATGCACGACCTAAATAGAAAAACTAAGAATGTCATCGGGTGCCTCAGGTTGTACTGGAAAAAAGAAAAAGAAAAAAAAAAAGAGAAAGGTACTAAGATTGACCTTATGAAGCAAAAAGAAATTTCTAAAAAGCTGCGTAAGGCTGAGGTAAACGACCAAAAATATGAAACTGAGAAAACTGCATTCGAAGTTTGGCCATGTGTTATGAAATGAACGGTCAGTAGTGTAGCTGCAATATTTCTCTGTAGCAAAGACATGTTCTTCCCATTCTTAAATCTGTCCTTGGATTCCAAAAATGTAAACTACAACTGGAGATACCAGAGGCCAAGTAACGTACACCAACAGGAATTCAGCAAAATTTATAGACTTCCAAATCGGTTGGCGTCTTGCTGGCGTTGTGAAATCTGGTGTCTCTCGGTGGCATTGTGAAAACTCTAACAGTTTTTTGTAAACTGGCATCATTCATTCCAGTACAGTACCTAGAATACTGGGTACAGCAGAGGAGGCGGGGTGAAACTTGCTTCAGATGCCCCCTTTTTTTTGTTCTTTGGTGAGGCTATTTTAGTCGAGGTTTTTGCGCAGGATGTTTGAGAGGATACAGGGGTGAGACACTGCGCAGTGCGTTCTCTGCAAATGCATCATGTCGTTGGTCCTGAAAAGAACCTTTTGGGGGAAAAAAAAGTAGCCGAAAGGCAAGCTTTGTTGGCCTATGGCAGAAAACGTTCGGGCGATCCTGTGACAAAACACTGAGGTTTGATTTTGCAACACTGAAGTTTTAAGTGAGGGGGAGGGGGGGGGGGGGGGGGGCTTTCACAGTTGCAGAAGAGTTGCTGTACCACTCCAATGTGTGACGACCGTCCCCTCGTCATCTACGTGCCATCAGACATCACATCAATGTTGTTTGGCGGCTGAGCAAGGTCCCTGTACAAGCCCTTGACGACACACACACTATCTGCTTCAGAGGCTGCTGCAGTGTCCTCGCAAACCTGGACCACTTTTCTCAAGTGCGCTTGGAACATCTTGTGGTGTAGGCCTCTGTGGGATAAGTTCATCCCAGCACAAGAATCCGACACAGAAGACACCCCGTTTCCGATGCTTTGAATACTTTTCAAAGCCGTTATGTTCACCTTGAAAGGAGCGATGCTGCCAGACCCTTCGGCCCTTGGTGACGAAAAACGCTCCACACGATGTTCGTAAACCGAGCCCGTCACCTTGAGCCTCACGGCGAGTCCGTACTGCCCGTGTCTCAAATCCGGCGCCGCCAGTCCTCACTTGCCACACTCGATGTGCGCAAAAAGGTCTTTCAGCATTGCCATGTCCACTAAGACAAAATCTGTGCCGGATTCTACCTCCGAGTGCTCCAGATCCACTTCAAAGAGGTCGAATTTCCGCTGTGTTGGTGATTTGGTCTCCATGTCGCGCCTGATCTTGTCTGCGTGTTCCGTACGCGCGGCGATCTCCTCCGCCGTGTAATAAATACCTTGTGTCAAGTCGACAAGACGTGCTTGGACCAGGTATGGATTCCCGAGGTAGTTGGTCAGGCGGTGGGACAGGCGACACAATACGAGGCAGCGAACAATTTTCATCCGGCTGAGTCGAGCGGGCCGAAGTCGTACCACGCGGGCGGTCAACGCTTTCGTTTCCCGTATGCATGACTGGTCGTCCTCTTCAAACGTACATCTCCTGGCATCAGTCACGAAAATGTGCGATGAAAGAATCCAAAGAAACCGCGAAAATGTCTACTAGCAAAACTGCTCTAAGCGAGCGCTGCGCCAGAAGAGCGGACTCTGTCAGACGCACGTAGCAGACGCCATGATGGCGGGGAGGGCGGGAGAACTGACGTAGAAGTCGCGCCTGACCAATGGGAGGCGTTAGACGACGAACTCAAACCTCGCGCGCTCCAGCCAATCGGCGACCCAGAAGGCGCCTTGGGAAAACTGGCAAGGGCGATTCTTCTACTCAAACGACGCCATTTTGAGATGCTGCAAAATGCGCACAAAGAAACAAGCTTCAAAACAAGGCCAAGATGGCGGCGATCAGTCGGCTGCTTTGCTCGCGGCGAGCGTGGGAATTTGAAACAACTTTTGCCTGATTCGGGGCATTTCGTAGCCCCCCCGAGGCGTTTCAACACATGATTTTAGAGTATTTCCCGATGGAATTTAGCGTTGATATTTTGAAGGCAGGTGCTTGAAGGTACAATTATTCCAAAAATTGGATTTTCTCAAAATCAACATTTTGGCCATTTCTGACCATTCTAAGACCCACGTCCCCCCTTGAAGGGACACTGAAGTGAATTTGTCAAGCTCCCGTTTTTGCGTGCACTGCGTAGACTGGCTCAAATTAACACACTTTTCATCGATTATCCGGTTGGTAAGTCGGTACTTATTTTATAAAGTGCGAAAGAAGAAAAAAAAAAAACCATGCGCGGTTTGCGGCGACCACACCAACTAAAGGCTGCGACGACGGGAGGCGATGTACCGTGATTGGACGATGTCCAAGATTAGCATTCAAACAAGTTTCGGTTTCGGTTCTATAAAACAACATACTTGACATCCGACGGCATCGTTGGATGGGCATTCTCGATATCTCAGTAATAGTTGTACCACGCTTCTGACATGTTGTTGGTTGTAAAATGCCCAAGATAAGCCTCCCAGGACGGCTTGGAATCGTAGCAATCACCTGCTGAGGCCTACGCACTGGATGAACACCCTCCGCGTCACCGCAGACACTCAAATACCATGCGCTTTTCCCCCATATTTGGAGCTTGCCTCACTCATGCCTGTATCGTAAAAAGCTAGTTCGCACCAGGCCAAGGGTCTGTTGATTCTGACCTATGTCCACTGCCCGCAAGCAGTCAGTGCTTATGGCAACAGCACAACAACGAGAATTCGCTAGCGCGTTAGTGTCAGCCTGCGCGCGTTCTGTGAACTGGTTCGTGGAGCAGTAACGTTACGGCACAAAAATGGTGAACTCAGTATAGAAAACATCGGCCGAAAACGAAAAAGTCATCTTAAAAAATAAAAAAAAAAAGTACCCTCGGGGATTTGATCTTGTGACTTGCAAAACAGGATACCTAGCACCCCAGATCACTCGGCCACGGGCCAGCGCTGCCAGCATTGGAAATACAAGGTATACAATGTATAACCAGTTTACACTTTTATTTAGTTTTAGAATTTCAAGCAGCTTAGGTGACTGTTGTATAGCGCTCGTACAGTAAGCGTCCCCCAAATTTCCACAATACCTCACGTCTAGCAATTGCATTTCTTAGGCGGAAAAGCGTTCGCAGATGTGTGGTCGTGCTGCTGACCACTGTGCTTGTTCACCCAGCGCAAAAAAGTGCTTCCTGCTCCCTAGTTTTACGCTGTACGGTAAAAGTTACAGTTGATCTTATTTCCTTAGTACCTATATTGACTTCGCTACCTCTTCTCCTGCCTTCAAGTGGCCTTAGATTTTCTACTAGCGTACCAGTCAGCGAAGCGTCGCACGTGCGCTTGTGCAGCGCTTGTGTGGAGCTTGATACAGTGTACAAATTAACAAAGTAGAGAAAGGCACATTCTTTCATTCACAAACGCGCCGTGGCTTGGTTTCAACTGAGTGAACGAATTGTGACGACTCGCCGGCGGCCGGCGGACTAAAGGCTGGGTCGGCGGACTTTGTAGGGAGGTCGGCGAGCCATGCAGTAGCGCATTCAAGCCAAGCCACCTCCTCCTGACGTCACACGAAAACGCCACAGAAAATGGGCGAGGATGCAGAGAGGAGGACAGCATTTTCGAATTGATTTTTCTACTAAATAAATTCGCGTAAACGCACTCAGAGTGGTCGAAACATGGCCTATGGACTCCAGACTACAATTTGCGCTAGTAATCCCGCAATGTTTACAAATCCCTTCAGTGTCCCTTTAATGCATTCTCTCACCCCAAAAACCGTCCCATTAAGGTTTTTACACGCAAACATGCCACAGGGGAGCAAGTCATACCTCGCCCCCATGCCGAGCGTTGGTGATGAAACTAAGGTCCGGAGGCAGGGCCCCGTTGTTTGCAGCTCGAGCAGCTTCATCATTCGGGTACGGCGATGGGAAGTAGTCAGACAGCTTCCCGGGCCGCTGGAACATGTTGCCTTCTTCATCAGGACCATCCGTGATTTGCACCTGGTGACGAGATTTGCCACGCACACTTCATAAATGACGAGGTAAGGGGGACCACACGCGGTAGTCCACATGCAATCCATGCAAACTCGCTGCGAAATACAATGAAATAAACAGTTGCAGCATGTGCCTTCCAGCCCCGCATGGCTGACCATGGTCATGCACTCCCACAGCAAAGACTGGGCTGCTTACCAGGCGCTTAACCACTTGCACTGTACGAAGCTGAACTCTCAATAAAATTGGCCAGTAAAAAGCGATTGAATCGTAAAAAAACATTTTTCTTGGCATGTGCCACAAGCACCGTGTCTTCTCTTGCTGTGGAGAAGCAAGTTGACTGTAGCAGTGAGTAGCAGCCTTTGAATGAATACACTGTGCAGGTGCTTGCTTGCAACCAAACAACACAGCCTGCACGTCTGTGTGGCATCGCATCTCAAACTACGTCGCTGGCATTAGGCATAGCTAATTTGCTCCGGAGCACACTGCTTGTGCACTCCAGAAAAAATATCCAGGCACACTGTACATTATGTACCACCCACTAGAAGTACGCATTTTCTAGTGGCATCTAACAAATGCGAATCCCTGTTATATGTGAAAATTGCTTGGGTAAGTTGAGCGCAATCCTGAATAAATGTTTCGTAAAAAAGCTCAATATAATATACAAAACACTCTGCATACCCACAAACAGTTGGAAAACTGCAGAATTTTTCCAATAGTAATATCAGTCTTTTAGCAAGCAATAAAAATTTACATATCACACAACAACAAAATGCCTGCAAGTAAAAAAAAAAAAAAAAAAAAGTTCATGCATTTTTTGAGAAAATGTCATTCAGTTCAGAAATGCATGACTTGTCTAAATCACCGTTTCACTCAGCCCCTGGCCTCAAGTACCGCAGAGTACAGAGCCACAATGAAATCATTTGATAAATGTGTTCGCAATGATTTTCAGAAGCTAAGAGTTTTTTATTTCAACTCAAAGCAACAACAGCTGATCCAACAGGGAATGCTGCTTATGAAGTGCAGTAGAGGCTGCACACAAACGGGGAAAGAAAAAGGAACAGAAAAAAGGGGGGGTTGTTGATAGTTTTGTTTCTGCAGTTTCTGCGTGCCAACTGGCATGTTTCCAAGAACCTCTGGGCCACAGACGAACAATTTCAGTTAGTTACCCGAGGACAAGTCAGAACAAGTCAGCTCGGCACAAAATGCTAGAAAATTTGTTTGCTTGTTGTGCATTCAGGATTATCATGTTGCCTGATGTAATAACCGTTTTCATGTCATTTTTATGAATTTCACGTCACAGCGAAATTAGGAACACCATCGTGTACAATGGTGTGGTAACTGAATAAAAATGAGGTCAATCAGTATACAAAGTGGTACCTAATTGTGGTACATGTAGGTGGCGTGCCATGAGGCATGGGTGCTGTGATAGGTTATGCAAGTCCATCAAATCAATTTGCATCACTGTGTCTTACTGAATAAGCATGGTGCACTAAGAAATTTTGAGAAAGTTTCAAAAACAAGAAATTAATGTGTGCTGGCTTCGCAACGCCGATCTGCGGCATACATGGATTGTCTTGCACAACAGTTGCATAGGACATTGTCATAGCAGACATTGTTTCCAACACACGCAAATGGGAAATTTAGTTCTGAGCTTTGTGAACTGTGGCAGCAGCAATGGAGAAAGCAGCCGGAGTGACAAACAACTCCTCTCGAAAGGGGGGGGCTTTCACTGTTAGGAGGTCTTCAGTGGTATCCTACAGGCAGCGCACAGGGCCTGCACTATCACTACATAATACGATCTGTACTTGTCCTGTCTCGCATCACGCTATCATTCAACATATACTATAACCCCTCCACCTCGACTAAATTACCATCAAACATTACTCTTCTACATTGCGCGCGCTCTTTCCAGCTTGGGCAAATCTACCTGAAAAGTATCTGCACATGGCCACTGCATGCCGATGGAGGCAATAAAGTTCTCATATACTCAGATTTTGAATTTTTTGACCCTGATTAATTTCTGCACACATGCACTGCAAAATCCCCTCGGAGGAGCCAACAAATTCTCTGCAATTGCTTATTGCAGCTTACTCAAGAGCTTTCAAGAAATCATTGATTAGGGAAGAACAGGGTGGAGAGAACACTGTCTTATCCACGTTCAATGCTATGCAGTCACAGCACACAGCATGGAAACAAATCAAAATACGAAGTGGAAGTTTCCTTTTTGTGTTGAAGGTGCACAGTTGCAAAGTGCTAATCGTTGACAGCAGTTGTTGCATTTCTGCTAGATCAAAAAATGTGAAATGCTTAAGCTTATGTTTGATGTGCATTAAAGAATATCAATTGGACTATATTATTTCACTTTTCAACTTAACCAATTCTACTCAAATTGGCTTTGTGGTGTTACAATATGTGGTCTGTTAGGAAAGAAGACTACATTGAAGCAGAGGTGAGTAGCCACCACACGGGTAGCCGACTCGAGACATCTTCAGAGTAGCTCTACCCGCTCGAAGGTGGCCAATAACCCCAGTGCTCTTCTAACCAGCGTCTGCTTCCTCATTTTTAACAAGCGGTTACAAACGAGTTATTTCTGCACTGCAGTTCCTTCCTCATGGGCAACAGGGGTAGCTGTCAAACTGAAGCCTTCTCCAGAATTTACAATTGTGAGAGCTAAAACTGGCGACATACAACTAGCTGTAAAATATCTTGCTTTAGACAACCTGGGGGCATATAATGTGCCTGGAAATTATGTATACAATGGCATTTACGTTTTTCATCTTTACCAGCAAAAAAAAAAAAAAACACACACACACACACACACACACACACACACACACACACACCACAGGCAAACGCAGACGGCTCGTGCCAGCAGCGCACCTACCGATTCGGCCTCTGCCTTGGCCTCAGCTTCTGTGTGCGAGACCCCAACCAGGTTGCGGTACGCAATGAAGCGCAAGCTGTGGCACGCCGCACAGACCTGCTTGTACACTTCATAACCCCTGCGAATGCTGCAGAAACAAAGGCACAACAAATGACTGACCATGGCAGGTTTCACACTAAGTACAGCAGTAAAGCAAAGCATCCCTTCAGACAAACACACCATTTTGGAATCCCCCAGCGACACAGCACTCCTCAAAATGCCTATACACTTCAGTTGATTCCTACAGAAAATTTCACTGCTTGAACTCTTAGTGTTCGATTTTTCGAGGTTTGATGCATTTTCAGTGTAGTGTTTTTTTTTTCTTCTGCCCTTGAAGCATTTTTAAATGGGGATAAAAAATGTGCAGGGACACGGCTGACAGAAAAGTGAAAGCATACCAGAACAATGACTCAGAAAAGGCTAATGACTGTATATAGCCCTCGATTTCTCATCTCACCTAGATGAACTCACCTCAATTTCTTCCCAAATTTTTTCAAACTGGAAATATGAGCAGTTTGATTCATGCTAGCCACTTCGCTGCTGTCATTGTAGTTTGTTGCTGAAATCATTTCACTTGTATTGAGGCTAACGCACTGATTTAGACATTGCCATTGCTCCAGCCAGAGCAAAAAACATGCTGGCTACTGTTTGCATGACAAACAAGAAATCCTATAATGACTTGACATTGAGGAATGTGCAGGTAGTTTTGAGGGAGCATTTAGCCCCTCCTAAAAGGTTGTTGTGACACAGACAGCAAGTTTAAAATGAAGCTTTGCTGATGAGCCTAAAATATGAATATCTGCGAGTGACAGTAAATACATATTCCTTATTTCGTTTAAATGTCTTAAGTTCACTTCGATTATCTAAGACATACTGTTAAGCCCCGATTTCAGTCAAGCAAAGTCTCACTTAAACGAACATTTTCTTTGGTCCATAAAATTTATTCAATTGAAATTTGCTGTGACCAGCTAAGATCAACTGGCCGCTTTTAACAAGTCACTTAATAACACACCTGTCAATGTTTCCAAGCAAATTCTATCACCTCAGCATAAACAGCCACAGTATGCAATCAAGAGGACAAACGTGAGCTTTTTCTCTTATGCTGCGTAGTGCAATACAGACACTTCCCAACAACACAAGGGTCATCGCTGCATCGCTTGCTTTCCAATGACACCAACACTTTTCGTTAATCACTGTTACCTCCAACACTATTTTGCGCTATTGCTCTTTAAGGTATCTTATTACACACTTTCTGAAGGCATGCAGCCGCCTTGAGGAAAGTGAAAGTGTTTGTGGCTCGAGTGTGCAGATATTTTGTGGGTCAAAGCTGCAGCGATCCTAACATCTCATCTAACAGTGGGTGTCATCATGCTTCAGCCACTTTCTAATTCTGCTTCCCCATGACGGCAGAATGACTGAATTACACAAAAACGTTTACAAAACCACAAACTGCAACCACTGCCACTGTTTTCCGTTGCACACGCGTATAACACATCTACGAAATCTGAAGTGTTTGCTCCTCAGTGGATGCATCAACAATACTCACACCAGAGGTCACTGTTGTGAAACACAAGCACACTGAAATTCAACCCAAGTTCTAAGCATAGCATACACTGGTTTCTATTCACATCAAAGAGTGCTGCCCAGACCATGACACACTGCTTAAACGTAACATCCCAAGCAGACCACGATCACCAAGCCTGAAGAACTACAGAATAACAGCATTGCTGTGAGTACACCAGATTTTGCAACCGCCTGTTTGTCAGCAGCTTGAATTGGAACTGGCTGAGGTGTGCACAATCAGGCCACTCACCTCCCGAGCCAATGCAGATGTACCTTGCACAATATCGCAAACAGTACAGAAGAGAAGGGAAGTAATGAACGCTCCTGTAATATGTGATAACTTTTTTGGTAGATCACATTAACAAAATACTTGTGGGAGGTGATTGCTCAAACTGGGCTGGGCAGGGGCCTATGAGCTCCCCATTAACAGGGAAGGGTGCTTCAGGACCCCTTAAATAGTTTTTGCCACCTGTACTACCATTATACGTGACACAGATGCCCATAATAGCACAGAACTGGTGAAAAGATCCATGGAGACATGCTTCAAGTTGCAACCATATAAAAGCTTACCATCAGTGCAATGAAAGGTGGGGGAGGTTGAGGCAGCCCTCCAGTTTCCAGCTTTCATCACTCTCTCAATAGTATTAAACTCAAATCCTGAGATTAAATACTCCAGTTTTGAACTGATTAAGTAATAGGACAACGTTCTCAGTGTCCCTTTAAAGTGCAACTCACCTGGCATGGTCCATGGAACTGATCCACGACTCTTTGTGCGGCCATGGCAGCTTGGGCGGATGCAATTCAAGGTCAGACGCCTTCACAGATTCATTGAGTGCATAGATGACGCCCGCAACACCAGCTCCAAGAGCCCCAGCAGTCCCGAAAAGCTGCAAGCGGTCAGCCAAGCTTTCACATATATCATTCATTCACACAAATACTGCAGCAGCTACAGAAATAAAGAACCAAAGTGCTAGTCAACTAATGTCCCATGACCAACGTATGCCATCATGCGCAGTACAGCAGGAAATAAATCATTCCTTTCCAGCACCAAGTGAACACAGTGAACATTGTAACAATGCATGCTCTAGGGTGCAAGATACTAACATATTTATAACAATGCCGCATCTCTTGCACACATGTGGTCCAAGAAATGACTATAAATTAACTGAGTTTTCTGGCAGTGGGTACAGACTTCCTATCCCACTTCACATGGAAATCAGACTGCCCAAGAACCTAATAAGTTTGTTAAAAATGAAAGTAAAGTACCACGCATTCCAACGTGCGCTACTCTTTAGAGGTCAAAATTAGGGCGAATGAAGTGCAGCGTAAACGAGGCAAATATACTTGTCACAAGTGAATGTTCTTCCCGCATTATATCAGTCTGTCACAGGCCAATCTGTGTTATTACTTGACCTGACTTAACTCACTGAAAGCACAAAAACAGCGCAACATGATGACGAGAGGGACAATGCAAAGGCACTCCTCGTTCTTCACTCGACCCTGTTGATACATTGTTTTTTTCGTTTCTAGTGTGTACAACCAGTCGGCCAAGAATCTGCACATCTGTGGTGTTCCTAAACCAAGAGACTTATACGTGTCCATGCCTCCTCCTACTCCAACAAACACCAGCACACTCTGCACTCGGATATCCCAGCCTAATTATGTAATTATGATCAGCCCTAGATTTGCTTTCACAGGAGTCAATATTTCGTGAAGAATCGCGGAGACGACAGAAATTCCCAGGGCAAGGTCAAACCGGCTGCTACTTACGACTTTCTTGCCCCCGCTGAGTGGCTTGAATGTGGATGCATGGGCCTGGAAGGCAGGCAAGTGCAACGAAACAAGTGATTACCTGGGCCGATCGGCAGACTACACGACACACGCACGAATACGTCAATTTGTAATTTTGTAGGCCCACCATTAAGAAAAAGCAACAAAAAAAAATGACCGCAGAAGCAGTCGTTCCAATTCATGGTTCAGGGCGATGAAATAAAAAGTAGACATACGCAACTCAATTACCATAGCAAGACAAACAGCCGCAATTTTTTGTAATATCATTTTTCAATTTCATTCTGCTTCTAAACGCAAAAACTTATTTTAACAGAGCCGGAAGAGCAGCCGGTATCAGGGTTAAACAACGTGCGTTTGTATGAACGATGGGTGGTGATCCGCGAGTCGCAGTTTTCGTGCTTGGACAACCGAGCACAAAAAATATTCGAAGAAAAGGGCAACTTCTAGCATTTTTTTACCTTGCTGATCAATGATCCCGACTGTAGCCGCAGGAAACTTGAATTGCCAAACCTCCCCACGACTGCAGCCATTCTGACGAGGGACAGCAGAGGACAACCACGCAGGAAACGAGATTCCACGAGAAGACAACGAGGCCGACCACTGGACAAATAGTGCAGCTCTCCATAGAGTGCGTTTAAGTTATAAGAGGGCGCGTCTAGACATCAAATTCTCATACATAGGGTTTATAAACTCTACGACAATGATCAGCTATTTCCTCGTCTTTTTGTTAACCGCAGTGAAACAATCCTTTGCCACCTCGACGGTTTTTTCACTGCACAGTCTCTGTTTTTTTTTTTGCATGTTGCGAGATGTGCTCAACGTAGGATGTGCCCGCCATGCTGGTTTTTGCGCGACATTCAAATGCACATATTCGCACATCCTAAGTTTTCTCTCTCTCTCTCTCTCTCTCTCTCTCTCTCTCTCTCTCTCTCTCTCTCTCTCTCTCTCTCTCTCTCTCTCTCTCTCTCTCTCTCTCTCTCTCTCTCTCTCTCTTCTTGTACGCAAATAAAGCTCTTTCTCTCTCTTCTCGTACATCACTCAGCTTTGGAACAGAAAGAAAATGGGTGCGAATAGGCAGCGTAGGTCCGGGAGGAAATACATCACTTGCAAGCACTAGCAAAAAAAATCATTTTTGCCATTCAGAAGTTTTGGGGATCGATCCCATCCCCGGTACGGCGACGCCCACACATCAGCCTCTGCTCGATAAATAAAAATATCTCTCTCTCTCTCTCTCTCTCTCTCTCTCTCTCTCTCTCTCTCTCTCTCTCTCTCTCTCTCTCTCTCTCTCTCTCTCTCTCTTCTGAAGCGAGAATAGACCATTCGGTGAGACTTCGCTGATAACGGTCTATAATTGCGGGTATTGTATTCAAGCTTTGTGGCCTATTTTAGGCAAATCATGACTTGCAAATTTCGCACAACACAACAGCAATGCCAAAGATACATTTTGTTGCTGCCCAAGACCCATATCTTCGCACCCTACACATCTACAAGGGGGATCGACTACAAGTGGCGAGATTAATATGCTGCCGTACTTTGTAGGGGGCTGTCCCCCGGGCAATGCAGGCGTGGCACATGCCCGCGCTCGGTATATCTTTCACGTTTTAAAGCGACAACGCCACTTTAAGAATATTCAAGAGACTACTCCACAGTTGTCGCTGTCACCATATCTCCTTCAATGGTATCACCTTGTGGTGACTATACCTTGTCGTGACTGCCCCACGGCCAACAGAATCCGTAGGCAAGATTTGTCCCATCTTTTTTTTCTACTGATAGAGATAATTATGTCAGAAAAACGTCACCTCTCTGACTCTGACTGAATCCACCTCACACCAACTTGCCCATATTCGCTTCAAAAAAGCGAGCTCTGCTAACGCGAACAGCGCCATTTGTGTACAAAACATTTTGCAGCCTGATTTGCTAATAAACCGGCGTTCGTAAAGACCAAGAAGCATCACCGATATGTATATGTGTAAATATATATATAACTACGGCCCCTCCGAGACGGTGTGCAGGACCGGTTTCGTGGCTGCCTTCGCTGCGGGATAGAGGACCGGTGGTCTCCAGATAGTCCGCGCTGAGTGGTCTGGTCCCGTCGGGAGGACCGTTCCTCCGCCTGGCGTTTGTCATGTTCCCTTTTACGGAGAATTTAGGGTGTAATGAAGCGTTTCGGCCAGTCCTTAGTTCCCGTGAGATGTAGGCCCTCGCAAAGCTCACACTTGGCCACGCAGGTATGGCCGGTAAAGGGGCTCTGCATGCCGCATTGGTGGCAAACGTGTATGTTTGGATGAAAGCACGCCGTTATCCGGTGTCCTACTTCGTGGCAGCGGCTGTTCACGGAAACAGCCTTCTTGTAAAGTTAGCAGGGATGTTCAGCTCCGTAGAGTCGGACGTAGTGGGGAACTTTTTGTCCTGTACATGTCAGGACAATGGTTGTGGACTCTTTTCCCAGTCGCCGGCAGGAGCAAACTTCAAATTGATCTTGATCAATGTGTTTCAGAATTTATGTTTCCGTGAGTCCTGTGTGGACTCCGCGAATGACAGCTTTCTCCGTCGTCAGAAGCCATCCCACATAACTGGACGGCGTGCATGACGTTGCCGACATGTATTTGGTTCAGTCGGCAGAGGGCTGTAGCTATTTCTTTAAACGGGGTGCTAATGGTGGCTGTATTTTGCGCTGCGCCGTCTATACGGAGGCGTAGGTTAGCTTGCTGCCACGTGGAGTTGGTGGCTTGGAGTAAAGTGAGTTAAAGTAGGGATGGTAGGATTTCGCTTAGGTTTATTTCGTCCTGCGGCCGAAGCGCGAGTTTGTCGTCATCTCTGGGCAGAGGGCTGTACTGCGGGAGAGGCTTTCGTGGGCTGGGGTAGCTTGGATTATGGGCGGGTCCGAAGGTAGGCTGAGCTCGCGTTCGGTCTAGCGTTGACGGGCCCCGCTGAGCCCTTGACACGACGTCGATCCATGGCATATCGTCTTCCTCCGGTGAAGGGCCTAGCTTGTCATCTCCGCTTGCGTCGTGTTGCATCTCGCAATCTTCTTCCGGTCTAGGTTCGACGCTTGGAATAGCCGCGGCGCAGCCTTCATCGTCATTGGGCAGGCCTTGCATTGTCTCCGTACTCCCCCTACGCCCACAACGCCAGCGGTAGGCCTAGCGCACTTGCCAGAAAGAAACCGTTGTGGATTGTTCAAAATTGCACCGACTGATTCGGGAAAGGTACCCTCTGGTGCACAGAGATGAGGTGAATACGATGATAACAGAGATAAAGCTGGCTGGGATGGATTCTCTGAGAGCTGGTTGAAAGTTCCCGGAGCACATATGAAGTGCCTTCCGCCGCGCATCTTCTTCGACGATAAGGACAAGTGACCCGCCGCGGTGGCTCAGTGGCTAAGGCGTTGCGCTGCTGAGCACGAGGTCGCGGGTTCGATTCCCGGCCGCGGCGGCCGCTTTTCTGATGGAGGCGAAAAGCAAAAACGCCCGTGTGTACGAGATTTCGGCGCACGATAAAGATCCCCAGGTGGTCAAAATTAATCCGGAGCCCTCCACTACGGCGCGCCTCATCGCCTGCGTTGCGTCGGCGCGTTAAACCCCACAATCAACAACAAGTGTCCAGTTCCCGTACGTTGGGAGTTTCTCTAGTACGAGATGGCCTATGACGACTTGCCGTCTTTGACGAGTTTACTAGTGATGGGCTCTCCTATACCCCCGAGGAGGCGCTTTCGCCGTGCGTCTTCCCGTTCCCTCTTACTTCCAGGTGCGCCAAGCATGGATTTGTCGCTGTGATGGGTGGGTTGCAGAGGGAACCGTTCCGGCCTGGAAGTGCCGGCAGGCGTTCTGGCAGTAGGTCACTGCAGTAGCAGCCTGGGTATACCTGAAATGGCAAGGGCGATTGCCCTATCCTCAGCTTGAACAGGTGATATGGTTTTGGTGGAGGCAGTGACAGCATGTCCTTTTTGGGCTGGGATCACTGCGAAGGCGAACGCGGGGTAGGAGGGGTATGCCGGTGCGTCTGTGAAGACCGCGTCAGCGTCATGACTGTATACTGTCGCGAGATGGCCTCTGCGCGAGCCTTACGTCGTTCACTGTTGTGCTCAGGGTACATGTTACGCGGTATGGGTTGGACTTGAAAGAGTTCTTGAGTGGGTCGATGGAAGGGCTCTAGAAGTGGGCCTTTGTAGCCCGGCCTATTGATTCCCAATGCGACAGGACCCAGCGGCTAGCCTTGGTGAGACAGAGCAGTTGGTATTGTTGTAGGAGAGGTCTTTCAACTAATTCGAACGACGTATTGTGGATATCGACTTGAAGGTGTAGCAATGTGGATGTGTTTGTGGGAAAGTATAGTGCGCGCTTGTTTGATCTTCGAATGGTTGTATTAACGCTTTCTGATTGATTATGGGGTTAGCGCGCCAAATCTAGACCTGAGGCTACGAGGCGCGCCGTAGCGGAGGGCTGCGGATTAATTTTGACCACCTCATGGCCTCCGAGATTCCCCCCGCGCATGTGCGCGGGGGAATCTCGGAGGCCATGGGATGACCACCTGAAATCTTCAATGTGTGCCGAAATCTCGACACACGAGCGTTTTCGCTTTTAGCCTCCACCAGAAAAGAAGCCACCGCAACCGGGATTGAACCCATGTTCATCGGCTCAGCAGCACAACGTCTTAGCCACTGAGCACCGCGGCGGATATTAACTCTTTTTTCTTGCCTGTTGGAGAGAGGATATGGGACTCCCGTATACGTGAATGCATCCATGCCCTGATTTGAAGAGCTTCTGCAAACACACCCGGTCTCTAAGTGCGCTAATGTCAGCACAATTAATTTTACAGCATATGGCCTTATAAGGCGGAGGAGAGTAACAAAAGGAATATTTTAGCTTTTCAGCAGTGCTACGGTATACACCCCAAACACGCAGGGACCTACTACACGCAGCATGCATGTTTCACTCCTCTGCCTCATGAATTTCTGTATGACAGAAATTTTATTTTTATTAGTGGAATAGTTGTTACCTTAACGTTATTTCCGTAGCGGTACACGTTAGGGTTGGCTTTCAGATCAAGTACTGACAAGTCTGCATTTTCCCACCATGTGTTAAACTACGAAAAATGAAGAGTGAGTTGGTGACTGGTAAAGGCACTGTTTTTTTAGCAACGCATGCAGTCTAATTTCGATTCTACCAAACATTTATCTTCTATAAGCCGTCGTGAGCGAACCTTTGGGGCAAGTTCGAGGGCCTGGTGATGTAGTCAAATGTGTTCGGGAGATTGTTCAGGACACAAGCACTGTAAAATACGCGCATCGCATAGGATCCTGGCAGGGTGTGCCACTTGCCGTCATCGCCTGAAAGATATTCGAGGGCACGACTGCAGTCTTTATGGTTTGTCTCACTTATAGAATAGATCCTGTTATTCAGAACAGCGGTGACGACCTTGCCCTTCAGTGCCTTTTTCTTCGATGTTGATGACCACTTCCAGACTTGGGGTCATAGAGCTCGCGGACGCTGGCCTTCTCTATAAGGCCACCAATAGCGTAAACTTGTTCTCGGTACGCCAGAAGTGCTGGAAAGATACGCCCTGTCTTCATAGGCGCTATGAGAGTCCACCGGTCGATAGATGGGTCGAAAGCTTCGACCAATCGGAGCGGCTCGCTCGTTCTAGCACGGCCGTAGGCCTCGGCCACCCAGAGCGGCTCCTTCGGGGATATACCACCTACTACATAGATACGACTCCCGCAGGACGTGGCGGCAGCTCCAAGACGCGGGTGGTTCAAACGGCCGACTACGCGCCACGCGTCCGTGTCGACGTCGTACTTTTCGGCAGTATCTAAGAACCACGGCCATCTGGCGAGCCGCCGATGCAGTAGATCGAGTTGCAGATTACAGCGGTGCCGAATAACGCCATGGGCTGGTGCATGGGCTGGATGGTCGACCACACCTTGGCGACCGCGTCGAAGGGACCGCGAATCGAGGTCGGTCCCCATGACGTATAGAGTTCGGACTGAGTTTCGACCATGTCAAAATGGAACAATCGGATAGACGCCGGCTTCATAACGCGCGGGACCCAGGTTTCGTTCCGGCCACGGGAAGCGTTTTTTTTAAGTGCAGAGCACTTTAGGGCCGCGCCTTGTCGTCGTCGCTCCCTCGCTTGGCCCAAGTAGAGCCGGTGTTCCATTAACAAAAACAATACTCAACCGCATAATTGGCAGCCTATATTTGCAACAACCTACTACCAGGCCCAACGGATGCTGATGGGGGCCGAACATGGTCTGCTCCACGAAGGCGGTGCGCACCGTCTTCCATTCGCTAGTCTTGTGGTTGTAGGTCTCCCAGACGTTGCTCATGGGACCGATTCGGCATACGCCTCCGTAGACGAATAATATATCCGCGGGGGCTCTGTGGACGAACATATCTCGAATAGAGTCGATGGCCACGCGTCGCGGCCGTACTTCTTGAGCTCGTGGCAGCGCTGGACGATAGCCCGTAGAAGATGTTTTGACGGACTAACGCGTCCTGCATGATGACCTTTCTTAGGTAACTTATTTCCATTAGGTAAAAGTGTATGTGCGGGAGCAGCCTGCCGAGGCATTGCCTTCGCTCTTTGTAGTTAGCCTTGATCCAAAGCACGGGAGCTTCCCAGACAGACTCCTCCCGACGCACCTTCAGCTCATCGGAGCGGAGCAGGTCCGCAAGGTCTGTCAGGCTGAGCCGAGGAAAGTCACAGTTGTCCTTGTATACGAGCTCAGTGTTGTCCAGAAGGAAGCGGAGAGCGGATTTTTTGAGACTGTCCAAGTAGTAGAATTTGGCCAATTCCAGCCCCATGACACAGTTGTCGACGTCGATATTGTGCGATATGAAAGCGCAGCACTCGTCGCGGAGGCTGTCTACCATGAACTGCTCTGCCGCGACGGTGAGGTCTTGCACATTGTGTACGGTTATCAAAGCGTGTCCCGAACAGTATGTGACAATGGCCTGCAGGCTTTCAGTACTCACTCCGGGGATGTCGAAGTAACCTCGACCTGGCTTCGACATGGGGCCGTTACAGAGGACGTCGAAGTAGCGGCTACATGCGCCTAGGCTGTCCTTTGAGGCCGCAAAGCTTCCGCCGTCGGATGCCTGCAGCGCGGCCAGGGAGGTTGGGATGTTTGCGTTCATCACTCAAAATGCGATGCACTACCGCTCACAGCGCGCGGGCGCCCATGGTTGTAGTCAACCACGGCTCCTTGATTGTTGGCAAATGAGCGAACACAACACAGCGCGGAGCCCGGGGATCCAGCTCCTGCCCGGGGGTCCAGCGACAAGTCCTGAAGCTTCCCAGCGCGCACTGCCGTCGTAGTCGTTGGCCCAATATCAGTAAGCTATGATAGCTTTCGTGGTCGCGAGAAGCGCCTCGCGTGGTCTCGTGGAAAACAGTGCGAGAATTCCAAGGACGAGGAAGACGATTCCGCCTCAACGACGCCTGGGAGGGGGAAATGCCTCTCATTAAAGATCGTTGATGGATAGAAACATCTTTCATATCAAGTACGCCATTGACGACAAATTATATGGCGCTCGTCCCGGCTAATTGTGGTCGTAGCGCCAAATCCTCCCCTGGCGTGCCTGGGCGGGCAAAAGTGACTTGTAATTGCCATAGCAACGTCGCCGCCATCTTGAGCTTGGAGGCGTACTAATTGTCATGGCAACACTGCGAGGAAGCGCAAAATGGGGGGCGGGGGGGGGGGGGGGTACTGATGCTTTCCTCCCCTCGCTTCTTCCCGCCGCTCTGCTGCTGACCCCGTTAGCCCCGCGCCCTTTGCGCCGCCCGCTAGGCCTCGCCGATACCGGCGCGCCTCCATGCAGGCGTACGTACGCTGCTCGGACAGTAAGACGGCAGCCGAAATCACACTTCGACACTTTATTCATGTCACGAAAATACGACAGAGCACGCGCACGGCCAGCTTAGTAGTTCTTACATTAAATGTGCTGTATGCATTCAACGCCCTCTATGTTCCTCAGTTAATTATCAAATACGTCAACCTGTTACTAAAAAAGTTGTATTGGTGTGAACACGCCGTCGGTACAGAGCGCGTGGTTTGGGCAACCAGACGCGCCGTACTACTTCGCTGCAGATTAGTTTACCGGGCACCATGGAATCGGGAAAACAAACATTTGTTTGTTGTTTAAGATTTTTGTTTCCGCACTGTTCTCGGCTTACGCCGTGCCGTGAGAGAGTTCGGGAAGGGGAAGGGCTAGAGGACACGGTGGGGGGTAGGGTGTTGTCCAGGGGCGTGTGATGGAGTCCGTCGGGATGAAGGGCGAAGGCGACGTATGCACGCAGGGCCTCTTCCCCCATGCGTCGCGTGTGACCAGTTGGGCCAAACCATTCTTGCAGTACTGCTTTTGAAGCCTGAGTGGCCGAAAAGAAACTCGAAAAGTTCGCTTTTACTTTTTTTTATAAAGAACACACGTCACTAGAAATGACAAAGAAAACATTCGCACAGCGTTTGTCCTTTCTTAAAAGCGATCATGGGAAACGCGCTTTCATTTAGCCGTTGTACACGGCTCATAAGTGATGTAGCCGTTACACTACGAAGAAGCAAGTGCGCTAGACCGCATCGCCCCCCCTTCCACCCCCCCCCCCCCCCCAAAAAAAAAGAAAAAAAGATACAGCGCAAAAAAAGCCCTTCTTCTGTTCGCAGTAACGCGAGAAGTGGATTGGGGAGTGCGTGCGTGTTTGAGTGTGAATAAATGTGTCCATCTCTTTGTACTCTATGCCAAATTTTCGGAAGGGGAGTGGCCGTCCAATCACTCGTAATATTTCTGGACGCGCAGCAGATCAGATTTTCGGCCCTTCGCGAGAAGACCATTGCCAAGGTTCAGCGGGTGGACGCCATGCCGGAGTCGCGGATGGAGCAGGACAATGTGCTGGCAGACTTCCAGCACCCCGCTTCGGGCATCGAGTGCGTCGGGGAGGATTTGCAACGGGTGAGGGACAGTGACTGTGCGAGCTATTGCCTGCACAAGGTTCTGGCCATGAATTCCACTTTACGAAGTTTTGCTGGTGTTTACCGTTAATCCATTTCAATGCCTCAAGGGGTTTGACCTCTCTTTATTTCCGCACTGATCATTGCTCGTGGATACACTACAAGCATTATCCCTTTCTTTTAGCATTCGTAGCATTCTTTGCTGTTACATGGAGATTTGTGCCCATGGTCCGTGTGGCCTCTAATTCGCGCGTTCCGCCACAGTTCAAATAAAAAAAAAAAGTGCTACGGCCTTTATAGTTTCATAAGGCTTCTTATCTCCCCCCTCCCCCCCCCCCCTTTTTAAAAAAAAAGGTGCCTACGCAGCAATAAATTGTTGCGTAGTAGTGAAGCCAATTTCAAAGGCACAGTCAACACTAACAGTGATATGGTCTTTGCAAAATTGGCTTTCCAATCCTGCTTAATTGCAGTGCAGTAAAGCCTAAACAGAAAACCTTTGATGTAGCTTTGCCAGTTTTTTTTTTTTTAGAATGCATTGGTATAATGCATTAAAGCTAACATTTAAGGTACCCGGTGTATAACAGTGAAGCCTACCTATGTGTGTTTCGACGCCGTAACTCGTGTAACTAAAAAAAAAAAAAAAAAACAATGTGTTGGTTTAAACGGCGTCGCAGAAAGTGCGATAAAACCCGAGCAAGAACAAGACATAAAAAAAAATTCTTCCTGGCTTACTCGTGTGGATACAGCGCTTGTGCCTGGTATCCTGAAAAGAAAGCGCGATGAACACGATTCAGCTATGAATACTGCGCACTATGTGACAAATACGGCCCAAATACTTCGAGCCCAAGCATTTAGATCAAAAGTCCTAAGTGCCCTATTCTGCGAAGAGCCATCGTTGTTGTAGTGCGGCACACAAAATGATAGCGGCTGTGAAGAGTAAATAAGCACACATTTGAATTCGCATAAGAACTGACCGCTGGTGTTCAGCGTAGAACCCGATTTCGTTATTAGAATCGCGCTAACTCAGCTCATCGTACCGTCAGTGGTGGAACAGTGCGTGCGGAGCTGACGTCATTTCGCGGCACAGACTTCTGAACGAGACGGCACGCCAGCCACGGGGAAGTATGATTCTTGGGAGGCGGAAACGTGAATTGTCGCCAGTCTGGCTTTCGAAGTAATTCGCCTCAAAAGACGGAAGAAACGAAAGCTAACGTGACTCCGTACTCCCTGAAATTTTTCTCAGTGTGATAATGGCGGTGTTGTTTTCATGATACTACATAAATACGAAAAAGTCGCGAACCAGATGTGGCAGTAAAGAAGTCTTTGATAAGTATCTGAAGGAGATGCCATAACGTTTTCGCCTTCAAAGCACGTAAGCAGACCTACGGGCCCCGATAATTTTTTTTTTAGCTCAGTGGTTATGTGTTTGATGATTTCTATTGGTCTGAAGTTTTTTTCTCGTCTAGGAACAATTCTTGCAATTCTTTCGAGGGGACTTCGGCCAAATCTCTTGTAGCCCGGAGTTGTGATGTGCTCAAAACGTCGTCTCGGGAGGGTTGCTTTGAAAACATGCCACGCTTATGAAGCACCGTTATCAGCCGCTACGTGAATTCGGAGGTTGGTGCCCTGTTCAAGCTCTGTACGCGTGCAGCAGGAGTGACTACTCTAGGGCTATTTTTAACCAAAAGCGCTTAACTATCACTTCGTAACACCGTCGTGTTTCTAGTCATTATTAAACACGGTACTAAGGCACAAGTGACTTTCTCTAAATGCTCTTTCAGCCATATTTGATCGCAGAATGGAAAATATGCCAAGTTCAAAACAAAACTTGGCTGTATGTATGTACTTCACAACGCATCATCATGACCACTGTTCGCTGACCTGAGGAGTAAGACGAGGGCGAAAATCTCCCTCCCAGTAAAAGGTTATCCTTTTAGTAAGGAAGGACGTATTATGCTCGCAAGGCAGTAGCGGCTGGGCAAACAGTTAGGAGCACCACATATTTATTCCTATACTCGGTGTACAAGTTAATTTAAGAACGGCAATAGCTGATGTAGTGCATCACGCCGCCGAATCGACGGACCCTGACGTCAACGCGCGCACGTGTTTTGAAACGAGATCGTGCTTAACGTAATGCGTAACATGGTCTTTTTTCACACTTGATATTTTTTTTTGCAGTCGCTGCAGGATTTTAAATGCAGATTAAGGGTGATAAATTATGAAAATGCCTCGTGTCACGTTCAAAATACTCGCAGGAAGGCACTTTTTGCTCCGCGCGCGGAGTGCAGCCGGCCGCGGTCTTGTGTACAACCTGTCATTCTGTGTTCTTACAAAATTCTTGTTTTGGGGACTTGGACCTGTTTTTTTTTCTTTTTACAGCTAAGCTGTAATTGTCTTATCCCTCCGAGTACTCGTGCCCGTATGGAACGCAAACTCGGCGTGTGGAACACAAATTCGGGACATGTGTTCAGAGTATGGAAAATTCATAAAAAATAAGCAAAGGTCTTAGGGCTTACATATTTTGATGTCTGGTATTGACCCTACAAAAAATCTTCCCAGCATATCATTGTTGTTGAGGTTTAAGGAGATCGGTGCAAGATAGGTCTTTGTAAGCTGGCTTTCCCACATTGTATGTTGCGCAGTGAAGCATGGCCATCTGCGGAAGGAGTACAAGGTTACAACCCCGCTTTTAAACCTATCCACAGCTGCCGCCTCTTTCCCTTGTCATGCATACTTCTCACCACGCGCGGCCTCTATCTCTTCCTCGCCATTTTTATGCCTGCACATAAGGGCGGGGTGGGGGGGGAAGGAAGGGGAGTGGCATGCCCGCGCTGGCAGGCATCACGCTGCCGCAATTGGCATACCAGCTCTGCTGGGTATGTAACCGTGAACGTGTCACGGCCCGATGCGACCTGACGGCGGTCCTCCGTGGTCGAGCGGTTTGGGATAGTGTGTTTTACCGACAGTAGGATTCTTACGGCGCGTTAGGAAAATCTACAGCCCCATGTTTGTCCCCTAGAGTAAAAGTGTAGTCCTTCCAAGTTTAATTCAGCTGATTACCTAGTGACTATGCTCAATCGCAGATTACAAACAAACGTGTTTTGTTTCGTGCACTCCTTGCACTGCGCCCAGCTTCTCTGCTCTCCTTTTTCACAGAGTGGAAGGGCGCTGATTTTTTTCACTCTTTTGACGTTTGCAACTCAAGGACCTCGAGGCCAAACGTCGCCACGAGCACACCAGCCTGGTGGAGCAGCTCGCCTTGCGCTGGTCAAGGCTGGACACCCAGGTCGCTGGCCGGGAGAAGCTGAAGCGCTCGCACTCAGGCCTCACCGTTGACACGCTCAATGCGGTACACAATTTTTTTAGATGCGGAGCGTCTCTTGCTCGGGGGTATGTCCCGCGGCGTCGGCGTCCGCACTCACACTACGCATGCGCAACACTCCTCCTTCCCGCTCTCCAACAGCTGCGCGTTACTCTCTCCACTTCTCTCCTACCACCTGCTTGCGCTTCTCCTGCGTTCTCGCTTCTGCTCTCGGGGCGCATGCGCTACTCTCCTCCTCTAGTCTCCTCTCCTTCAAGTGTGAATATAAAGCGGGTAGAGCGCTGCGCGCGTTCAGTGCAGCGCTTGCTTCGGTTGACTCCATTGATGCTTCCGATGAAGTGTGATGGAAGCAACAGTGAGTGGGCTTCGAAAGTGCCGCGTTCGAAAGTGCGTTCGAAAGTGCCGCTTCCTTCGCACCATTCCCCTTACCTATTTGCTGACGTCGGCTGTGACGACACACTGGCAAGTGAACGGGGATGAACTTAGCATGTGGCGAGCCTGTTTAATGTGTGCGACCTGTGCAATGACGTCACTTTGCAAACCAATGTGACCTTTTCGAGGGAGTCAGTTGGCGCGACGACGAAAAACTGCGTGTTTTCCCCTTTGCCGCTTGCTACAGATAAATTGAGGCCCCAGGTTACTACTGAATTGTTAAATAAGGAATTTGAACTGAAAGCGTCACTTGAGGAAACTTCTGGTAAAGCCAAACTGTGATCGGTTACTGCTATGTTGACGTCGGCATAATTTTTTTTTTTGTTGGTGGGAGTGTGCGTATATATGGGGGGGGGGGGATTGTTGCAAGAGTGAGAGTGCTGACGTATTCGGTTTTAATCCATGGATTTATTTGTGTGAACTCTGGCGTGAGTGGGATAGTGGCGGGCCGAAAAAGCGCTTTAGGCTGAACATGCAAGTTAAACAATTAAATCAACTGCCCCTCTGTCGAAAAGACAACGATGGGGGAACGCGAAACCTCCCGAAGTCAAGCCCAACACCAAACGAACCAACAAAGTAGCGAGCGGACCCACATCCCACCAACTCACCAGACACAATGTGCTGATACAGGCATTCCACTGATGCAGGCATATCCTGGCTTCCCCTAGCGTTCAACCATCGTCGTCGTTACACGCCGTCGTTACATCGTCGTCGTTACACCCAATTCCCCAAATCCAAACTGCATAGACGTCGGCTTCATAATGCGAGGGACCCAGGATCGACACCGACCACGCGAAGCGTTTTAATTTCTCTTAACATCTCCCCCGATCATCATCATCATCGTCCGAGAAAGTTAGCCTTCCCACAGTGCGTTTTGGATGGACTACACACGTCAGCGAGAGGCTTAAAGCTTGACTTTAAAAGCAAAAAGTGACTGAGCACAAAGAAAAGATCAAGTGATCATGATCAGCAAAACGACTTACAATTAAGTGATGTTATGACACGTAAAGCAGGTTCCAACGTTTTCGTGTTTTTATCAAAATAGGCGTTTGTGTTTCGCACATAGGCGTTTTGCGCAAGCCATAGAGGCTGCGTAAACAAAACTGTGAACACACTTGAATCAACCTGTTGTACATGAGTGTAATTGGGATCGTTAACCTACACGTGGTGGTATTTATTAAAATTAAATAAGCGCAATTTTGGTGGCCGGCTTAATTCAGCCTAAAACAAAAAGGTGAAGTATAATTTCATAACGCATAAATTATACTTAGAGGTATACAGGCTAATATAACATCTAGTATAAGGCGTAACTTAAGGGCGTCTTAGTGAACAGCTCGTTACGAGGAAACTGCGTTTTTTTTTTAAAAGAGGTAAAAGTTGAAAAGAAAAATACATTTTGGGAGAAACCTGCAGGCACATTTTGCTCCAAAAATATACCTCAGCATGAAAGCCTTAGCCACGCTAATTGTAGGATATAAGCCCAGCACATGAGAAATCTGCACCCCTTCTTAGTGCCATCAGTTTTAAAGAAATATGAATTCTTTAGAAGCAAAATTAGGGGGTTTAGTTTCCGGCCGAAATTGTTATTCCCATAGTTCAGTATCTTTTGTGTCGGGGCCAACCATACGGCTAACTGCAGCGGAAATTGCCTTCCGACATTTGGGGTTCATACCAGGGGTGGTAGTTTTTTTACAGTGGCGTATATCATGGGGGGATTCAGGGGCGTCCTAACCCCTTTTGTGCTCGGCGGGGCTTGGAGAGACAAGACCCCATTCCCCACACACCTTTTTTTTTCGCTGTCTCTATTTTCTTTAAAATGCTGGCTAGTTAGGTATCGCACACTCTTCCAGCGACCTTTCAAACAGCCGAAATTTGCTACAAAATACCCCACGTTGACCTCTTGCGTCGATGCCAGCCGCCGTGCAAGATTGCCCGTCAGACCCGTGTCTGCGATCACGATACGTTCCGCGCCAATATATGAAAACAATATTCGCATGACTGCGTCTCCTTATTGCGGTAATACAGCCACCCTTCGGCAAGCTATTTCAACATTATCGACACTTTAAGGGGACCCGCTGTGTCTTTCATCGACTTAATTGCCTTGTGGGTCGATCCGTTACCTTGACGGTTGCTTTGACTTATGAGTCCAGGGAGTGTCCCGTCTTTCGTCACGAATTCTTTTGGACACCGTTGTGGCGCTGTACACGGGGCGCCATCGCGGATTTAAGTAGTCAAGGTTTGGAAGAGGTGCGCTGTCACGCTAGGAGGCAGAGGCAGCCGGCTGCGTGATACTTGAACTCCGTGGGACTGTGGCTTGGGTCATTCCTGCACTTCGTATGTATACCCGAGATGCAGCTGCGCTTGTAAAGCACGAGCCATGCACAGCATGGGCAACGTAGGCTTCACCAGCTTCTTAAGTTGCGTAAGCAACGCCGGGGGCTTGCGAACAGCCAAACGACTTCCACTCTCTATTCCGCTTTGGCTCATGGTGGACTCCGAGCGCTCATTGGGTGCTGCTGAACCCAAGGACGCGGGTTTGATTCCAGGCCGCGGCGGCCGCTTTTCTGATGGAAGCGAAAAGCGAAAACACCTGTGTGTTAGGGATTTCGGAGCACGTTAAAGATCCCCAGGTGGTTAAAATTAATCCGGAGCCCTCCACTATGGTGCGCCTCATCGCCTGTCTAGCGTCGGTGCGTTGAACCCCACAATCAATCAATCAATCAATCAATCAATCAATCAATCAATCAATCAATCAATCAATCAATCAATCAATCAATCAATCAATCAATCAATCAATCAATCAATTAAATCGCTCCTTGGGATTTTTTTAATGATCACACGAAGGGTTCAGAGGGTAGCGGTGTAGAAGTTGCAGCTCTTGCCAGGAGAGAATCGAGGCCGAAAGGTTTTGTTTCCTGATAGTGGCGGATCCAAGAAGGGCGGGGGCGGTTTGCAATGCACCCCCCCTCCCCAAAATCCCCAAATCCCTAACTTATCCAACCCCCCCCCCCCTTCTTTATACATCCCTCGGCACTGATTTTTCGGCGCGTGCAAATTTTTTAGACCGTGGCGGTGACCATCTCTGTCTGCGGCGAAAAAGCACCCCTCGTTCTCATTTTTTAGATGCGGCGCATCTCTTGCTCTGAGGCATGTCCCTCCTGCATCGGCGTCGGCGGCGTCCGCACGCCACCTGCGCATGCGCGACTCTCCTCCGCTCTTCTCTCCGACAGCTGTGCGCAACACTCTCACTCCGTCTCATTATCATAAACAACAGCTGCGTGCGCGCGCTTCGCTCGCTTCGCTCCGCTCCCGTCGCGCAAGTGCACGCATGCGCGGCTCTCCTCCGCTGTCTCCTCTCCTTCAGGCGCTGTGACTATAAAGCGGGTAGCGCGCTGCGGCGGTTCAGTCAGCGCTCGCTCTCGTTCGACTTCGCGTCACTTCGCTTGACGACTGCGTGCTTGACTCGATTCTTCCGATGAAGACGTGATGGAAGCGACGGTCCCTTCAGCGAGTGGTGTGACACAATCCAATACCAGCGTCACCCCAAACGCTAAAGTAAAATTACGCCCATCTTCCCGCGTATGATAACACCCGCATGTGATGGAATGCATCATACGCGTTCACAACACGTTTCACCCGATTTAGAGAATCAACCCAATGGAAACGCCAATTGAACCCCCCGATGCGTCGCATCACATCAGGGTTCCCTAGCGGGAAGATGGGCGTAATTTTTTTGTTACAAGTGATATTGCCTAACGCAACCTCAGTCTTAGTGGGACCGTGCTAATCGCTTTTTCCCTAAAGCCGATTTTTTAACGCGATAGCGTTATTAGGGCCATTTCTCTATTTTGCCGTTGCTCAGCACGAGGTCGTGGGTTCGATTCCCGGCCGTGGCGGCCGCTTTTCTGATAGAGGCGAAAAGCAAAAACGCCCGTGTGTACGAGATTTCGGCTCACGTTAAAAATTCCCAGGGGGTCAAATTTATTCCGGAGCCCTCCACTACGGCGGGCCTCATCGCCTGCGTTGCGTCGGTGCGTTAAAACTTATAATCAATCAATCATCGATTTTGCCGTGACCGCTAGCCGTCCGCTATCAGCCGTGCTCATCATGTGTCTACGGAAATACGTCACCACTACCAACCGGAAGCTACGACCGAGGCAGCCATATGCAAAGGTTAACTGGAGAGTGGGAAGGAGGGCAACGATGTAACGGGGGATATACTATGACAGAAATGATGCGTGATTCATGAAGCGTCGCGTCTGCGGAGTGAATTAGTTTTCCCGCCGTTGATGCATGCGCCGATGAGCCACTGTTGACGAGATACCGTTACTGGGCTCATTCGGCGACTTTCTGTAAAGGCTAACGACTGCTATCAGCCGTGCTTATCAAGCGACCGTGGAAGACAGTGTCCACGCCAAACGGGAAGTTACGTCTGCGCACCAAAAGAGAATTACGAAAATTGCGCGAAATGGACAAACAGAGGAAGGAAGACAGACAATGCGCAACTCACAACTATTTATTTGCAGGGAAAGAAGTTGCCTTATACATATAGGCTTCTACATGACCTAAAAACCTGAAGCTGTAGTCAGGCGTGGTTGCTTAAAACCGAATATTGAAAGTAGAAGGCGGGCCGGTAGGCTTCCCGACAATGATACTGCTGCGCAGAAGGCAGAAAGGGTACGTGGCTTCGCCAATTGCCGCTTCTGCGCAGTGAAGCTCCTTCTCCCACATAAAGCCGCTGCTCATAGTTTCGTTAGGTTAAATATCAGCGTTCGGAGAGCATGAATGGCGATTCCAAGCAGCTCCGTTTGAAGCTCTCCGGGCCCTTGACGACGAGGTAACGCTATCGCGTCTTATATCTGAAGGCCTAACGTAGATGTCCCCTGCACTTTTTATCTTCAAAGCGTATCAGCGCGGCAGCGAGGAGGGAGCCTTTTTTAAGCTGGTCACACGATTGTTTGCAATATGTTGGTGAAAAAAGCACCTGGTGTGCAAGTAAGAACAAATCATGACATTTTGGTTGGTTGCGCCTTCCTCCCCCTTCCCATCAGCATTATGGCACCACCCCCTCCCCTTCCCAAGAAAAAAAAGAGAGAATAGGATGCCCAGATCTGCCCCCGTTTTCTGCTGTGCCCATGGAAGAACTAGTGCCTGGGTTCAGACACCTACACGTGCAAACTTGAAAAAGCATTCCATTCCTTTTACATCCAAGATGCCCCCTCTCCCCCCTTTTTTTTTGTTGCGTAGTACCTACATCACGGCTCCAAAGATGGGGTTAGTAGCTGCTCCCGCTGCAATATAATCTTGGCCGAGTAGTTCTGACTTCCGGCATGCAAGAATACGGTCTGTAGGTTCGATTCCCACAAGTTGGAAACTGGCAAAAGCATTTTGTTCGCGCTCAAGACAGTCCGTGATTTTTTCTCGTGACACACGACGGCTCCAAAGGATCGATGGCCTAATATTAGCCTGTCTATCTGCGAGATGCCTAAAGAATAGCACCAATTCTACTCCGTGGTCAGCATCGTTCGTCTTTGCCGAGTTCATTGCTGGGAGGGGTTTGATGCGAGATCAGGCTAGCCTAGGAAAGCCAAAGGAGGGATTGTGAATTCTCAAATGGAGCAGTATAGAATATCCGGGAAGAGTGCTGCATGAGTAGTGGTTTGTAAGCGCAGTTCGTTTGACCCTTATCACCCCCCCCCCCCTTCAAGCAGACTGCAGAGGGCGAGGTGCTCAAGCAGAAGCGGAAGGAATTCACGCGGGTCCAGGACGAGCTGCTGGCATGGTTCCGCGCGTGCTGTGTTCCCGAACGCGAGGCCTGCTGGAAGAGGACTGGGACTATGAGGGTTTGTAGTTCTTTTTTAGGGTCGAAGCACCTTAGGCGCTCGGGCTCTCGGCGTTTCTTTCGTCGTCGCATGTCGTCACGGTAAACCAAGTTGTCAAGCTATGGTCATAAAACAAGTGGATAATGGATAAACCCGGTTCAATATAAACTAACATGGTTCAGGAATAATGAGCATTTTATTAATGGCATTGATAATAGAAATTTGTTAAATTCCGTTTCGAAATTAATTTCAAACGCCAGGTTTTCTCCTGTAAAGCATACTTCTTAGCATGCTGCGGCGTTTGACACGAAGACAACTTAAGGCCAGTCTGTCTCTCATATAATTTCTTAAATCTGGTTCAACTCGAGAGAGGGCGTCACCACCTCAGCAAGCGCGCGATTGCTCCTCCCACCGGCGCTTCTCTGGCGCCCAATCAGCCGCGCCGTGTGGGAAGAGAGAGACTGACAATCTTTGAATACCCTTATAGACTGCATGCTTCGCCCCTCCCCAGGTTTCATGTTAGTGTAAGTGGCCCGGGTTTTTTTTTGTATTTTTTCTCTAAAATCATCAACAGTTCTGAACAAAAGCATACAGTCGCTGCTCCAGGTGCTAACGATTCACTTGAGGGGCTTGACTCCAAGATAAAATTTTCGGGCTGCTTAATTATTTTTCCAAATATCAGTCATCGACATGAGGGTAGTTCTCATTTCCGACAAACAAAGAAAGAAGTTCGCAAAAAACATTTTCCAGCTAAATTGATACGGGCATGGAGAAGCCCCAACGGTAAAACAAAAAAATTAAATCGGGTTAATTTTAACCACTAATCAAGGTATTGTTCATGGCGTGGACGTTCTATGCAAAGTCAAGAGCAGTGATCACTGGATCGTAAAAGCCCTGAAGGACAACCGAACTACGATTGTCACAGAATCGGCAGCAGCTGTAGGAGGAATACAACCTGGAAAGGAAGATGGTCGAACTATCTCAGAAAACGAAGGACCTCACTGAGGAGCGCAGAATAATAAAGGCGCCAAAACAAAACATTTTACAGGTTTATTGCGTGAAACGTTTTTTGTAACAAACCCACAATGAAAAGGAGTGTTGTTGCAGTTCACTATGCACCTTTTTTTTTTTTTTCTGGCCGTAGAAAGAAGCAGCTGAGGGAAAGTCCGGCATGTCGGACCCCAAGGCTCATGAGTTGCCTTCTGCGGCTGGTCCATCCTTAGCGCTTCAAGTGCCATCACAGCTGCGTCATGATTTTTAGTATGCATTATGTTCTGCGCACAAATTTATTCATTTATTACATATTGAAAAATTGTCCAATGATTATAATCTGCATGCATTGAATAAAGACTGCTTTTTGGGGTGATTTGGTAGCGCTTGATTTCGACGACACGTTGCTTGAGTTAACATGATGGCGCTGTTACCAAGCAAATGACGCCAGCGAGGTCATTCATACAAACTAAAAATAATAGAGGGATCGGTCTCGTCTTCTCGATTACATCACCACGGGTTATTTATTCAATATTCTAGCACAACAGCAGGCGGCAAAGTGACAGGAAAGATTGGCTAAAAGTCTGTTTGCGTGCTTTGAAGGCGAAAGTATTATGGCCTCCCCTGGCGATACTGACAATACTTCTTTACTACTATGATGCTTTTGCCTCTTTCTCCCCTTTCTTTTCTTCGTGTCTCTGCGCGAATTATTTCGACGGGCAGACTCGACTGTGGCTGGAGCTCACCTGTTCTACTCGCGTGCCGTTACATTCACATGTCACGCTACGTAAGCGCCGCATGCACTTACTGTTCTTCCACCAGGAAGAACATACAGCTGTGTGGGACAGAGGCTTTGGCGGTTTTTTCAAATTGAGAGGGCTCAAGCCGTATGACGATGATATGATGATAATCTTGTGGTTCTAGAAATGTGCGTTTTTTTTTTCCAAAGTCTGAAATCAATTTTTATTCAGAGAGGTCGGTCCTCGCTTTTCCAGCTGAATCTTGACCTAAGCACCCATTATTTTAGGCAACAGTACTTTGTTCGCTTCGGACATCCTACCTAATTTCGTAATTAAGGTTATTATTTGTTCGGTTAGGGAAGAGCATTCGTACCCTCTGCGTGGCACTCAAACTACACTTGCAAGCGCGTTCTCGCGTGATTTAATCAACGTCGTGAATAATATTATGGGAAAGAAATAATTTACTCTTCCTTATATGAAAAGCAAAGCTCTAGTGATAGTAATGTGTGAGTAATAAGTTACAAGAAAATAAACAAGGCGAATCAGGTATTAAGCAACGCTTAACTTTGGCGAACGGGTCGTACGGTCTGGCTAAATAACTCATTCCTATTAAGACTCGTGCATCGGACCTTTCCAGAAGGTTTTTTCTTTTAAAGCCATCGTTTGATTATTCGTGCCAAGACCAAGGGGGCTGATCCCTTCCTTGTTTACAACAGAAGGGCTTGAGCCCCCTCCCCCCTCCCAACCACCCCTCACCATTCCTTTTGGAGCCTCTGGTGTGGGATATCGGCTCTAGGACACATTAAAGAAGGATTTTAAAGAGAGTGTTTCTAAACTCCATTTTCAATAATGCATTTACGCAATGCATGGCTCTTATGCACCCATGGCATCGATGGCGCGGCGCCGCGAGTGTTCGAGATTCGCATGCCGGCCACAATGAACGAAAATATGTGAATTTCAGGCGTCATTATGTGATAGCACTTCAGCTACAATGCGTGTCTTTATCTTGGTTCCTCATTAAGTGAGGAACCGAAAAAGTGAAGCCAGCTGCTCCTTCTCCTCGCTGTGCAGCATGCAAGTTCATAACCCCATAGGTGTGCAGAAGGGAAAACGAAAATGAGGAGCTGGTTCTCCCCCATGTCCCCGGCACACTGGACTTTTCCTGCACTGCCTCCCCTCGGGTGCAGAAACTCGGGTGCCGCTTTTAGAACTACACATCCATGCAGCCAAATAGTATTTAGTGTTTAAAAGGGGAGTGGAGGCGGGGGGGCGGGGGGGGGGGGGGGGGGTTGCGCTCCAATCTACTTCTGTGTTATGATACGTGCCGTAATGGAAAGCCGCAGATTAATTTAAATCACCTGGAGATGTTTAGCGTGCGCCGAAATCTCGTATTCACCGGCGTTTCCGTTCCTCGCGTAAAAATAATAATAATAATAAAAAAGCTGTCGCGCTGGCCAAGCCGGGTTTCAATACCATCCCTCAGGCGACCCGTCTATATTGTACCGAGAAGAAAAGGAAGTGGAGAGTGGCGCGAACTGCCATGGGCATCCTACACGATGAGGACGGCGATAAGGACGGTTGGCGTCATGGATCGAGCTGTCATGGCCGAATGGTAAATAAATCGCTTCTCTTTGTCAATAAATCGTTTCACCCTCAACCATGGTTCGTGTCATCTGCCCTGCCGTCTATCCACACGTCTATCCACCAGTCCGTTTATTCGTGGGTGCAGCACGTTTGAGATTTTTAAATAAAGCATTTAGTAAGAGAGCCACAGAAAGCATTTCGTGCTTTGAAAGCTAACAAAAATGCATCCTGCATGCGCGCTGCTGCAGCTCCTGCTTCCTTACGAAATGGCCTCTTCCCTTAGCGACTATTCCTTCCTCATTCCTTTGAAGGAAAATATTTTTGCTTACTTGCTACTCGGGGCTTGGTCGAGAAATTGTCACTCTCCCATAGATCGATGACATCGCATCTTTGAAGGTGGAAGCAATGTGATTATTCTCGCAGGCCTAACACGTAACAATTATGTACGTAACATGATTTAACATGTATAACATGTTAAACATGCCTCCTTGTAAAGGGGGGCCCGAACCCTTGTCAAGTGGACTAGTCTCCACTTATTGTTCGGGCCTCCTTCCAAATGTTCTTTGGAAAAATAAAGATGATTTGATTTGATTTGAACATCGATCACATTAAGGGTGCATACTCATAGAGGGCGAAATGAAGTGAGCACGTGGGCGGGAACGCAAATTTGCGGAGTTATCTCGATGAGCTTCACATAATAACGCCGATTATTTACAATGATCAAGGCGGTTATCGCACTAGATCAGTAAACGCCCCGGTTGATTGACTTCAATTGACCGAAATTTGTAATTTTGAACATATGAGTTAATATTTACGGGTTCCCGTCTCATTCGTTAATGACTATACTTTCTGCAGAAAATTTGGTGCCACGAGGCAAACACACCTGTCATCTTTTCGCCCTCTGTGTGCGGGAAACTTACAGCGCCAAATTCGTCATGTTCGCGCAATGCGGGCGAAATTACCGGATTGTCAGATAGTAGTGACTGGGACAAACGGCACGCGATTATAAACGACTGTCGTTTCTAAGTGGCGATTCCGTACACGCATCAGTACATTCGAGCCTACAAGGCGAGTAAGCGACCTTACGGCATCCTTGTGATAACGTTCAGGTGGCGGCGTCGGCGGGTCCCCGTGTCGATGGAGGTGGTGGCGACAATGACTATTGTTTGCGCTTCGCTTTTTGGGCCATCGATCACGTCGAAGATGACAGAAAGTGTCTTCAGCAATGGTCAGCGAAAAGGCCGGAAGTGATATCAACAGCTGGCAAATAAAAAAATCAAAGCCCCTATCTTGAGAGAAAGGCGGTTAAAACGCGAAGTTGCCTCGACCATCTCGGAATGGCGCAGTTGGATAGAAGTCGGCTTCATCACGCGAGGGACCCCAGGTTCGATTCCGATCACGGGAAGCGTTTTTTTTTTTTCTTAGGGCCCTTGATGTGCTTATCATCATCATCGCTTTGTGAAACCAATTGTCTGAAGTTGGCTTTCCTGCAATGCGTTTTGGTCGCCATCAGCGAGACACGGATTCTTACGCGGCTTCTTCGTTTCACGAACCCTACGTTTCCTTTGTGTGTGGATTGAAAGGATATTTGGTGTTTCGTGAAATTTGGGTTTTTGTGAGTTCATTTTAGTTTTTAAATTTTTACTTTTTTGTTTTTAGCTCACCGTGCGAGGGCACTGAATTAAGTATACCTTTGCGATTTTGTTACTCCTGTTGGAATTCCGCTTAATTTGACTCAAGACTACCATTACCTAATCCCTCTCCCCAATGGAAACCAAAATTCGCTAAAGCGTAACATGGCGTCTTTGTATCCCTTATACTTAAAATAAATGCGTGCTACCACCACCACCACCTCATTCGCCTCGCCTTAGAATATGCCGATGTATTCTGAGTCCCCACAAAAAAAACACCTAATAGGCAAGATTGAACAAATCCGGAAATTCCGCACAGCTGTTGTGTTTTTTAACTCTTATTATTCGCGGCATTAAAGTGTGACGGACCTCATTAGTAGAGGAAATCTTCCGCCGCTGTCTCAGCGGAGAATCATGTCTATATTAAATTTTTTTTACCTACTCTAGCACGGTCATTTTAAAATACCCCACGCTCAATTTTTTACAGGGCCCATTCAAATGTCTCCTCAGGACAAACCATAACAAAGTCATCGTTCGGTATGGTAGTCATGCCAACATACATCAGTATTCGCTGTTCCCAATGGCCATTTTTTATTGGAATCAATTGGCAGTCAATGCTGTGAATTGTTCCACGGTGGACTCATTTCTAAACTGTGTACAAGACAAATTTTTTCTGGAAATGTATCCCTATGTCAAGCACGCTGTACCCTCTGTGTGCCAATACGTTTTTCTTATTCTTATTTATGTTTTCATAGAGCGTTACTGTGTTTTCATTCTACTTATGTATCCACTGAAGTGTGTGAAGTATGTGCACATAAATAAATAAATAAATAAATAAATAAATAAATAAATAAATAAATAAATAAATAAATAAATAAATAAATAAATAAATAAATAATCATTTATTTATTCCTTGCTTTGGAGGGGGGGGTCCGGCGACGGACAATTATTTTCAGATTTGACTATAAATAGCCAAATTGTACGACTTTTTGCTCCGTTTGGTTGTTTTTCTACAGTTATTTTCATTTACACTATCTAAATGGCTAACAGTCATGTCTTCCCGAATTGCACCTTTTTGTGCAGATATTACGCATTGCAATGTCCGCGCTGGTGTACTCGGCAAAGAATGCTTACGCATTAATAAAGAGACAGAGAGAATGTGGATGTGCGCAACTTTTGCGCCATATTTATTGCAGTTTGTTTTACTGCTCTGTGATCAAACCTTGATTCCTCTCGTAGGCGTGTGCTGGAAAGGGAAACAGTGTATTCCTTTTTTTCGCTTCGTTGCTGTCGCTGATTGTATGTTTCATTTCTTTCCAGCCGATGGCGAACCTAAGTAGTAGAGGTAGCACCCTGGAAAACGTTGCGCATACGCTTTTGTAGCAACTGTACTTAAAAGCCAACTGCACGTGAACATGGCATTTGTTACACTGCATTCTTCCTCTTTGAAAAAATACCATCGGGTCCCGTCAATTAATTTTTGCAAGTTTACAGCTCTAGCAGTAAAGCACTAATTTGTTTCTAACAATATTAACAATATTAATTGCCAAAAGGACAGTGAAAGTGGGCATGATAGCAACATTGTAAATATCTTCCATTCACTGTAAAATCGTGCGTAATGAAAAGAATATAAATAGAACGATGTTGTCAGTTATGTGCAGAACAATAGAAACGGCATAGACGCCCAGCAAAGCAGCTAGGAAAAGAAAATAATTTCTTAATTCCTAAGCAGGCCCTAACGGCAGCCATCTTTATCGTGAAGAACGAAAACTAAAACTGCAAGGCGCGATGTCCAATTTCAGAAGACCTATTTTTTTTTTTTTTGCATCCACCCCAGCACATTCCAGATTAAGCAATAGACTAACTACCAAATGAGCTTCTAAGTACTTTTCTAAACAAAAAAAATCCCATTCTTGCTTCATGATTGAAGCGCTTCACAAACCTGCTACAAAACCCCATAAGATACAGTCTGCAATCCCCAGTAACCCACTTGCAGGGATGATAACTGAAAACTCCGCAGTAATGGCAACTCAAAGTGAATAGTGACTTTTGAATTACCTTGAAACTATTTCGCTGATCAGTGATCACCCAGACTCTTTAGTCAGAGACAACCGCATCTGCTACCACCCACGGTTTTATGAATGCTGTACGTCAAATGCTAGATCTAGTAATTTTAATGCGAGGTAGCTACCACTGTCTATTGATAACGAATGTTTATACATGGCTGTTCTCATATGAGAATGCTAATAGTCTGGTTAACTTCAATGGCGAGTGGCGAGGGTATATCAAATATCCCTGGAGTTTCTAGCGCGTAATGTGTGGCAGCAAAGCGTGTTAGCCCAATAATGTGGCTAGTGAAAATGCGAAGTTAGTGACAAGTTAATAATGGCCACAGGGAAGCGGTTAATACTTGTGCCCAATTATTGTATGGGATGAGCTTGTCTTCAAATGTGCAGTGTTTACTGAACGGCTCGTCTAGAGATAGCGATCTAGCAGATGACGGGCTAGTATGCTTCTCCTACCTAGGGAGTCTGATTGACTCGTAGCCCTCTACTACGGGGCGCCTCGTATACGTTATAAGCTAGATTTGCTTCAGCGCGTAAAGACCCAAATTGGAATTTTTCGAATCACTATTTCAAGGGCAGCCTTGCGGAGGCGATAATGAAATACTAATGCGCCAGTTGTAACGACACGCCACGTGTTTGTCCACCCATAGCCTCCGCGATCGGCATGGTCTACCATAGCAGTATTCCTTGCACCCTCCTGCGGGTTTACAAAAAATAAAACGGGCTTGCAGGATAGCGACACCACAGGGCGCGTTCTAATCTCAACCCTAGCCTCGAAGCTCAAGAACCTGATGGGCTGACATTTTTTTTTTCGTCTCATACCGACAGCCCGTCATCCCTGCTAGGAGGTTCGATTTCAATCACCCGGCGCGACCACTGAGGCCGCTATTGAAATGGTACCTTCACGATCACTGGCAGGGTACTGTCAATGTTCGCAGCCCCTTTTAATTAACCTTCTACGCTTCTCCGTGGCCGTCAAGTGGCAAGGGCATGTGGGAAGCACTGAGTAAGCTGCAAGGCTGTTGGCATGACTTTGCTCGTTACTCGACTGGTGTAAAGCTTTCGATTTCGACATTGATTGATTGATTGATTGATTCATTCATTCATTCATTCATTCATTCATTCATTCATTCATTCATTCATTCATTCATTCATTCATTCATTCGTTGACTGACTGACAAATTGATTGATTGATTGATTGATTGATTGATTGATTGACTGATTGACTGATTGATTGATTGATTGATTGATTGATTGATTGATTGATTGATTGATTGATTGATTGATTGATTGATTGATTGATTGAGGGGTTTAACGCGCCGACGCAACACAGGCGATGAGGCGCGCCGTAGTGGAGGGCTCCGGATTAATTTTGACCACGTGGGGATTTTAACGTGCACCGAAATCTCGAACACACGAGAGTTTTCGCTTTTCGCCTCCATCAGAAAAGCAGCCGCCGCGGCCGGGAATCGAACCCGCGTACTTGGGCTCAGCCGCACAACTGCATAGCCATTGAGCCACCATGGCGGGTTACTGTGGAACTTTAACCAGGGTGCTTTAACCAAGGTGTTTTCAATAAGCTACTGATACGGGAGACATGCCACGAGAGCAATGCATTAGGGGAGATTGCAAGATTTGCAGGATTGCAAGATTTGCCTAAGTTAAGGCTATCAATTACCTTGTTTCCTTGTGCTGTCTGCCTCCCCTGTCTGCCTCCCCTTTGGCCGGCACGCAGTGATATTTGGAGGGTGCCACCCCTAACTTCTACCACCGTAGTTCGCTTTCACACCACACGTGAACACGAATTTGCTTTGCATGTCTAGGGATCATCTACACGAAAATGTGCGTACCTATAAAACAAGGAAAACTATTTCCTGCGTGTGACACCTGGTGGCTGATCGCGATAGGGCATGGTGTCTTTTTGTGACCGATTGCACAATTGTTTTCGTACGGCGTATTCAAAGTCGACCTGAATTCTGACAATTATTTTAAAAAAATGTTCGCTCAGCAGATATACATATCGGGTCGATCGACTCTCGAACATTGAACTCTACCATATGTTATACTTCGTAGAGTTGAAGGACGGACAAACGAAATACAAACGCGTTCGGTCGTTCCTTCCTGTATACGTTTTCGCACACGTCAACGAAGTATGGAATACCTTCTAGGCCAATCCGTTACGCTACTCAATCACGTAGTACACATTGTGATTGTTGTGCGCGGCTGACGACGCGGCCCCCTACTTGAAAGCACGGCGTTGCTGGCTAACTCTTGCAGATGCATGAAAGCCAGAAAGAATGCAGGTCGCTCGTCGTACCAGGGTTTGGTGCCAGGCAGGCAGGTGCCGCGTACGGGTGGTTACACAGCCCAAGCTGCCTGTCGAACACCGTGCCGGGGGCGCAGCGCAGCCGGTAGGCGCGGCACGAGGCGCAGCTGAAGAAGCCGCAGCAGTCCCCCGGGTCCGGGAACAGGCCGGAGGGGCGCCAGCAGGGGCTGCCATGACAGGCACCGTCGTCCACTGGAACAACCTGCTGCAGGCGCAAAACGATGCCTATAGACAGTGATTATTATAATGTTCGTTTCTTGCTGTATTCTCTCTCTCTCTTTTCATTAACGACGTATCTACCTCTATTAAGAGCTCGTTTTTCCTTTTGTATGCTGACGATATAAAGGTTTACAAAATAATTAGTTGCCCAGAGGACTGCCTCGCCCTTCAACATGACATCTCATCTTTCGCGCGCTGGTGTGCTGAGCAAGGATTAATTCGTAACTCTAATAAAACCAAAGTTATCACCTACAGCCGGAAAAAAACACCCCTTCAAATTCTCTTACGCGCTCAATAATGCTCGTCTGTCAAAGGTTTCCGAGGTTAGAGACCTTGGAGTTCTCTTGGAGTTCGACAGTTCCCTTAGTTTCACTCCCCATATACGACAGATGGTCGGGAGGGCCCTCCGCTCTCTGGGTGCGGTGTGCAGGTTTACAAGAGATTTTTCTCCTGTTCCTTTTTTAAAGCTTTACTCATCAGTTTGCCTCCCCCAATTAGAATACTCATCGGTCGTTTGGAATGGAACCTGCCAGTCCAACCACCAGTATCTTGAACGAGTGCAGAAAAAATTCCTGTCAATATATAAACACCGGCTAGGACGTAGTTCTGTTTCGTCCTCTAGTCAACATCAGCTACCTAAGCTTATTTCCTTGAGTTCTAGGCGTGATCGAGCTGATCTTCTTTTTCTGCACAAGCTACTACACGGAGTCATTTCCTGCCCAGGACTTCTGTCTCAGCTTATGCTCCGAGTTCCCCAGAAGTGCACGCGATCGCGCTATCCATTCCATACTGGTGCAACTAGTAGTCGTCACTCACCTATCCACCGACTGCAAAGCCTGTACAACTTTCTTGGCGACAAATGGGATGTTTTTAATCGCTCCCTGGCCCAGTTTCGTGCAGGGCTGAGTAGGGCTGTTTGTAGCTAACAGTATATGTCTTACTCCGTTCACATAATCTTGCTATGCCACCTTCCTTTGTTTGCTCGTTACTGCATTTTATTCAACTTCTCGTTTGTATAGCTTTTATCCTTACCTCACTATCTTCTAATTGGCTGTATGTTCACTTAACTAGTACATTATTTGTGGCTAACTCTTCCGTCCATAGAGTGTGATATCATTGTTATTACCGTTCTTTGTGCTTATATTAGTGTAGCGTACTTTTAGTGGTACGTGTTGTATGTATCATGTCATTTTGTTTGTTTTTATGTTTGTTAATGTACCAGCGCTAAGACATCACCGTCGTTCCTGGGCACTGAAAATAAATTTATTATTATTATTATTATTATTATTATTATTATTATTATTATTATTATTATTATTATTATTATTATTTCTAAAGAACACGTTAGCCTGCTTAATTCCGATGGTGAAGAGGTTGAGGATGTTGCCACCAGTTTTGCTCAGTACTTTCATTCTGTCTTCCAACTGCCAGATGACAACGACGAACGCCTATCGTTTAATAACTCTAATTTTAATACACTTATGTTCGATGAAAAACTTGTCAATGATAGCCTTCAACGGATGAAACCATCATTTTCCTGTGGTGCAGATGGAATTCCAGCAGCCCTCATGAAGGCCTACGGCAACATTTTTGTGCCTGTCTTAACTTCCATTTATAATGACTGCTTACTTTTCGGCAAATTTCCTCGTGCATGGAAGATCGCTCGAAGTTTTCCAATATTTAAGTCTGGTGATAAGTCAGCCGTTTCTAACTATCGCCCGATCTCACTCCTTTGTGTCGCCTCAAAACTTTTTGAGTCACCTCTGCACAAAGTTCTGGCTGCCTGTTTCAAGAACGTTGTGATACCAAATCAGCACGGCTTTTTCTCGGGACGATCGACGGTCACAAATCTTGCAAGCTTCATGACACAGGCTTCAGCTGCAGTTTGTGAAAACGGCCAGTTGGACGTTATTTATTTTGACCTCAGTAAGGGTTTGATGTGGTGAACCATCAGTTATTAATTAACAAGCTTGCTACGTCCGGTGTAGACGCAAGCCTTGTTGCCTTGTTGTCCAACTATCTCCTTGACCGGTCCTTTTATGTAGATGTAAACTACAAAAAGTCTAGTGTTTACCCTGCAACAAGTGGTGTACCTCAGGGTTCCGTGCTGGGTCCATTATTGTTTTCTATCTTTATCAATGATGTGTCAACAGTGGTAACAAACTCTTCGTTTCTTCTCTATGCTGATGATGTCAAACTATTTAGGCACATTAGCGGTGTTCAGGACTGCTGTGCCTTGCAGAGGGATGTGTCGGAATTATCGGTCTGGTGCAGGAAAAACTGCCTAATTTTAAACCCCGCTAAAACAAAGGTTGTCACCTACAGCCGGAAAACCCACTGTCTGCTGTTTTCCTACAGTATTGAGGGAGCTCCTCTGCAAAGGGTTGAGGAGATTAGGGACCTAGGGGTGCTTTTCGACAGTACCCTCTCTTTTTCTCCTCATATTAGGCTCATCACCCAGCGAGCGCTCCGAAGTCTTGGGAATGTGTGTCGGATTACAAAGGAATTCTCTTCTGCAGATCCATTTCTAATGCTATACAATGCAATATGTATACCACAGTTAGAATATGCTTCTGTTGCCTGGAACGGCATCTCCAAATCTAGTAGTGAATTAATAGAACGTGTGCAGAAGAAGTTTTTATCCATATTTAAGCACCGTTATCACAATCACAGTTTTCGTCCTGATTCTGACTTACCCATAGTTCGTTCCATCCCTTCCTTGAACTGCGGTCGTATGCGTGCAAACCTTACATTTCTTCACAAAATTGTTCATGGTGGCCTTTCTTGCGCAGACCTGCTTAACTGTTTAGAGTTTAGTGTACCACAAAGGCCCATCAGGTCGCATCGCCCGTTCTTGACCGCTGCGCGCAACTCCAATCATTCTCCTATGCGCAGAATACAGAATTGTTACAACCGCTTCTTTGAACGCCTTGACATCTTTCAGAAATCCTTCACAATTTACCGTACAGCGCTGTTGAATACAGTATGTTAAACATCTACGATATATCTGTCGTTCTTTTTTTTTTTGGAATTTGGTCTCTCTGCGGTTGTGTCTATCCAACTGATAGTTGCCTATTTTTGAAACTGTTTACTGTCATTTGTTCGTCTTATCATTTGTCTCTACACTCTTGCCGTTGTTTTTGTTGTATTACTGTCAAACTTTGTTGATCTGCCTGTCGTGTGGCCTTTACGACAGGCAGGGCAATATAGGCATCTTCTTTTTCTATTTTTTTAAGTGCGAATGCACTTCTTAAGCGAGCCTGAAGCGTCCGCCGCCGTCCGCATAGCAACAGCTGCGGGTGCGCGCGCTCCTCGTCTTCCTTGGCAACGGGGGGAGATGGGCGCGCGCTGCCTGGCCGCTGACATGGCACATACCCACGTGGGGGATTGGCCAGGAATCTCCTCGTCTTCCTTGGCAACAGGGGGAGATGGGCGCGCGCTGCCTGGCCGCTGACATGGCACATACCCACGTGGGGGATTGGCCAAGAATCGGGCGTGAGAAGGGCTAATGCACCCGCTTAAAGGAGTACTGACACGAAATTTCAAAGCTGAGATCCGCTCTAGCAATCAAGTACAACGACAACACAAATAGGTGTCTGTGAATAAATGCATCTTTCTTTCTTTGTAGTTGTGTGTGTGTGTATGATCTCTCTTTCGCGAACATTACCGAACCGCGCAAATTCAACTCGTGCATTCGCACTTTCACATTCTTCCCCTCGGGGAAATGCGGGGAATTTTTTATCTGCACCCAGGCTCCGCCTGTGCTTTATTTCTGTCATTTTCACTACTTCAATTTGTGTGTGTCTTGTCGCTTGTTTGTTTCTTGCTATATGTTTCTTGTATTTTGTTTTTATGTAACTATCAGTGCGCCAGCACTCAGGCCTCTGGCTGTTCCTGGGCACGTAAATAAACATGATTGATTGATTGATTGATTGATTGATTGATTGATTGATTGATTGATTGATTGATTGATTGATTGATTGATTGATTGATTGATTATTATGGCGACAACGACAACGACGATGGCGGCGTCATCGGAGGTGAAGCCACGACGTGGGCGCTTAGGAGGATTGGAATCGAAAATCGACCGTAGTGCTAACAATGTCTTACTTGAAATTTACTCAAAATGCGTGCAATTACTTGGGATTTGCTTGGAATCACTTGAAGAAAATTAGAAAATTGCTACGCCCGTTTAAAATCTTTGTTCATGGTAACTGGTACATCTGTATATGCCCCGAGCGACCGCATGCTCTCAAAACGTAAGGGTTCCGAAAGCATAAAGCGGACTATATTATTGCGAACAACATATCCACCGTCACGAATAGATGAAGGAGGCTCTCTGACATGTGCGAATCTGCCATTGTGCCGAATGTATACCTTACCGAATGACAGAGGAATTTCTTGTGAAGCCACAACTGCAGACTTCACAAAGCATCCCAGGTGGCGATGCTCTGTCACTCTTATTTTTGCCTTTTATTCCATCGGCTGATGCGGGAACAAAACCTCTCAGGGTGAGAGAGGAAACGCCCCGGATGCTTTGTATTTCGAGGCAACATTCTTCAGGTTCTGGGAGAAAGAAGAAGAAGATCACCAGCTCCGACACACTTCTCTAGAGCTAAGCATTGGTCAAAGAATAGTTGTGTAAACGCGTTATCAGTGCGATTTCTGCAGTGCCATCAGATTGAACCATGTGAACGAGTACGACACCCGGCGACGCTAAACTTACGCTGGTAAGCGCGACTTTCCCGAATTGAGAAGCACTCTTCAGATCGTGCGGACTAAGCCTAACGCTGGCTTAGGGTCAGGCCCCGCCTGGGGCAGACGACGCGGCCCCTGCGTGCGTGGGGAATAACAATCAAGACATGGCAGAAGAAGACAACCAAATGCAACACGACGACATTGAGGAAAACCAGGATTCCCCGGCGGTAGGCGAGTGGATCATGCACGTCTCGAAGGCGCATCGCCGAAGAGACCGACGACAGCTAATTCTGATCAACCGGCAGCCGCCGCCTTCCTCGCCCCAGGAAGAGAAACCAAGACCCTCAAGGACAAAGCGAGAACCCATACCAGTGCCTCTTCCCCTGGACGATTACAAATTAGTTAACCGGCCGCGAAACGGACTCAACGTGGACAAGCTCGCACCGTCTGAATTGTCGCTGGCTCTGCTACAGGCCACCAACACAACGTGGCGGCAAGCAAACTTCAAACTACGGGTCGGCCAGAACCAAAACACGGCAACCGTCAGCACTCCGGCCAAAGAAGTGGTGGAGAAGTTGTTCCGAATGACCAAGATCATGATCGAAGGAACAGAACATCTTGTGGAATTGTACGGGATAGCCCCGACGACGCTGTGAAGGGAGTTATTCAAGGCGTGCCAACGTGACTGACTATCCAAGAGATCGAGGAGAATATACTTCAGGACGGATTCGAAATCTACACGGCGAGGCGAATGGGAAACGACTCGACCACCGCCCTTTTAACGTTCTCGGGGCCCGAAGTGCCGCACTACGTCTGGCTGTATGGAGCGGAGTATCAGTGCACCCTGCACAAGAAGACCGTGGCCGTCTACGAGATATGCTACGAAGTGGGTCACCGTAGCACTGCTTGCCCACAGCCAGGAACACAAGCTTGCCGCGGGTGCGGCTTACGAGACCCGGCCCCAGACCACCCCTGCGTGGCCAAGTGCACGCTGTGCGGAGAAGATCACATCACGGGTGCCAAAGGTTGCCCAGAACGATACCTGACGCCGTACGTCATCAGGCAGAGACAGCGCCAGTAACAGCGCCGGACGGAGTCGACTCGAGACGAGACCCCAAGCCGGGGGCAGAGGGACCGGTCGGCAACGCCAAGCAGGGGTGGGAGTAGCAGCTCCAGGCATCCCACCATGGACGGTATCCGCCGGAGGAGCCGGCAATCAAGATCAAGCTCGAGAATCAACGCAGCCGAACATAATCCCCACCACTCTCGAAGCAAGTCGGCTACCCCCCCCCCCCCCCCCCCACAAGATCAGAACGAGCCCAAACAAGTAAGCTAGGCCCAACGGGTCTCTCCCACAGCTCATTCCCACACTACCCCTCCAACACCCCCAACCTTACCCCCAAAACCCCACTTCTTGTGTGGATTGCAAGCATCTGTCTCAACTACGTGAGCAACAAAACACACTAATAGCGTCACTCAAGGCTCGCTTAGATATACTTGAGCAAACACAGGCAACACCCAATGAAAAACGCAAGAAACCGAATCCGGCCACAACAGAGGCCCCTCCCTCTCCTCCTGTGACGAAAACACAACCGCCACCAACACCTCAGTTCCAAGACATGTTTTCTGAATTAGCTAGTCGGTTGACTTCCATCACCCAAGAACTCCAAAACATCCGCCAAGAAAATCAGTTGCTACAGCAATAATTCCGGTCCCTACGTTCCGATCACACTTCCCTCCGACAGGAAATTACCACCGGCGGTAATTCTACCGATCACAATTATGAACTGGGAACCACACGTCAAGAGAGGTCTTCTACAGGGCCCATCAGAGCCCATAGCCGAAGAGTCCCATACTCACGCACTCCTGACAACTGCATCACCGCATCTCTTCCAGATGGCAGGGACCCAGACTAATATTACGACCATCCTTCAGCGGAACTGGCACGGTCTTAAACAAAAAAGAGCTGCCTTAAATCAGTTCATTAACACTCTTGACCCAAAACCGGCGGTTATCGCCTTGCAGGAGGCTAATTCATCTGTCAAAATACCTGTCCACGTCCCTTATGGTTCCATTGACACGTTCCCTACGCTCACTCTGGTGCATAAAACAATCTCAGCAATTCATCACGTCACCCCACAACGGGGATGCAATCAAGTTCTAATCGAGCTCCTCTCCCCCTTCGACTAAAACTAAGTCTAGCCATTTCATCCTGAATGTATATTGTCGCCCTTCTCAAAAGACAGTTGATATCGTCACCACTATAAGAGATACAAATCTCCTTGTGAATGGCAGACAATTGATCATAGCGGGCGACTTCAACGCCGCCCACCCGCAGTTGGGTTACACGTACAAAACAAAAAGAGGCACCCTGCTGGCCCAGGCAGCAAAGATTTTCAGCTTATCTCGCTCAATCACCCGTATTCACCCACCCGTACGGGCACAAGTACTGCCAGGGACGCAACTCCCGACTTACCTTTTTTAGCCGGGAATCTCGATGTCATCTGGACTTCAACTCATAAAAATTTGGGCTCTGATCACGACATTGTTCAACTCACCATCCGAAATAAGCATTACAACGCCAAAATAGCTGTGGCCCGTATTACTAATTGAGACGCCTTCCGAAAGGCTACATCCTCCCGCTAAATTAATATCACTCAACCCCTTATCGCTTGGATTGACGACCTCGTCCAAACAGTACGGGCGCACACCTAAAGCATCGCCATGTCCTATCAAACACCCAGCGTCGACCCCAAACTCCTTCACATTTGGGAAGCCCGTCGGAGCCTCACTGAGCGATGGAAACGCCAACGCCACAATCGCCGACTTCGCCATAAAATTGCCGCACTAAATCAAACTGCCACTGAATATGCCAAACAACTATCGAAAGAAAATTGGCTTCAACTATGCGATAGTCTTCAAGGGACTCTAACCACACGTAATACTTGGCGCTTACTTAGACATCTCATCGACCCCCTAACTAGCAAGAGTGAATCCCAACGAAGCATGATTTGGACCATGCATTCGTTTCAAGGTTCCCCAAAAGCCCTTCTACAAACCTTAACAGATCGATACCTCAACACCAGCAAGAACTTTTTCCCGTCCCCATACACAGGACTGCCGAATGACCTACTTGACAGGGACTTTCACATTTACGAATTGGAATCAGCTCTCTCAGAATGCAAGAAGAATGACGCTCCCGGACCAGACCAAGTAACTTACAGACTTCTGGCAAACCTGGACGGCAACTCCCTAGATCATCTACTTCACCACATTAATACCCACTGGTTATCTGGTCGCCTTCCTCCCCAATGGAAAACTGCGGAGATACGCTTCATACCTAAGCCCAACAAGTCACCTGGACAACTTGTGCCCGATATCCCTCACATTATGTGTGGGTAAGCTGGTAGAACGGCTTATACTGAGACGTCTTCAACCATTTCTGGAGGACAGAGGCCTATTCCCCAATACAATGTATGAGTTATGCAAACACCTCAGTACCCACGACATCCTCCTCCGTTTGAAGGAAGAAGTCTTGGCGCCGGCTACCCGTAATTCTCCGAGGACCATCCTTGCACTTGACCTTAAGGGCGCCTTCGATAACGTTTTACATTCAGCTATTCTCTCCCGGCTCAATCAGACTGGATGTGGCCATCGCGTCTACTCCTACATTTCAGATTTTTGAACCCAACGCCAGGCTATCCTGAAAGTTGGTGACCTCACGTCGGATCCTATATTACTTCGTGATCGAGGAACGCCGCAAGGTTCCGTATTGTCCCCACTTCTGTTCAATCTGGCCTTACTCGACTTGCCCAAACAACTGGATGTCATCCCCAAGATACATCATGCTCTATATGCAGATGATATCATCATATTGTCACGAAGACAAGGACGATGCAGTTGTGTTGAATGAGAAACACGTTTATTGGAGCGAACTTGTGCTCCCATAACAACTCAAAAGAATACAGAGGCGGCGAAGCAGCGGTCAACAAAGTGACTTGCACAGGCGAGTGTCGTCGAAACGAATGCCCCGGCGTCCGCACTGCAGGCTTTTTATCTTTTGGCGCGCGTGGTTCTCGAATCGTCGATTCGCATCGAGAACATAGTAGATCCAAGAAGATTATTCTGGGCTGTTCACGTTAGATCGGAATGCTCTCCCTATCACAACAGATAACACATGCGGCACAGAAAGAAAGAATGGAACACGCGCTTCCCTTGGCGCAGAGATAACACAGACCGGCGCAGCCGGGCGGTAAAAGCAAAACACAAATAAACAAACCCAATGTATGGTTCGCGGCAATATGAACATATAGGAAACATACAAGATGCGCTCCTAGAAGCCACGGACATTGTGCAGTCTTACGCATTGTCAGTGGGTCGTCAATGCACACCTTATAAGTCAGAATTAATAATTGTGCGCAATCACCCACCTGCTCAAACTATTGAGTCCATTTCCTTACATTTGGACGGCCAGGACATCAAACCCAGCTTTTCAATCAAAATTCTCGGTCTCACCACACAAGCAAATACGCGGAACGATCTGACCTTATCCATGTTATCCAAGACATTCACTCAAGTTACGCACATGCTCCGACGCATCTCTAACCGCGATCGGAGTCTGAAAGAACAAGAATGATTAGACTGATTCGAGCACTTCTGATCTCTAGAGTTACATACGTTGCTTCATACCTCTGCCTCACGAAAGGAGACGTGGACGCCCTTGACAAGCTCATACGCAAGGCATTCAAACAAGCATTGGGCCTGCCTATGAACAACTCTACTCAGCGGCTTCTACAACTGGGGCTTCGTAATACTGTTTCAGAATTAATTGAAGGCCACCTTGCCAGCCAACGTGTCCGGCTCACTCAAACACCTGCGGGCCTTGGTTTACTCAAACGCCTACGACTCGCGCACCCAGCATCTCCTCCTGCTCTTCTTGTCCTCCCCGAGGCTTGGAGATCTGCTGTACGGGTTCGCCCAATACCGAAGAACATGCACCCTGATCTCCACCCGGGCAGACGACAAGCACGGAGTCAAGCCTACGAAAGCATCTATGGGAACCGTCTGGAAGTAGCGTATACAGACGCTAGCTCGTATCCAGGCGGGCAGCACAAGGTTGCAACCGTCACAACCAAATCGGCCCTTGTAACCTGTGCTTCAATTAACACGACATCCACGCAGATTGCCGAGGAACTGGTGATCGCACTCGCACTTATTCACACCAAAAGCGCGGTCATTTTAACCGACTCCCAAGCTGCCTGTCGGAGCTTCTTGGCGGGGAGGGTGGCCCCACCAACTTTCCGCCTCCTCTCGTAACATCAGCCACAAAGAAACGTCGCCCTCGTCTGGACACCCGCCCACTGTACATTGACGGGCAATGATTTTGCCCATCATCAAGCCTGCGCACTCTCCTCCCACGCCCCAGAAGAACAAGCGGAGTCCACACCACTGGTTACATTTCAGGACATTACACAGTATTATCGACTCGACAGACAATTCCCTCAACCTCACCCCAAGCTGTCCAAATCAGAAGAAACGACTCTTCGTCGCATCCAAACGAACACCTTCGTCCATCCAATTCGCTTTCACCACATGTTTCCCACTCAATTTCCCGCCCGATGCGCTTTTTGCTCTAAGCCTGGCACACTTGTCCACATTTTATTAGAGTGTGCGCATAACCCTGACCTCCCACCCTTTCCTTCCCCCTCCCCCTCCATGAGCTGTGGGAGAACCTGATTACCAGCGACCACCTGGACGTCCAGCAACTACTGGCATCTAGGGCGTCGGTCGCCCGGTCATCCCTTGGATTCCCGGACTAGGGAACCACTCCTACTTTATAAGGCTCATTAAAGTTTCATACTACTACTACTACTTCAGGTTCTGGGCACTCAATCGGTGTGACGCACAACTTCCGGTAGTACCTTTTTTTTCTGGTTCAATCGTTGTACCTACTTTCTCACACTGCTTTGCGCATAAACTCTAGTGGAGAAAGACCCGAGATGTCTAATCACCTGAGTATCCCAAATTTCTCGCACGGAGACTTAACAGTATTCACTCCGCCCGCGGAAAGATGATTGCGTGCACAGAAGGAGAAATTCTAGCTACCGTCCTAGCTTTTAGAACTGACATCACTTCTATAAAACTAAAAAAAGTGAAAATTAATAGAGTAACTGCACGTTTTTATTTAACTGTTGGCCCATTCTGCGTACTGCCTTATGTAGTCAGGTATTTCAAAAATTACTTGAAATTTGGCTTGTCAAGTATACTAAACTTAGAAATTCAGTGCCCTTCCACTCTGTGAAGGGTGACCAGCGTAGCTGGGCGCAGACAAAGAATTGCACGGAATAACCATGTAGTATATAAAAACTCGGCGTGATGGTAGGGTCGGGCAATTTCAGCATTTTTCTTACCCGCCGCGGTGGCTCAGTGGCTAAGACGTTGCGCTGCTCTGCACGAGGTCACGGAATCGATTCCCGGCCGTGGCGGCCGCTTTTCTGATGGAGGCGAAAAGCAAAAACGCACGTGTGTACGAGATTTCGGCGCCCGTTAAAGATCCCCAGGTCGTCAAAATTAATCTGGAGCTCTTCACTAGGCGCGCCTCATCGCCTGCGTTGCGTCGGCGCATTAAACCCTACAATCATCATCAATTTCAGTATTTTTTTAGATACCTACATTACATTGAGATGTTCAGAGCATTTACCAGAAAGCTGCATTTTCCGCAAGATTCAACTTTGTCGACGCGACTCAATTGTGACGCCTGGTTTCGGCTTCCCGCGCTTGAAACTCGCGATTTGCGCGTGGACGGCGTTGCCATTCTCTGGCGAGCTCCCGCTGCCGCTCGCCCCGTGCGGAATGCATGGGGCAAAAAGACACGCGCCGAAATATATACCCCTCCACGCCCGGCGCACGCTGCTGCTGGTGCTGATTGATGATTGCTAGTGGTATCCCCTTTGTAGCGGGGTGATGACGTGTTATCACACACACGCAAAAAAAAAAAAAAAAAAAAACTAATGTACCTATGTTTTATACTCTTAGTTTAATACTAGCGCTGCTTTTAGGGCAGGCACAAAGTAGTTTTTTTTTTTTGTTACAGGTGGTAGCTGTCCTACGCAATATTCCCCCCTCCGCTTTTCGGACACCAGCTTTCTAATCTTCTTTTCGCCGCCTCGACAGCCTTTAAGTTAACTGAGACTGTGCTACCCTTAAATCCCAGGGTTTCTGGAAGCTGAATATTTCCCTCATGTAGATTTGGATGGATACACTCGCGTTCTAACACCATGTGCCGCATAGTTTCTATTTCTTTTCCGCAGGTCACGCATATACCCCATGATTTTTTTTACACTTCCCCACATAACTCTTAGTTCTCAGGCAACCTGCTCTAGCCTCAAAAACCAAAGCACTGCCCTTGGAATTATTATAGAAATTTTCCTTTCTGTTGTCCAATTTCTCAGCCCTGTACATCTCTAACGACGTTTTAGTTTCCATGTTTTCTCCCCATTTATTCGTTTCTATGTCTGCCTTGCCTCTTTTTTGGTTACCTTGGCTGTCTTGGATTCTCCACTGTTCTTTCCGTATTTCATCGTTTGTCTTCTAGTCTTCCTTATCCACGGCGTGTCCACGCTTTTGATGTATAGGTACCTAAAAACTTTAGCTGCTTATTTACGTTGATCCATTGCTCTCAACCTCCCCTCAAAACATATTTTAATCTGCGCTTCTCGAACTGCGGGGACTACCCTAGCATCTATCAACTTTTGTACATGTACACAGAACCCTAACCTTCCACCCATACCCAATCCTACACCCACTTCATGGGAAAGGAGGCTGGCCGACTCTAGCGCGGAAGTGCAAAGGACACTCATTAAACGCGCAGAGAAGGCCCTGTCGGCTATCCCGGGAGCTCCGGACTAGGGGATCCTTGCGAAAATAAAATTATTTTCTTCTAGCGGATGACCCCCAGGTCCGTTACACTGACGTCGCCTATGACTCCTGCGCTCGACGCACAACTTTGGTCACCCTAAATCACGCTGGCCGAATCTCCACGGCTGTCACCACGCACACCAACAAAATACAGACGGCAGAAGCTCTGGCAATCGTCTTCGCAGCCACCACCCATGCCAAGCATCCGCACATCACTGTAGTCTCCGACTCACAGCAGGCATGCCGCCTCTACCAGGCAGGTCTAGCCCCACCCCAGGCCATTCCACTCCTCCAGCGTCTACCTGACGAGACCACCATTACGATCGTCTGGACTCCCGGACACTCCGGCCTTCCGGGGAATGAAGCGGCCCACGCCGCCGCCCGAGCTCTGCACTTCCGGGCATTCTCCACCGATGGTCAAGTGATCCCATCACCCCGCACGAACGACGACCTCCTCCAAATTCCTCTTGATAACACGTACAATGCCCTTCTGTCCCACTACACCCTTACCCGCCAAGTCTACCCCCCTCCACACCACTCCCTAACCAACCAGCAAGCCATAATCTATCGTCGCCTTCAGACCGGTACCTTTTACAACCACGTCATCCTCCACCAGATCGCACCCACTATCTACCCCCGTCAATGCCAACACTGCGACACCCCACTCACCACATTCCACCTCGTATACTCCTGTCCCCACTCCCCTAACCCACCCCCCTTCCCCACCCCGGAGCAGTGGGAGACTGAGCTGACCAGCCCGGACCCGGCCCGCCAGAGGGCCGTGGTTTCTCGGGCCATTGAGTCGGCCCGGTCGAGAGGCATCCTGGACTAGGGACGCTTCACCACCACCCTTTCCCCTTTCCCTTTTGCTCCAATAAACGTTTACTACTACTACTACTATTCTTCGATTGGACTTGGGCGCCCTCTGGCAGTGTGTGAGGAAACCTGTCCATGCGTGACACCGCCGGACAGGCGACAAGGCTCGAGTTTGAACGCTGCGCTGTTAATATTCTATCGCCATGCATATTTTTTTTTTTTTGCAAAATATATTGTACTGGCTTCGCTTTGTTATGTCTACGTAAATAACTCGAGAAAATAATTGCTGAAGACTTTACCAAAGTCTTCGACACGATAACCCACCATGATCTTTTCATGAAACTTGATGCAATAGGTATCGTGCACTGTTATTTATAAGAAAAGTCAATTACTCAATATAATTAGGGTTATTAGTCTGTCCGATATTAACTCGACATCCAAGATAAGCGGTATCAGTTCTCCGGGGTTACACATTCTCGACCCACTTCCCACATAATTTATGTAAATGACCTGCCAACTTCCCTTACACTTTACAATGAATATAACGGGCCGATGATACGACTATTGTTAATGCTGATAAAAGTTCCCAGTCACTGACATTTAAACTAAACTCCATCCAACCTGACAATCGTGATGGCTTGGTGCCTTTATAATAAATTATTTCCGATAACAAATGAAACCCCGTAGAACCAAGTTTGTTGTTTTTAACTACCATTAACGTGTACAAAGCTATATTATGCCTATACGACTGAATCACCTTGCAATCGAAGCGCATGATGAGGCTACATTTTGGTGGTTAGACTGGGCGGTCATTTCGAATTTCCCTAAAGAATTGCTTACGGCATATGTGTTCTATCCAGGGCCCACCACAAACTTTCTCAGCCTACCTTATTTTTTTTTACCAGGCTTTTATTTTATTTATTTATTTATTTATTTATTTATTTATTTATTTATTTATTTATTTATTTATTTATTTATTTATTTATTTATTTATTTATTTATTTATTTATTTATTTATTTATTTATTTATTTATTTTTATTTATTTATTTATTTATTTATTTATTTATTTATTTATTTATTTATTTATTTATTTATTTATTTATTTATTTATTTATTTATTTATTTATTTATTTATTTATTTATTTATTTATTTATTTATTTATTTATTTATTTATTTATTTATTTATTTATTTATTTATTTATTTATTTATTTATTTATTTATTTATTTATTTATTTATTTATTTATTTATTTATTTATTTATTTATTTATTTATTTATTTATTTATTTATTTATTTATTTATTTATTTATTTATTTATTTATTTATTTATTTATTTATTTATTTATTTATTTATTTATTTATTTATTTATTTATTTATTTATTTATTTATTTATTTATTTATTTATTTATTTATTTATTTATTTATTTATTTATTTATTTATTTATTTATTTATTTATTTATTTATTTATTTATTTATTTATTTATTTATTTATTTATTTATTTATTTATTTATTTATTTATTTATTTATTTATTTATTTATTTATTTATTTATTTATTTATTTATTTATTTATTTATTTATTTATTTATTTATTTATTTATTTATTTATTTATTTATTTATTTATTTATTTATTTATTTATTTATTTATTTATTTATTTATTTATTTATTTATTTATTTATTTATTTATTTATTTATGACATACTGTGGACACTAGGTCCAAGCAGGGTGGGCGATACAAGTGCACACAATTCAACAGTCATACGCCACTTTATGACAGCACATTTCTGGTGGCTAGGTCATTCCACTCAATGATGGTGCGTGGAAAAAAAGACTTGAAAAGGTTAGTTTGTGCAAAGTGAGGAGTTAGCGCGTGGGGTTGGTGGTGCCGGGTAACTCTTGTTGTTAAGGGTGATACAACCAGTCAAGGGTCGAGTGCTAATTTGTTACCTACGAGCAGGGCAAGAAAATCAACTCTGAATTGCTTTCTTCGAATTTTGAATTTATTCGATCGAATTTATTCATCCACCCATTAATTATTGTAAATATCAGCTTTAAATATTAACTGTCCCTAACCTTGTCTGACTTAGAACTACGCTAAACTAATCAATTAGAATATTTACCTGCAGTCCGTATTACAGCGAACACAAACCCCTCAGCCACTATTACAAGCCAACGTCTTAACAGTCTATAACCTTTTAAAATACAGTCTGAGCATACTATTATTCAGAAAAGTCAACAATCAGCTTCCACCATTTATAATTTTATTTAGCCGGTCGTGCACTGTACCACCAACAATCAAAAATCAAAATTCAAAAGGAGACTAAAAAATACTATCATAACTATTGCACACTCTGCGTAGTGCCCCACGCAGCAGGGACATGTGAGATCATTGTAAATTCACTCGAAGAAGATACCCGCCACCCAACCGAGTCTAAGCAAAGAAGAAGCCATACAGCTCAGAAGGCTCCAATCTCATTCCCACATGCCACAAAGCACCCCAAACTCCTCAGCTACGACTTCAAGGTTCGCTGTTAAACACCCGGCAACCTCTACCACATGGTGTAGGAGTTCAAGGGCTTTAGGGAACTACAAGAGGTCCTGGCGCCGGCGTCGGAGCAGTCCGTACTCTTGACCAATGAAGCCCTGAAGAACCAGCGTGATCTGATGACCCGGGCTGTTCGACCTGCAGCTGGCTATGGCATTCAATACTACGACGCCACCCCTACACGGATGATGGACAACCATACCCCCCCCCCCCCCCTCTTTCCCATTTTCTGGAACAATAATAGTTAATTCCTCATTCGCTACCTCTGTTCCTTTTTTGTTTTGTCTTATATTTTCTTCCGCTGATTTACCATTCATGCCTGTTTAAAATTGTTTGTCAATGAAGTACTTCCTCCCTGTATTTTGTTGTAGTACGCACATTAATAAAAATAGATGCGACTTCTTATCGAGGGTTTTTCTCTGTCTTTTTTATTCTAACTTGTAACCATCCCATAGTCGATGTTATAAACATTTAGTTAACTTTTCGTTTCTTTTTAATTTTCTTACTTTTGCTTCCCTATTTGTTTTTGTTATTTTCTATAAAATTTGCTTACTTTATGCGATACCTTCGATTTAATTCAATTGGCTACTGTTGTTTGCTGCAATAAATAATCAATCTACGTGTACTACTACACGAGGTACCGATGTGACCTACTTCTGTACAGAAAATTTTTGTAATCATTCCATCGCAATAATATAACTGGTTCCGACTCTCCGAACAAAGTATTGCTCGCTTTTAGGCTATTGATTGCCTCACAAGGAATACCAAAGTGGTAAGGTCATTCGTTGGCTTAACATTTTAGTGCAGTTGTTATAGTTTAACAACACAGCCATTACGGAGCATTCGGATGCATCCGACAGCCCTAGAATTAGCCGATCGGGCACTGTAGGACGACCGGCTGCGGATAGTGCATTCTTTTTAGTTACCTACCAGAGCCCCACAGAACAATGCAATTTCGGTAGGTAACACTATCCCCCTGCCTACCCGTCACTCACCAAGAACCAGAAGCATAAACTATCCCTCTGCCTACTCGTCACTCACAAAGAACCAGAAGCACAAACTGAGGCTCGTGCAAAATAACAGGTTCTCCCATCTCCCACCGATCTAAACTTCACGCCATCACTGCAACCCTGTATTGCCCCTCCTACCCACACTGAAATAAGGTTCGTACCCTCTACCACATGGTATGTGCCTGCCTAGGAAACCCAGAACTTTATCGGACCTTCAACCCTCCTCATGGTCAACGGGAGAGAGGACTGCAATAAGGTAGCGAATTGGGCGAGTTGGAGTGCGTTCATAATGGTCACCGCAGACGAAAACCAAGAAGCGCTTGTGTCGTCCTTACTCTTCGTGTCCGGTTTTCGTCTGCGCTGACCATTATGAAGGGAGGGAGGACTAGCCAGCTACACCCGCCACACTTAGCCCCGGCTCGTAGAAAGCGGCGATAGAAGGCAATAAGCTCGAACGGGATCCGGAAGCAACGAAGTCAACCACGCACAGCTCTTTTTTGCCCAATAAAGTTCAGCAGAAGGAACATTCCCGCTAGTTGGTTCTGGCTCATCGTTAGACAGCGCTCGAGGACACGGACGACAGAAGAGGGGACACACGAAGTGGGTGCAGCGGTTGTGAATGAGCGCCGTAGCACGTCTCTTCTTCTATCGTCCGTATCGTCGAGCGCTGCTTAACGATTAATAAAGTTTACTCTCTCTCTCAGAGATACTCACTCGGGCACTCGAGCTATTAGCAGCACTTGTGCGTGACGTCAACCCCCTGCAGGAGAAATGCTAAAGCCCGAAAACCAGACTCTTCCACGTCGTAAACAGGCTATGTTCTCCCTTTAGTACGAGCCGATATTCCTAATCAATAGCTCATACATTTCGGCTAGTGAAATATTTTTGGCATTTATCTTTTGTATCATATCCGCGGAACACTGAAAACGCACAATGAAACGGCTGTTTCCGGCTACACCCTCCCTCCGCCTTTCTTTCTCTTGATTAAACCTACGCTGGCAAGATGATTTAAGGGCACACGGATCACACTTCAAAATATTGTAGAATGTAGGAGTAATGGCTGATCATAGAAAACAAAACATGGAGTGACGGCTATGCGTCTTCCTAGCTCTGCACACTAAGAAAAAAAGGAGTCCCTGTGACCCTCTTTGGGGGGTATTTACTTGCCACAGATTTGACTCTTCATCGACCCCTTTCGCAGAGTCACGCTACTCTTATTGAAAGGGGGTCACACGGACCCCGTCGCAGTAGTCACAGTAGAATATGGGTGACTACCTCCTTAGAGTCAGCACTGACTGCCACGAAAGAAAAAAGAGAGTCACGGGACCCCTGCCTGATGATCATCGCGACCCTGTAACAAGAGTTGTGAGGACGCCCCCTTTTAAAGAGTCCCGTGATGCTTATGGCGACAGAGTCGTGGAAGTGTATGGGTGGCCTTCCCAGAGATGGTCAGTAATACTGCTGGTGGAATCATTGCAGTATACGTGCAAGTGCAATTTTAGCCCACATGCATGCAGCTTCATGAGCAGTTTCATACAAGTATAGCAAAGCAAACCAAAAGTATTTGAAAATTATTTTATTAAAGACGAAAGTGATACACATTTGAATGAAAAGCCAGCTTAGGGTATCACAGCTGTTTTAAACCACAAAATAACCAGCAAATAGCCTAAAAATACAGATACACTAAGCATGTTTTACTGCTTGCTATGGCTTGTCACAAGGCAGGTTTGCTAGACTAACAGGCATGATATTAAATCACAAAAACAAGTTTTGTGTTAACCAGCTTTGCATACCTGCTGGTGCAAGGTTAAACTGGTGTGGAAATAAATTGCAATAATTTTTAAAGGCTTCTTTCCTTGTTGCTGTTTTTCTAAGGCAGACTTCTTACACAAGTCCATGAAGTCAATCCAGAAATCTTCACAAGCCGTGCACAAGCGTTGCAAGGTGTCCTCGGGTCCTGGCGTCTCGGACCAGGCCTTGTCTCGGACCTGCCAGAAATATCAATGAAAAGAAATTGAACGATAAGACAAAAGCAAAATGAAATTGTAGCCAGCACAGTAAAATCATCAACAACAGGCTAACTGCCCAGTGCCTGACAAAAGAGAGGGCGAGGAGCACACCTCTTGCCATTACATTTCCTTGCTTCACCATTTGGCTTTTGTTATGAAATGTTTTGTATGAGGGAACATATGTATAATGTATGAAGTCACATATGGACACCCCAGAAATGCAAAAGCTTCAAAAATTATTGCATCCATAAAGAGGATCTGAAAGCTCCAGGGAGGGAGACTAAGAATTTATGAGTGCAAAAGGCTGCTACTCCCCCATTTGATGGTATGAAAATATCTATGTAAAGCTTAAAGGCAGCACGAGTAACAAAGCAGTAAGTGAACTGAGACACCTGCTGCACAAAGGGCATGCTCCACACTGCAAAACACTGGAGGGGTACAAAGTCTAACTCAAACTGTTCAGTAAAAAGCATGAGGCAAGTTGGTACATAGTTCTTAAAAAGTCGAGTCCATAGCACATGACAAAGAAGATGATAGGACAAGCACTTGCTTGCAACTAAGTTTATTGAGTGCATCGTCTAAAATGACACCCTTTAATAGTGGGCCGCACAATGGTAACAAAGGAGTCATAGTGAAGTTTCTAAATATTCAAGCTCATTGCAATACAGGTTCACTGTGCTCCTGTTTTTTATGTAATAAACATCTAAAAGCTCCCAAATCAGTGCTTTAGCTTCTTTGCAGAAGTCAAACTTGGCCCAAGAAAGGCTTGTACTTGCATGATTCGCAATGAGTGGGTACATGCAAAACGCCAAGGGACAAATTGGATACATCGACTTTCCAGATGGGAACGACACATCATAGATTCCCCCCATTCCCTGGGCAAAAACCGCTGGGTGTGCTGCTTGTTGCGCTTTAATTTTGCTTTTAGGCTTGATAGCAATTTGCCTGAACCTTCTATCCACGCTTCACTGATTAACTTTGACGCTTTTTTAAAATTATTCAATACGCTGACTATATTTTCTACTCTGCATGCAATGTCTGCACCCCGTTTCGTTTTTTCCTTCAACAGTTTTTAGCTTAAGTGAAAGCATGAAGCACTAAATAATGCTTACAGTTGTAGTTATCTAGATCACACTTATTACTGATGGAAAAGAAACCTAAGTTGTCAGTACAAAGGGAACCACTGCCTTGTTACGTGCCTCGGTTTCTTCATGTTTTTAGTGGCCACAAGAAAAAATTTTAAACCACTTGTCTATTTGAATTATTGTCAACGCGTTTAGTTTCTGAACCCTGATTTTTTAACTTCTCATATAATTAAATTTGGCACAAAACTTGTTCCAAAGTTTCTAATTCCCTGGATGGGCTTTTCTGCACGAGTTGTGAGCGATGCAGTAAAGCTGACACTACAGCCTTGATGGGACATGCCACAATAATTAGTTTCCCTATCCCAATTTATTGACTTTGGATGTCCAATTTTTTGTTCTCGAACTTCTCATGCACTAAAGGGGCTTCTCTGCACAAATTCAGAGTCATGCAGTAAAGCTGACACCAGCGTTGATTTCAACTCTTTTGTTACCGCAGAAAATTGACCAGTTTTTAGGGCTCTAAGAAAACATTTCTTTTTGCTAAATGTGTTGGTTAGGCACATAGTGCAGTGGCAAAAATGCGGATGATTCAACGCCCTTGCTAGCACCAGTTGTGTAACGTTTGCATAAATAATGATCGCAAAAAAAAAAAAAAAAACAAATCAAAATTTTGTCACCGTAAAGAAAAATGAAAAAAAAAGAAGTTGTGTATAACAAACCACCAATAGTGGAAAAAATTTAGAATACGCATTTTGAAGGTTTACATTAAAAAATCCTGTCCAAGAAAAAATTCACTAGTGAAAATTAATTTGTCCCCGTGGTGCCCACGTGGTGCTTGCACGCATGGCGCCCGCGTCTCGTGGTGAAGCCGAACATTCATTCCAAAATACACAATTTTGGATGGTTCTCTGAAATGGTTTGATATTATTAGGGGCCCAACTTAGTCCCCACGTGATGTAAAAACATCTTATTAAGGACTACAGCAAGCACCAGATTCACGGCAAGCAAGAGATGCCAAAAAATCCACTTGGAATTTAAAAGCAATCTCAGTGGTGCATTTTTGTTGACATTCTGATCATCACTTATCTACCAGAACTTCCACTTGCGGTTTATTGTCATCTTCTGACTCGCTATGGTAGCCCTGCTTGCAGGAATAACTTGCGATGCACTAGAATTGTGCCCAGCAAGCTTTCGCACGGCGAAAAGAGTGCTGCTTAACATTTTCAAAAAGGCACCATATCAAACCTTTTGGAGACTGCCAGAATAGACAGTCGCAGTAAGAAGCAACACTAGACCTCCAAAAATAGCCTCGTACTAACAAAACTGGCCAGTGAACAGCTGGCAGTGTTCAAGGCTGATTGGAAATCTCTACTTGTCTGAGCTGATATCCGATGACTTGGTGTTATTTTTTGAGTTTCAGCTGGAGCTGTTATCGCAAAAGTAGGGCATGAGTGAAGCGATATCACAAAAGGTGTTCTTTTTTCGAGGAATAGTAGAGGGCGACGGGGGTGCTATGGCAAATCGGCTTGAAGTTGGGTAACTGCGTAGTAGCACGAAATATTAGGTTTGCAACACACAAACAGAATGAAAACTGCTGGATTCGCGGCTGCGGCGGCCGCTTTTCTGATGGAGGCGAAAAGCAAAAACGCCCGTGTGTACGAGATTTCGGCGCACGTTAAAGATCCCCAAGGTTGTCAAAATTAATCCGGAGCCCTACACTACGGCGCGCCTCATCGCCTGCGTTGCGTCGGCGCGTTAAACCCTACAATCAATCAATCAGAATGAAAACTGCTGGAAAGTGGCTCAAAATGCCAGGTTCACTTGATACACATGCGGGGAACCTTCAGAAATAAGCTTTCACAAAATAAAACGACCCTTTCTTTGAACCAAAGCTCAGTAGTGGAAAGCTGGTGTCATTTCCAGGTAATTATCATCTGTAACTGCCATCGGATTGCAAAACTGGCAAAATGATTTGGTATTTGGCTTGCTGGAAGACTTTTGGTCAAGAAAATTCCATGGTAATGCAGCATGACCACGAGTCGCATGCTTTTTTATCAAGCGCAGCAGCAACGCTCCCTTCTGAGAAAACATACACACCTCACCTTGCAAAAAACTGCCGAAAATCTCAAGGTTGCCTAAACGTGTAGTGTCTAGACTAAACACCGTGGTACATGAGAAACAACTACAACATCACAAAATCGGCAATATAAAGCACCGATCACCGATCATCAATGCTGTATATTCCTGATATTCATGTTGTCATTTCTCTTGCAACTAACGCGTCCCACTTGTTAGTCTAGGCACTGCAGTTTTAGAATCAGTTCTAATTTTCCTGCTCTGGCTACACTGAAATTTCTGACGGTGTTTTTGAGGGTTGAGCAGCATGTGTTGTTTCGATAGGTGCCATGGCTGCTGCGCTATACCAAAAAGGATGTCACTTGTGGTTACGCTGCATTACCATTAGATTTTTTGATCAAATGGCTCACAGAAGTCAAGTATCAAATGATGTCGTCAGCTTTGCAATCCGACTGCGTTTAAAGGTGAGAACTACCAGAAAATGACACCAGATATGCACTAGTGAGCTTTGGTTTAGAGGACGGGTAGCTTTTTTTCAGTCAAAGTATTCGTGGATGTCTCCGCATGTCTGACAAGTGCACTTAGCATTTTCAGCCCTTTTCCTGTCATTTGTTTCATTTCTGCATTGCGCAATTTATATTTGGCACTACTAGACAGAGAACTTCAACCTGATTTGCCTTAACGCCTTCGTTGCCCACTACTTTTCCTCAAAAAAAGCATGCCGTTTGTGATTTCACTTCACCCATGCCTTACTTGTGCAATAAGAGTTCCAGTTGAAACTCAATTGATAACCTCAAGTCATCGGACATCAGTTAAGGCAAGGAGAGAGCTTAAAATTGGCTTCAGTTTTGATTCTGTACGAGGATATTTTCGGAGGTCTAGAGTTGCTCCTCAGTAGAACTACATATTCTGACAGTCTGCCACAAGTTTGGTATTGTTTGTTTTCTAAAATGTTAGGTGGAGGTGCAATGCAGGAGGCTCATAGAGCTGAACGCCTTTTTCATTTGTCACGCAACAGTTACTTGGGGATAGCTAGCTGGGCACTGCTCCAGTGCATCGCACCTCATTCCTGAAAGCAGGGTTAGAAAAGTGAGCCAGAAGATTATAACAACCAGCAAGTGAAAGCTTCAACAGGTGCATGATAGTAAACTGACAGTGAACGAGTTTTGTTTTCAGCCCCAAGCAGTTTTTGTCCTATCCCGAATTTTTACCTTACCATTAATGCGATGTCAACCATTGACAAGATGTTTCTACATCATGTGGGGACAAATAGTGCCTCTAATAATGCCAAACCACCCGATTTTTTTCAGTAAACTATCCGAAATTGCATATTCTGAAACAGAGGTAGGGCTTCACTGCAGAACGAGGGCACCACACATGGTAACATGTTTTTCATATCTGACAAATTGTACTGGGCAACTAAACTTTTTTCCAAGATGTGTTTTTTATGTTTGGCAAAAATTATACTCCAAACTTTTTAAACTATTTGCGAACTGATATACACAACTTATCCATATTTGCAACGTTTGGCCAAAAACTGATTTTGTTAATTTGCGAATCTGCTCTTGTTGGAAAGGGCATCGAATAATCTGCATTATGAGCTGATGCAGAATGTGCCTAATCAATATGTTTACACAAAAATGTTTTGTTAGACCCCAAAAATTGGTAGGCTTTCTGTGATAAAAAGAAAGTTACCGCCCTGTCTGCGTGCCATATTCCGAAGTCTATTCTTAGCAGATATCAGCGTCAACGTCAGAAGTAGTGTACTTAGCGAGCATCGCAATGCATATGGCAGCTTCTGGATTTTCGGGCCGTCTCGAGCGTTTTGATGTTCGGGACAGGTTTTAGTAGTAGGAAGCATCGCTTCGTTCACAGAAAAAGAATTACCTTTAAACTCTAGCTTTAATCAGCTGTCATGAGACAAATTCAACCAAGCTATTTTTCTTAGAAAACTGTTACTAAAGACAACTGTTTTTCTAGTGGCTCATTTTATTCATGACTACGTTGGCTGAAGTTGTTGAAATTGCAACTGTGTGAGAGCTTTTTATGAGTTGAATATGGGAGCTTTAACCTAATTGCTTGTAGTATTAGCATGACTAGGCCGATCTGGAAGACCATTTCGTGAGAAACGAGCGTTATCACTGCCAAAATAGCTTAAAAATACAAAACCCACCCACACATCAAGATATTCATTGATGCCAGGGTCCGTATGGGAAATTTAGGAGGTGTGTCATGGTGTCACAGTGGTGGCGTGGTTATCAGACCAGGTAGTTGTTTTGAAGGTTGGTAGCTAGTAGCTCACAATATGCCTTTTTTGTCTGCTTCTTCAGGTTTTTTTTTTGGAAGATTATTCGGAGCAAGATTATAGAGAAATCGATAGATGATTTTTGAAGACTGGGAACGATTCCAAGAAATTTAAGCAATTTCGCTGACACAACCGTTTTTCTAAAAATTCTAAAACCACACAAAGAAGCAACACTCAGTTTTTCCAAAGCTCCTGCGAAGTGATTTCATTAAAAGTAATTACTGCTGCACTTACCAGTGCTTCTCTGAAGGCTTCGACACCACTTTCATTCAGCAAAACAGGCCGCAGGACAGTGTATCCACCCCTCTTGCATCTAATGATAAAAAAAAATACATATCACTGACATGGAAATTAATAAGATGTGGGGGACCAACAAAAGAGTATAGAGGAGGCCATAAAGAAAAATATCCACAGTGCTCCAGCTTAAAGGGACACTGAAGTGATATGTAAACATTGTGGGATTACTAGCGCAAATTGTAGTCCGGAGTCCCCAGGCCATGTTTCGACCACTCTAGGCGCGTTTACGCGATTTTATTTAGTAGAAAAACTAATTCGAAAATGCTGTCCTCCTCTCTTTACGCTCGCCCATTTTCTGTGGCATTTTCGTGTGACGTCAGGAGGGGATGAGCTGGCAATTGGCTGCGCCACGGCTGCGCTACTGCACGGCTCCCCGGCCGACAGAGTCAGTCGGCCCAGCGTTTCGTCCGCCGGCCGCCGGCAGGTCGTCGCAATCAAGGAGGTTAAAAAAAAATTTCTTGGTCGCAATTCGTTCGCTTAGTTGAAACGAAGCCAGCACACGTTTGTGAATGGAAGAATGTGCCTTTCTTTACTTGGTTTGTTTGTACACTGTATCTAGCTCCAAGTCAAGTTCGCTTCACACAAGTGCTGCACAAGCGCACATGCGACGCTTCGCTGACTGGTACGCCAGTAGGAAAATATAAGGCCTCTTGAAGGCGGGAGAAGAGTCAGCGAAGTCAATATAGGTACTAAGGAAATAAAATCAACTGATATTTTTACCGTACAGCGTAAAACTAGGGCGCGGGAAGCACTTTTTTGCGCTGGGCGAACAAGCACAGCGGTCAGCAGCACGACTACGCATCTGCGAACGCTTTTCCGTCTACGAAATGCAATTGCTAGACGTGAGCTACTGTGGAAACTCGGGCGACGCTTACTGCACGATCGCAGTACAACAAATAGTCACCTAAGCTGCTTGAAATGCCAAAACTAAATAAAAGTGTAAACCGGTTGTACAATATATACCCTATATTAGCAAGACTTTCCCGTCCCGCTCCGTGGCTCAGTAGTCTGGGGCGCTGGGTATGTCACCGCAAATGTTTTGCAAGTCACGAGTTCGAATCCCCGCGGGTACGTGCTTTTTTTTTTTTTGTAAGTTAACTTTTTTGTTTTCCGCCGATGTTTTCTATATTGAGTTCACCTTTTTTTTGGCCGCAACGTTCATGGCTACACGAACTAGTTCACAAAACGTGCGCAGGCTGGCACATGCATGGCGCGCTAGCGAGTTCTCGTTGGCGTGCTGTTGCCATAAGCACCGACTGCTTGCAGGCAGTGGGCACAGGCCAGAATGAACAGACCCTTGGCCTGGTGCGAACACGCTTTTTACGATACAGGAATGAGGGAGGCAAGCTCCAATTATGGGGGGAAAGCGCATGACATTTGGGCGTCTACGGGTACGCGGAGGGCGTTCATGCACTGCGTAGGTTTCGGCTAGTGAATGCTACGATTCCAAGCCGTCCTAGGAGGCTTATCTTTATGCAGTTTTACAGCTGACAACATGGCAGAAGCGCGGTACGATGATTACTGAGTCATTGAGAATGCCCATCCAACAACGCCACCGGTTGTGTTTTACAGAACCGAAACCGAAACTTGTTTGGTTGCTCACCTTGGGCATCGTCCAATCACGGTGCCCGCTCCTCCTGACGTCACAGCTTTAGTTGGTGCGGCCGCCGCAAACCGCGCATGGTAGTTTTTCTTCTTTCGCGCTTTGTAAAATAATTACCGATTTGTCAATCGTAAAAACGATGAAAAGTGTGCTAATTTGAGCCAGTCTACACAGTGCAAGCAAAAACGGGAGCTTGACAAATTCACTTCAGTGTCCCTTTAACAATGCAATGTGGTAATTGCTACGTTCCTCATATTTTCACGGTGTATTAACAATTGCTTTATTATCAGGGTCTCTACTTCCGCACTACTTTCATTTAGCAGTATTAGAAGTGGAACTGGATTACAAGTTTGTGAAAAATGCGGAATTGCTGTAAACACACAGATGACAACGTCAGCACTGTTTCTGCAGCAAGCAAGCAATAACACATGCAGTAAAGGGTCCATAAAGACTGAATGCAGCTTTGTTTAGTTTGAAAGAACTAGCTTTTCAGTACTCACTCGGCTCCCTTTCAAGCCGGAAATACATTAGTCAGAAATACGCAAGCAACACAGAATATTTTCAAATTTCTCACTGAGGCTTTGGCATGAGAGACGCAATATGGGCTAGCACTAAAAAATGTCGACAGACAAGAGTCTTCTGCCGGCCCTGCTACATTAGAGTGGCGCTTCTCCACCACGTCCTCTTAGGTGTTTTCCTAGCATTTTCTGGGCATGTGTTCGCTTCTAAACTTCACTTCACATCAGACTACTGCCCTGGTCAATGAAGGGAGGAAAACTGCTTCTTCCTGTGTTGTGGCCCACAAAAATGATTAAACATATCAGATGTGCAATATACATAGCAAAAGTTGCCGCAAGTGAAGACAGAAGCCGCACCGCACATAGTGAACTCCGTCTGGAACAACTTCTATCTAGCCTGATAATTTTACTTAGATTTTGTTTCGACGGTAGGCCATATTTGGCCCCTCGCACCAATTTGAGCCCTCCGGGAAGGCGTTGTTGCACTGTTCCCTTCAAGTTTCCATTCTTTTATTGCTCCCTTTGTCAATTTCTGCTCTTAAGGCTGACCAGCCCTCCTTTTCTTCTGTCCCCTATTTTACCCTCTCCCAGTCTCCTTTGCCTTTGTGCTATCGAGAATAACTGGTTTGCATGTTTTCATTTATGTTGGTTACATTGCTCACAAAACCGGAGGGTGGAAAAAAAACTTTTCCGAACTAGTGTTTGCCGTGCTCGGCATTATTTTAGTGTAATATTGCCTTGAGGAAGCTTTGTCCACTGATCAAATCTGTCTGAATATTCAAATCCTGGTTAGGGTTTCTACAGCTGTTGTATGAAGGTTTCGACGTATTCATAGTATTTCAGGATTCCTTCACCTGCTTTTCTCAACGGAATTGGCAGTGGCCAATTTTTGGGCCAGAACGTTTCGCGTGGAATGACCCATTAGTATTATGAAGCTTTGGTTTTTTTTATGTGAAGCCTTTGGTGCGTAAACAAAAAGCACAAAACTGACACAACCTCTCTGGGAATAAAAAAGAAGTGACACCAAGGTTGAATTTTTAACAATTTTCACAGCATTTTAACATCCAAAGATGCCTTCGTGCAATAACAGTAGCTAACCGTTATTTGGAATTAATTTGAAATCAACAATATTTATGCGATCTCTAGGAGAGCAAATGGTGGTTACGAGCTGAACTGAAAGAACTAAGATAGAGACAAGTGTAATACAAACCTCCAAAAAGGCAAAGTACCCCGTGAGCATGGACATCCACAGGACTTGAGGATTAAGAGCAGCCATTCCTGATAGAGCCAAAGGTGAAGGCAAAAAGTAAGGGGCAGGAGCAGTTGCAACAAATGACAATTTTACACAGACGTCAACCGCACAAGCAATTCGAAGTCTCAAGGGCCAGTCCAAAGCAGGCACAAGCAAATTTTATATCCCCTGAAACCTACTACAAACCCGCATAACCTCACACAGCCATGTCGATGAAAATCTGCAGCCCTGCAAGATTTTACCTGCTGTTATGACATGTTTCAAATGCTAGGTCTTTCCATGCCAAACAGCCAAGTGTATGGTGCTTGACACTCTAACCTTTCGGGAAAAATTAATTGTTGATGCGAAGATTCTCTTGGCCTTGCAGGAGTGTGACACGTTCACACGGAACTCGGGAGAAAGGGAACAGAATGAGTTACAATGGCGAACGGTGAAAGGGAAACTTAGCACCAAACAAGGACACAAGGGTCAACGTGCAGCCCCCGAAATCCAGTTCAAGCGAAGAGAAAAACGGAAATGCTCTCACCAACACGAGAAGCCCCATTCAGCGATGTGTGCTGCGGGTCATCGTTGGTCCAGGTTGCAGCAGAGCATTGGCCCCCGAATGCATGTACTGCTCGGACAAAGCAGCACAGGCAGCACCACACCCTGCGTGGCAGGTGTGGTGATCCATCCTGGGCCGTGGCCACCAACCGCGGCCAGGTGTAGAACCGAGCCCGGTTGTCTGCAAGCCAACTCGCTCGTCTGGAACCTCTGGTACACAGAATCCGCAGGCCCATCTCCAGTCCTGGTTAGCTCATCAGCTTCAGAGTCATCTGGTTCCGCGATCGGCCTCCACCCGAACCTTGTTCCTTGCTTGAGCACCTCCTCCTTAATTAATGTAGACAAGCTGATGTGTTTATGGCTCTGAAATACAGTACATACAAAATATAACGAGAGGGAAGATGAAGACTTGGTTGCTGGCTAGTTGAAAGACTGCGCAAAAGATGAGGGTGACAGGAAGAGCGCTGAAGCATGTCTACTTGTGCAACGCTGGTCTGCACGCTGGAGTAATGCCCAAGTGACAACATGTCTGGCAGACAATAATGATGCAAACAGGCGACTCACTAAATACAGAAAGTACACTCTGAGTGTGTGATCAGGACATGTAATATTTTGCACAGCTTTATGTCGGGCTAATTGGTGTAAGCTTTTGAAGGAAAATTGCTCTTGTTACGATCACAGAGACGGGCACAAGAAAAACGTCCGCTTTCACGAGAAGATGGCGCCGTCTACTCGTGAAATTGTACGTAGTTTTCTTGTGTCCGTCTATGTGATCATAAAAAGCACAACCTACCTTCAAAAGAATATTTAGCATGCTCCAGGCTTCTTTTGATGCCTATATTAAAGGATTCATTTTGCATTGGGGCCTATTTTCTTTACCTGCAAATATCGCGCGAACGTGACAATACATGCCAATATGCCATTCATAATGGCTTTTCCCCATAAAAAGGACACTAAACGGTCCCAACAAGTTTGCCTATACGGGCAGACCAGTGTTAAAAATGACGCTGCACCAAAGGGTTCAAAACGATTTACACCCCCCATGTACTGTTTTTTTTTTGTAGTTCGGTTTGTTATTTCACGAAACGTCAAAGAAGAAAACTACAGAATAAAAAGGGAACACTTGACACACTTTTGAATAGCCTGCCATTGCAAACTAGCGCCGTGTATTACAGAATTGTACCGTTCCGCCCAACAGTCAAATGGTTTTCTGCGACCGACGGTGCAAAAAGCAGCCGTTAGACAGCGAACACAACAGTAGAGCTAGAGACAAGCTTGACGTGGGCTAATGGACGAGGGCAAAAGGAGGGTGTGCTGAAGAATACGGACGGCATGAACAAGTTAGAACAGGCGCCTCGTAGGCGCTGTAAAATACCCCTCCTCCCCACACACACACCCCGAGACTTAATTCCCTGCGAGGCCACATGTCCGCCTTTCACCTCCAATTTCCACGTATATGAATTCTGTGCCCCTGTGAACTCTACGTGAACTCAAAGACGGGCTTCGTCATTAGCTCGTGAAGCTTGGCAACGTCAGGCGTTGTGGAACTGCCGTACTCGCTCGCTGGCGCGCGGCCCGAACTCTCTCTCCGTGTCCTGCATTTGCATACTACTTTCTCCCCCTTGCACATTGCAAATTCTCATCTGTTTAACTACATTTCCTGCGTCCTCACCTCTTGCCAACTTTTTTTTCCCGACAACGCCGCCAGCACACGGTCAACGCGTACGCTGTAGGGGCGCGTTGGCGAGCGAGTACGGCCACAGAACAGGGAGTACGGCAGTTTCACGACGCATATCGCGGCCCGCAGACCGCGAGCAGCCGCGAGGAAGGGCGGTCGCGGCGGCGGCAGCCGGTCTCGCGAGCGCGATAGCTTAGAACAGTCTCAAATAGGGAGGAGGGGACGAAGGAGAGATTTCACAATGCTTACGAGGCGCCAGGCAGCAAGCAAACAAGCACAGCATATGCAACTTTTTCGGCATGTGTCCGGAAAGCTAACCGAGACAACTATTTCACTTGGTATTATTAGCAGGGGCAGTACTCACGTGAAAAAACACGATGACACAGCCTTTGTTCCGGCTTCGCATTCAACCGTAGCACGCCGTCGACTTGCCGAACTGAAGAACTCTAGTAGACGATTTCAGGCGGTGCGCAATGAATTCCGCACAGCAAATTTCATACCGGAGTCACGCCGTTTCCAACCCGCAGCGGTTTTGATACGCGAATTCGACAAAAATGCGTCAACTCGCCCCGCTGCCTTCGCGCCACTCACTGGCTTACTCTACTTGGCTCGCAGTGGATTCTATTGATTCGCGTTGTCTAAAATATTTCCATTTGTATTCTTGTTATTGAGTTTTAGAGCAAACGCTAGACAAAAAAAATGTGGTTCTGGCAGGAACTTTTTATATATGTACGTTTTACGTAATGTACACAAGTTTTTTATAAAACGAACGCAAATCAGTCACGTGACTACTTGGCGGCTTTTTTAAACGCACTGAAAGAGGCAGGCGACGCTCGCACACAGGTTCAAATATATAATAATTGTGGGAAACATGCATTAATCATTTAAATAAAAAGATTGTCGCAATATGAAGTAGTTTTTATTGAATAAAAGCAACTACAAGTAAGGATTTGAATGACTAACACTTGAATTCTGCTTTTTGGTCGGTCAGCTTGGTGTAAGTTTACGCGACATCTGAACACAGAGCTCTGTACGCGCGCAAGTGCGATGCCTTACATCGATATGTACTTAATGTACAAAATTACTAGTGGCACATGAAGCATTGAACATACTGCTTAATTGGTAAAACGCGAATGAGAATAACATCTGCAGTAAAGTAGGCTTTGTTGCACGACAACGAAGCTTTGCAAGAAAGCAGGCACGCAACATCGTGCATAAAGAGGCTGAATTGTAGAGCGGCAGAATTGTGGCGCAAAAGCTAGTTACGAACACGCCACACGTCCTGATATTCTCCCGCCTATTTTGTAGGGTTCCTAAGAAGGCCATTTAGTTGCGTAGCAATATATATTACGAAGCATAGTTTTATTCGTGTTCTTATTCGCAGAGCGTTATCCGGTGCACAGTTGGCAATGTTTTTAACGTAAAAAATAGACAACCCATTTAAATCACACAGAGAAGCAATGTCAATCATACTTTCTGCTTATTTCATCAACATTGAACAGCATTGCAGTAAAGACTTTAATTCGTATATATTAAGTATATTGTGTTATTGTTACATGTGGTTTCTATGCAATGTTAAAATATTTGCTAGTCTTTGCGCCCTTTATTATTTTCATTCGCCCATAGTAACCGACAATTGTAAGAACAAAATAATTTGGCTACCACAGGTATGGTATGTATTGCAGATGATTGCTTTCTGATACGACATATTCAAAAAAATTGTTAAAGTGAAGCTCTCTATGCCCACTCATGGCGCTTTTACGCCTGAACGCACTGCAGGAAAGCCAGCTTTATCAAAAGGGAAAGCTTATGGTGGTGATGATGATGATAAACTCAGCGCAGGAAAGCCAACTTTAAACAATGGGAGGGCAAATTGTGGTGTAGTTGTTAAAACGCGAAGTAGGAAAGCCAACTTTACAAATTTGGAGGGCACATATTGAAAAAAGAATAATAAGAAGACGAAGAGGAGCAGGATGAAAAAGGCGAAGCTTTCTCCGATACAAATGAAAAGTCCACACTCCTATCCGCCAAAGTCCAAATCAATGACAACACTGAGCTAACCGAAGCAGCATATTCAGATGACCCAATTACACACTAAAAATCATAAACACCACATTAGCTTAGCTCAGCACTTTGCATTGTGGACTTTGCGTTTGTATCGTAGAAAGCTTGGCGTTTCAACCTTGTGTGTTCCATAAACAGCGTTAGATTTTTTATGCTTTACAGTCCTAGAAAATCAAATTTTGTACCGTTTGCGCAGAAGCGGACAAAGTCACGGGACACACACCTGTGTGCCCTTACTTTTCATGTTTTTGTATCTGCGCCACTAAATCTTGCAATACGGTAGCAACAAACCTAAGTATCACTGTGGAAATTTAATCAGTCAATAAATATATGCTAAAAATGCTGTTGACCCGTGACTCCCACTGCAAAGTGCAAGAGTCCCGTGACCCCTCCCTGTTTTAAAGAGGGTCGTGGAGCGTAAAAGAGAGTCTTAGTAGAGTTTAAGGGAGTCACTGCAGCGACAACCCCCTTTGGACTCTCTTTTTTTTTAGAGTGTGTAGTGAATAAAGAAATACTCTACGAGGAGAGGGAGAGGGCGGATAAAGCGACGAAGAATAAGTGGAGGTTAGTGATAAGAAGTGCGGCCACTTGTTAGAGGAGGATGGGGGCGGGGAGGTTTATGACGAACCTTGCGAGAAGAGTGATCGGGAGAGGGGCCAGAGATGCCTGAGCATGCGGTAAAAATTATAATGAGGAGGGTGGAGAGATGAGCAACGGGGAGAGAGAAGAAAAGTGCGGAGGGCGCATTTTCAATTTAGATCTGTAGCGTGTAATTTGCTTATAGGAGTAACAAGCGGTGAGTAACACTTCATTGGCTCCTCTGATGCTGCTGACGGGTGCCACTGACTCGACACAGCCACGCCGTAAGAAAGTGAATCCAGCAAAGACCACCCAATATATAACAGCGGAGCTGTTTAGGCCGAGCAATATCCGTCCGTCGCACCAAGAAACCTCGAAGTGTGAGGCAAAGCGGCGAAGAGGAAAGGATCCCAGGAGCAGGTGCTGGGAGTACACGCCACAAGAAAAAAAAAAGTGGTTATAGGGAGGTCTCGGGAATCAAACCCGTAACCTCTACGCTGTGAAACCGGGAACATAACCACTGGGCCACTTCAAAGGCCCGATGGAAGGAGGGTTAGCAGCGGCGGGAAACAATAACATCTGCAGCAAACTGGAAAAAAAAAAAAAAAAAAAAAAAAAAAAAAAAAAAAAAACAGTTCTGCGCTCGGAATCGAACCTTGGTCCCGCACGTTAAGAAACCGGCGTATATCTTTATTTTTTTCTTTATTACTAAACCGGTGTATATCCGATTGAGATGTCATCGCATTCCGGGCGCCCGACATTTCCTTTGGGTTCGTAGCGCGGGCGTTGGTTTTGGACTTGGGAGCGGGTTCTAGCGCGTGCTAACGCAATCCATTTTGGGAGAGATGTGAAAGCCTGCGGACGAAACGATCCGGGCCTTCCAGTCATGGAGAACTTTCTGCGGCGAGTTCGGAAATAAATGTGAGGTGCAACAGCCGGGTCTCCGACGAAGGGAGAGGGGCCGCCAGCTCTGCTGTTTCTCCAGCCTTGCACCACTAGTGCAAGCTGCGCCATTTTTTTTTGTTCAATGAGCTACGAAATGCCATCGACTAAGGTTGATAGGCAGGCGTATACATGTGGTCTAGAAACGTGTCAATGTGCGAAATGACGAATGGCACCCACCTGGTGCTTAATGTTCCTTCCCTCTCTTATTATACGATTGCGGTGATGAAAGCTGCGAACCAAGTAGTTAATCCGAATAAAGCAAGGCATACATTTTGAGGACTGTGCAAAAAGCTCACGCTCACACACATTTACGCACATATCATGATCTTGTCGCATGATTTATCCACCCTGGATGTACACACTCATCTTGCACGCCAAGAGAAGGTTCTGTGTCACGGCACCGGTTCGAGATCTGGCCTTCATAATGTGACTGTCGGACATCGTGCCGCTTACCAGAGCGATAGGGGACGGCTGTTACTGCCACAGGATGCTCTCGGGTCACAGGATGACTTTCGTTGCGCTCAATTGTTGCACAAGTGTGACACAAACTCTCGCGATTTATACAGCCTGATAAAGTACGTGAAAAAGAACTAGAATGTTGTGTTGTTCACCGTGCAAAAAGTTGCTCTACCGAGAAGGTGTTAACTCATGGGGTGGGCGGTTTTCGGAATGCCGAGGTACACAGTGGGGGACACCTGGGTATTTAAACCGGTCTTTTCCTCAAGCGCCGAAGAACGATTCCCGGGGAAAATGGTAGAGAAATCTCTTAACAGGAATTTTTCGATCATGTGTAAACATTCTGGCCGCCTCCGTCATACACGCCCTCCCAGGCTTTCTTATGCACTTTGCAGTGCGTTTGACTGCTATACACCGGCTTCTTATAACACTTATTAAGTTGAAAATACATGGGGGTCTGTCGCTAATGCACCAGACCCCCCAGGGGTAACAAGAAGCAACGGTGCACGGTGTTCAACATTGCACTTTAAATATTTCACTACTAATTACTATAGTTGGTTTCATGTTGCACAGATATACATTGCTAGGAAGATACTTTTTTTTTATGCGCAGTGTCAGCACTGATTAAGTCATTAATTAAAATTTGCGTCCCTATGAATTGCAGCGCGTTACGTTACGAAGGCAAAATTTCCGAAGGAAGTAGCCCACAACGCTCACGTGTTCGCCTGCGCAAGTGCCCCACTAGTAGTTCAGATGCGTACTCATTGTTTCAGCAATACGGCATGAGAGAACGGTGAACATAACGCCAAAGCAGACAAGCTTGTGCAAGCATTGTGGGTAAGTCTCCTCTCCGACAGCCGTTTTCCACATGTCAAATGTCCATGGCGGCAGGGTCGAAGGGACACGTATTCCTGGCACTGAAGGGGACTCGGCAACACTTTTTTCAACTTTTTCCGAAGTCTTTAATGCTTGCAGAACGTATTCAGCCAACACATGCAGTACTTAGATTAGGGGGTCGAAAGGTACCTCAGCCAAACTTTACTTCTCTATGCCCATCAGACAACTTAGAAACGCGCTCCAAAGATTTTTCTCTCATTCCCAGTCTTGGCGTTCCTTGACCGCTGAAATTACGTCATTACAGCGATGTAGCGGCTATTGGCCGGCTTTCCTTCAGTTGCAGCGATGAACGCATTCGACAGCCACTTTAAAAAGAAAGCCACAAAGGCAAAGCAGAAACAGAAGGCCTATCTACTGCGACAAGCAAATCACGCAGGGCCGCTCCGTGCTGGCGATAACTATAGCTTCTGCAGTGCTTCCAGACGTGAAGGAAAGAGTGCAAGCGTTTATCATAAGTGTTGCAGAGAATCCCTTGAAATAACGTCGACATGCTTTAAGAAACCGCAAATAAAATCTGGAAGATATTAACAATGGAATCGGTTTGTACACGAGTGCAGATCAGGGTCCGAAAGTGCACAGCTGCGAATATGGCTTCAAGGACCAGGACCGGCATCGTGCTAGATGAAATGGTGTTTGCTTTGTATAGCTGACCAAAGTCGCTCATTTCGCCACGTGGATCAGCGACAAGAAACTGGTGCGCACCATGGTCAGGTGAAAATATTTGGCAGTTCGAACTCCGCGCGTCACACTCGTCCAATGTTTACGGGCAAAGCTTATAGGAACCCACGATGAGTTTCTGAAGCCGCAAGTCTCGAGAATTTTAGCCTCCGAGCATGCGCTGCTGTGTGTATATGCACAAGGACTCGCAGACGTACGAGAATTGCCAGATTACAGGAGCTGGCAGATAGGTTTCCTAACGGATGCGGCAGAACACCAGTGCAACTATGTTCAGTGAGCAGAAATTTAGAGATCATTGAAGTAAAACTTCTGTGAACTGAAATTAGTGAAAGCGTATTTTAAAGGGCCTATAAACTTCAGACTTTTGGATGAAATTAGGAACGATTTTTCGCCGTCACTTCAAATATTTCACGTTATTTACACCTCGAAAACTTAGAAAAATAAGACTTTGCACATTCAACACCTGGTGTTTATAAAACTACAAGACGGTATATTTTTCAGTTACAACCGGGTCAGACCCAGAAAAGCATCCGCCACGAATGATGCTGTTCTCGTCCTCAATTTATCGCGTCCGTCTTGAGACGCGACAAGACGAGGACAACACGCAACCATGCCGTAAAAAATGTTTCCACATGTGCGCTCAACAAGGGTTCGTTCAACTGAAAGTTATTTGCAATGGGTTCAATATCACGTTGGCGCGAAATCTCAGCAAATTACCATTATGAAAAGTTCTCGTTCGGGAAAGAAATTTACCGTATTCGTTTAGAGTACATCCGCAGTGGTACACAAATGGGCGCTTGTGTGCTCTATAAGCAATGGTGACGTTCCGTTTACGGGCAGCATGCAGTCCATTCGTTGGTATACCGGTTTCCTGCACGTAAGAACTCAGCGGCCGGCGCTGACACGCGCGGTGCATTCTTCGAGACACTCAGCGTGTTCAGCTGAAACGTAGAAACAAACGTGCACTCACCCACGCGTCACTAGCCGATACCGCTGCCGCCCTCAACGCTACTGCCATCAGCACCACGTGACTCCGCAGCCAGCGGCAGCCGCGAGAAGTTCCGCGCTCCTGGGCGCAACTCATGATGGAACTGTCGGGGGTCGCAACCTTAGCGTGCCCTGTATATACGACATGTCAAACAAAGGCCGTTTCGGGCATTTTCATTGCTGCGGCAAAAGCGGCGAAGATAAAGGGCTGCGTCGCGGCGCACTAAAAAGGTCGTGTCGCCAGACAAAAGCGCCCGCGGAGCCCGCAGAGCACTCATTCCGGCCGTATTTGGGTCAGCGCCCGAGTTCGACACGCGCTTCGACGGCCGGTGCACCGCTCGGGGAAAAGTGGCCGGGGCTCGACCCCCCAGGAGCCGCTCCCCGCTGGCCGGGCTTCCGGCGGCGGATGCCCCCAGCGCCCCTTTGTGGCGTCTTTTACGCGCCCCGTGTTTTCGCGTGCGCTGTCCTTGGCCGAGGAACGTATTAACATGGAGATGCCGCGCGGGCTGTGGGAAAGTTGCGATCTGGGTTCGCTGCACATGCTGTGCGGTGAATTCGCAAGAGACGAGCACTCAGCCACGGGCATCACCTACTCCTGTTACGGCACCCGTGCAGGCGCGCAATCAATGGTGTCGTGGTAAAAGCGTTTATTGGAGCCTACGTTAAAAAACCTTGGTTGATTCCTCTGTCATAGAAATCAGAAAAACACGAAAGTGAAATGTGCAGCGAAATCTGCAGCTGAGCATTATTTGCGGGTCGGCGGCTGTCTTGTGGGCGTGCTTGGCGAGCATAAAGCTGGTCGTGTTGGCGAGCGACGTCCTGCTTGCGGGTCGCTTCGGCAAATGTGTACTGGCGCCATTTCCATGGCGGATGTGACGTCAGTGAAATCTTGGTGTGTTCCGGCAAAAAACACTTTCGTGTTAAAATATAAAACACGAAAACGAACAACCCTAAGTATAACGTACTCTTTATTACTAAAGGTTGCTTCCCCGCAAGACGACCCTGTGTGCACGGGTGCACCCTTTACAGGCCGCTTGCTTCGTTGTTCTGGCGTCACTTCTGTGACGGATATGACGTCAGCGAAATCTTCGTGTATCCGGGAATAAAACACTTTCATGTTAAAATAAAATAAAAGAGAAAAGACAAAGAACAGGTACGCTTGAGTAACATACGATGTGGGCGCGAGTGGATGCGGCTGCGGGCTGTTGGCGAGTTTGAGCGAGAATGGGACAATTTCAGTGTTTAGAAGCGTATATTCTGTGAGTGTCGAGGGGGCCGGCACTTAGCCACGTGGCGCCATCCGTTGTTCGCAAGAAATTGCGGCGGCGACCCGGCCACAGGAGATTTGCAAAGTAATTTGCAAATTCGGAGTTTTAGACGTCGCTTACGGGGTATGATTTTTAAATGGCGCATATTTTAGCCCCTCTCTGCTCATAATCTAGGCCTTCCATTGGTTTTTAAGAGCCTGGCGTAAATGTCAGCCACCTTGTGTAGTTAGGTGACGTAATGCTGGCAGTGGTGTCAGTTTCGGTGGGAGAGGCGCTTTAGTGGTATGGCTTCAGTTCCGGACATTCCTGGCAACCGTGTACGTGTTTCCAGAGCATCGTGCGAGCACCGACGTCGCATAAAACGAACTTCACTGCGACGGCGCGGCGATTGCTAAAATCACGTATCCTTTCTCTCTTCGCCGTAGTATCATTGTTGACGAGCCTACCAGCTCGCCTATCCGTTTTCGTACTCGAGTTATTGCTGCGCCCGATTCGACCTTCAGGCGGGCGCTCGCATCTGTCTGCTACGTGGTTGTTTCCTGTTGTCGGCGATGACATCTTTCCGAGGACGATTGATGAGCACGGCTGATGAGCACGGTTGCAACCACGGCAGCTGCGTACAGCTATCGGCTGCGTAAAATCGGTGAGTAAGCCTAGTCAAGCTCTCATTGGTAGTAACCGAGAGACGAAAAGGACAAAAGGAAAAAAGGATTATGCCGATGTTGAGAGTACGCGGGATTTGTTCGCGCACCGCACCCAACGTCGCATTCGCGCCAGTGCCTCGCCTAGCGGCGCAGCAGTCACCAGCAATCTCGGCCGCCATTGCGGCGCCCGAAATACTTGCATATCCGTTTAGCGATCAGGAACTAATGCTTTTGCGCTCACTGCATCACGAGGAGTGCTTAGGTGTCCTCGTAGTTTTACTCCTAAGCACACACACACAAAAAAACTTAGGTGGATACAATCCTTTCACTTCCTTGATATTTCCTCCCGGTTGACAGCTAGCCTCACGGTCAGCTCACCAGGTAGAGTGGCTCTGCCGCTAGCTACAACAGCGGAGGCGGCCGCGTTTAGTCCCGAAGCAATGGTTGCAAATGCATTGAAGAGACACGCTGGCCGCCCGGCAGACCTCGGTTCCAATCAAGTAAATGCTAACCGCATGAATTATAGAGTGAAGAAAATCGGCAAATCAATGTGGCATTGTTGCAATACGCTGACTTTTAAAGCGAAGCTTTTTATGCCTCCCTGATGGCGTTCGATGTCGGAACAAAACGCACCGCAGGCAAGCCAACTTTACGAAATGGGTTTCACAAAACTATGATGATGATACGAAGGCACATCCAGCCTCTCAAGAAAAATAAACGCTCCCCGCGGTCGGAATCGAACCTGGGTCCATCGCAGTATGAAGCTGACGTCTACCCGATTGCGCCATCCCGAAACAGTCGAAGCAGGTTGGAATTTGGACCTTGACTTTGACTCGGGTTGCACGGAAGAAAACTGCGTTTTAACCATTTTTCTCTTTAAAAATGGCTTTGAATTTTTGTCAATTTTCCTGCGAACTCGTTAGTGCCATCCTGTTCGACTGTGATGGACATGACGTGTACAATGGCAAGAATATGTGACGACAGTTTGCTTCCTTATTTGTTCCATATTCAAGGCCTACGTGCGTGTAGGCATTTAGGCCTGCGTGCAGGCAGAGAGAGCGCGCGGCTCCAGATTTCCCATCAGACCCTGGAACGAGGGACAGGTCGGTTTGTACATCAAGGTTTGTATCTCGCACCCCCGGTCATTAGATTAACGGTTCATTTGGGGTAACTTAAAGGTATCATTTCGACAATGGCAGTGCTGGTCATGAACACTGGCGACACGTAAAAGTAGAAGCACGGGTTCGCATTAGGATGTTAGTAGTGCCGCCGCGGTCATTGAGTGTGCTAAGCCGTTGTGCTGCTGAACATGACGTAGGTTCGACTTCCGGCCGCCGCAGCTATTTTGCTGACAGGCGGTAAAATAAACGCTCGTGTTCGCGATATTTAGGCACCCATGGAGGATCGCCAAGGACTAAATGAAATAACACCAAGCTACATGGTTGGCCTCACAGCCAAAGTGCATCGCTTCAGTGCCTAAAATCACGAACTGAAATATTTTTTTCGGGTGTTGGTAAATGGGGTATGACTGTGATGGTGGCTGTGTGTAAGATGAGGCGGGTGCCCTGATCGCGAAGGGTGTCTAAAGAAAGTTTCGCGTGTGTTGAAGTTCTCTTCAAAGAATAGCGTTCTTGTGTTTCAAGTAACTGTGACCTTACGCCCGACCATGGCGTATCGAGTTAATATTGCCGGAAATGTCACCTGCTAACTTTTATACAAATCTACACATCCATATGTTTAAACAAGCATAATAGAGAGTCATTTAGCAAGGCTAGTTATTTAGCCAGCCAAAGTAAGACCTATCCAAGTTGAGCTCATGGTTAAAGTTGTTAAAATTGTATTGTAGTAATAAGAAAAATGCGAGCCTTCGGCGGTAAAATACCAGCCTACCAGTGTCCCACCATCTCTGAAAACACGAAAGTGCCGACGTCTTTTTTTTTTCTTGACGAATTTATTACAAAGAGTACAGAATTCGAGACAATCGGTTTTCTTCAGGCCCCATGTCTGATGCACGCGATGCGTTCCATCCTGAAAGGCGGAAAAAACGTGTAAGGGGCAGCACCGCTTCTCATTTCTTCAAAAACCGTGACGGCATTTGTTCCTTGGAATACTCAGATCTCTATCGCACTGTACTCAAGTATTCTTTACGTAATACCAACAGCAGAATCAAAACGAAATGTCGAAGTTTCCTATTCTGAAAGAAGATCCAAAAAACTTACCTAGACCGAAGTCAGCGTAATCTTGAGGGTCACTGCTGGCTTCAGCGAACGTAACGTCGTAGCTGCTGTCTTCATTACCTAAAGAAAAAAAGCGGAAAGTAAGTTGTTGTATGAGAGTACCCAAGACCATGCGAACGGCGCACCCAATGGCACGAATTACAAAGAAATTGGCCGTCCAGAGAAACCGTATACCCTTTATGAGTGCGGTTTGCGGTCGTAAGGTTTGTGATGTTCCCTGAAGGAAAAGGGAATGGCAGCTGTCACAATGTTGGGATCCACGAGTAATGTGAATTGCTAAGTAAAACTGATTTATATGTGGTGCACTGTTTTTCTTCTTTACCTTCCCACACCAAGATCAAGAAAATGGTTTCCGAGCCCTTCATTGGACGCCATTCTCTCTGATATCCCACGCCAATCAAAATTATATTTCGGTACATGGCTCGAGAATTTTAGTGCTTTATAGGCGAAGTAGATATTGATGCCTCCTCTCCCTTTTTCTTCAGATTTTTTAGGCGTGTTATTGAATCCGATTATGTGAAGGCCAATCTGGGCAACTACGTTAACTCACGTTCTCAAAAATACTCTTAGAAATTTGAAGTGACCCCTGTGAGGAACTCCAAAAGATGTGAAGCAGATATGGCGCGTTTGTTCGATAACAGCAAGGGCGAGCGCTATATTATTTAGCCCCATAGATATTAGGTCATTGGAGTTTTAAAACGATTGATATATCATGACGCCTATTTAGTGGCCGCACTGCACGCGGCTAGGATAGACGGCTATAAAACGGGCTTCTTTTTATTTTTATTTTTTTGAAAACAAACTATAAGCATGTTTGTCCGCTAGGATAAACGAGTACCTTACAATAAGCTTCTCTACGTTAAATTACTGGCAATTAAACTAAACACCAAATTTAAGAATATCGTAATTTTGTACCTCGTGCATGTAAAATGCTCCTCACAACTCGCACCCTACCCGCCACTGCGTCTCAGTGGCTTTCAGCTGAGCCCGAAGACGCGGGTTGGATCCTCCGCGGTGGCATTCGCCGAATTTGTTATAATGGAGGCACAGATTGGTCAGTCGAGTGTATTATGATGACGCTGAACCACGGGATTGCCTCAGAGTGTAGGTTGACCTAACCAACCGAGCTTTACCTAATTTATTCTGCTCTGTTTTATCCTGTCCCCGCAGCTTTATCCCATCTTCACACTGCTGCTCCTTATGAGTGCTGACCTCTCCGTCCTTTCAGCTATTCACTAAATTTGGGGGATTTTGATATTGAGATCTTCCTCGATGGCATCCCACTGCCTTTTTCTTACGTCGGCCTCTTATCCTTCTCCCCTTTAGTTCCGGGTGGAGTGCCTGTTTGCCAGAGGGGTCGCCATCACTCTGAGAAGTTCCCGTAGGGCGTCTTCGCCACAGCGCTCCTGAATGACCAATTGAAGAGACCAAGTGGAAAAATCCGGCGAATGAAGAAAGCCACGGGATGACACATTGTCACGGGAAAAATGAAACAGGAAGGTTTATTGGCGTGCCTGCGGCGGGAGAGAACAACACGCTAGGCCTCGGTGCAGCAGCATTGGCAAGCAGGCAGAACGCGTCTTGCTCCTTGTCCTTGTCTTCCTTCAAGTCTCACTCGTATATGTAGCGTGGCGCATACCCAAAGGGGAATCGCAACAGGGAAACCGCCATGAGGCATGTGATGATAGGTTTGCACGATAACAGCACTGCGGAAATATGCTAGTCCATGCACCCAGGGACAACACGAAAGGCGTGAATGGCGTTTTGCATTGCGCAATATCTCTGCGCAGATACCCTTTTTCACTCATAATGAACGTCCACCTCGTCATTCGCTGAATTTGCACATTAGGCCCCTTCGATTGGTCACTCTGGAGCATTGTGGTGAAGATGCCCTGCGGGGACTTCTTAGAGTGGTGGCCAACATATGAAGTGTCAGACAATCTCAGTCTATTCCGTCCAATTTTTAGTTCCCGTGAGCTTCTGCTGTGACCTGTGACTTTAATGACTTCATACAAAAAAGTAATATATCCAAATTAAGACAGCTTGTTGCAGAAACTCAACGACGGCGACACCTGTCCGCCCAGCCGTGCCAACCTGTTTGACGAAGCTTCTGGATACTTCCTTGAGGGAACCCTTTTCGTTGAGAGGCCAGGACTCGATTTTAGCAGCGCATGCGCCGTGATATGGGCGGCTAATACACTCCAATCGGCCATCGTTAAGCCCACGCTCCCTGCGCTGCGCTGAGTGGAAAAGAGCCCAGGATAATAGGCTATCGGCAGCCTTCGCTGCCAAGAACACGCACAAGGTGGGGCGGTACACCTCGAGGTGGGCCGCCCCACCTCGAACGAGAAGTGGACACCGATCCCCCTCCTCCACCACCTTAAACCACCCTATTTCTGCAGCAGTGGTTTTAACCTGTTACATGCAGAAATAAAGACGTACAAAAAAGGTACGCAAAAAGTACACTTAAGGTATCTAACGACGCTATTCAAGGTTTGTACAGTCAATATTTACTGTCTAGCTGCCCCCGTATGATTTAGTACGACGAACGAAAACCGACTGTACCGAACCGATGAGGCCGTAAGCCCATACGTTATACATGTACTAGCGCGAATGTATGTCGAAACAAACGTTCGTTCCATCTATTTCTTCCCTTTAGGGACCGCGTCTTTCTAGCAGGTTCCATGTTTTCACAGGTGACTGTACCAGTACAAGGGTTTTTTATACTCTCTTTCCCTCAAACACTGATCGAACACGTAAATTATAGCTGGGAGTTCTCAGCCACGAAGGTATCCTCAAAAATCTGCGAACCCGTGAGTTTGGCCTCATTCGTTTATAATGGCTCCACCAGTTTATACATAAAAAAATTGACGGAAGCTCACACTAAAGCGTAAGACTTCAAGTTAACGAAGCTGTACGCAACCTTCACGGCCATCACGACGGGTTAAGTTCACGATTGCAGCCGATTTGCTTCTTCTTCCCTGCCGCAACTACATTTAGTTCATCTTTGCCGCTATAATGGCGAACAATAATCAAATCTAAGAAGCAGAACGAACTAACCGAACGCGCACACTTAAACTAGGCGCCCGCAGGTGCAACGTGTACCCTATCACGTGTTCTGCATCGAGCCGGAGGCGTGATTCATCTCCCCACAGTCACAGCCGAGTGAATAAGCCGTTTAACTCCGGGTACTAACTCGCCGTCGCAGCCGAAAAGGTAAGACGACTGACTCTGACTGCGTTGATCTACCAGACATAGGCTCGAGTCCTGCTGGTGCAGGTGATTTCTTTCCTTTATACTGTTATACTGAGTTTTGTGAAACGCCGGAATCGACGAATTGCTGAACAGCTTCGCTGTTAAAATTACAACCGTTTATCTTGTTTCTGCAAAGCAATCCCTAACGCCGAAACACTACGCTGACCCTCGCAGCGTATCAGTGTCATGCATGAAGATTATTCGCGTGAGAATTGGTAGCCGGCAGTTTTCTCAGAGTACATTGCTGGTTTCTTACAGTACATTGCGCCGCGTCTTCAGAAATTGGGCACTTGCCTCTCTGCGTCGGCTGCGAAACCTCTGATGAAACATTTTCTGACGAAGCCGCTGCCGGAGCTACAGACGGAAAAGAAATGGTACGTTAATAGCGCCATCATGTATACACTACCACCGACATGTTTCATTGACTATGAGTCTTGCGGGGCACGCCCCTTCAGCGACATGTGACGCGTACGAGCACGAAATGAACCAGCTATCGACACGCGATTCCCAAACCACCTAATTCAATAACTTTTCTAGACAGAAGCCAGACAGACCGTTAATTGAACGCCGTTACATTGAAGAACGCAGCTTCAAAGAGACTATTTACCCAAACGCGGTCCTGTCGAAACTCCTTTCATCAGGTTCTGAGACCTTCAAGCACTAGCTCCGTTATCAAACAGCAGTTTTATCAAAGAAAGAAATAGTGATATGTTTGCACGAGGAATAAACTTCTTTTTTTTTTTTTTTTTGCAAGGCCCAGATATGAAACGAGCTTCTACATACCTGAGAAGGTTTGTTTTGATTTTGATATGGGGGCGTGTTCAAACGAACAACTTGTTTCCACAAGCCCAAGCAGGTTGCAACTCGTATATACTTCCTAAATTAGCCGGCGTGTTTAAGGTGTATCATACAGGCTCCAAGGTGTATCATAGAGCTGCGATTGGGCTCCAAGGGTCAGGTTTGGTCAGGTTAGCTTAGTTAGATATTGGGTTAACTACTGTAATTAATGCTTAGTTAAGTTTTTAGGTTGGGTTTTTCGAATTAGGTAAACAAAACAACAAAATTGCAAAATTAGTGACAAACTCAAAGAAAAAGAAAAATCAAAGAAATACAATAGAAAAATGTAAGCGCAATCACCAAGTTTCATTTTGTGTTAAGACCATGCATTCGGCAAAACTGGTTTGACGAGGTGTCCGGAATTGCGGCATTAGTATAGTGTAAATAACTATACAATGATTTATCAAGCGTATCTTTCTATACACTGCCCTCCACACTCCTCCATATTCCTTTGTAATATCCGATTCGAGATTATAACCTAAAATAAGTAAAGGGCTTCAGATGTGCTACTATAAAAAAAAAAAGAGTTACTGCGTTTTTGCAGCCGCCCCTTTCCATAGGGGCGATTTCCCGTGCAAGCCGGGTGAACTTCCCAAGCGTTGTAGTCCCACACTAGGGCCGAGCGCCAGGCCGGGGAGTCGCTTGCACCTATTTTACCGGTAGGTGCCCGGCGCTACCAAGGAAGACGAATTCACATGGTGCCTTCCACAGCCACGATGGACGCTCAACTCGCAACCGCCTGTGGAAGGACATGCCGCTAGACTCTTTCACCCCCGGCAATGGCACACCGCGGCATGATGGCCGGGGGCATCGCCAGATGGACAAGTGTCAGGGGCCCCTCGATAGGGTAAAGGCAGCTTTCCAGACGTGAAATCCCCTTTCAAGGGTCCGCACTTGACCAGGGACGCCTGTACCCATTAAAAAAACCGGTGGGTGTCCGGCGGTACCAGGATTCGAACCCAGTACTTCCCGCATACGAGGCGAGTGCACTTCTGAGCCATCGCTGCGGTTACTATTGGTCGTGGAAGGGGTTACGATTGTTCGTGGAAGGTTATGGATGCCAGAGATTTATTTATTTATTTATTTATTTATTTATTTATTTATTTATTTATTTATTTATTTATTTATTTATTTATTTATTTATTTATTTATTTATTTATTTATACTCTAATCCCCTGTAATGTACTGTATACTGTAATGTACTTTTGTTTGGGTTCTAATTTGAACCTAGGATTCCGATTCCGCACCTCGTGGTGCCAGAACGCCGTGTGATGCGTGTATCCTTGGGTAGGCGATAATAAGGAAAATGCAATGTTTATTTAATGAGAAGCAAATCATGGCGAACCCCAAAAAGTACTTTGGGTCGCCTGTTTGCCGTCGCCTTCTATCTTTGAAACGTTTTTCAGTTACCGTTGCAAAAGCATTTCTGCCAACAGAACAGCGTGAACATGATAACATGATATATATATATATATATATATATATATATATATATATATATATATATATATATATATATATATATATATATATATATATATATATATATTAAAAGACCTTGTTGACTAGACAAGCATACCGCCATGCCCAGAAATTACTCCGTCATACCTAAGATGAACTACGACAGCAGCACCAATTGTGGCGTACGCGCCAGACGTTAGGCCTAACGTTTCGCTTTTACGTCGAATGTCTGCAATCGGTACCCATTGCTTTAAGTACATGCACGTTGCTTAGCAGTTCATTAAAGGTTAATGTTGGGGCTAGCCTGCATTACGCTCAAACATAGGACTAGCAAAAGCAACTAACAAGGGATCTTAGTCACAGTACCCGAGAAAGAAGGAAAAAGACACAAAAAAGAACGGCGACGACGACGACGATGATGATGACTCTTTTGCACGTAAATCTTATGACACACCAGCGAACATATTCTATGCAACTTCTAAAAACTCTGTTCATTTTTGGATGCCCGCCTCGACCAGGGTAGGCTTAGCGCAATTTTATCGAACCTTTTATTATCCCTTGGCTACATTTATGGGTTTACATAATGTTAGCTAGTTTTATAGAAAATAACTCCTTCTGTGGCTTCGTGGCGTCAAATGCGCACCCTTTCTCGCTGGCCCATCGAGCCAGGGAACGTTTACCCCATATTGCCGAATACCACCTTTCAGGGCAACATTAAAGCTAGAATATAATTCGGAAAGTTGCTACTTCAATCGAATTGCTTTTTCTCCTACCAACACTTCTCATCCCGAGCCGTTTAAAGCGCCGTCTTTAAATAGTCATAGGAACATCCTTACCGTTTCCCTCAGGCAAAAATGTAGCCTACTAGAGTGCCGCGCCATTCAGTTTGTTTCAGTAGCCAGTACAAGGACGCGGCTTCGATTCCCGCCCGCGGCGGCCGCTTTTCTGATGGAGGCGAAAAGCGAAAACGACCGTGTGTTCGAGATTTCGGGACACGTTAAAGATCCCCAGGTGGTCAAAATTAATCCGGAGCCCTCCATTACGGCGCGCCTCATCGCCTGCGTTGCGTCGGCGCGTTAAGCACTACAATCAATCAAATAAATTGTTCGAGTAGCTTGTGCAGGTGGTGCTCCCTATACGTAAAAATTAATATAGTGGCGGGCAAAGTGCGACAAGAATAAGCACATACTGAAGGACTGGGCAACGTTTGACCTCGAGATCAGGGGAAACTGCGTGCGTTAACCACGATTTGCTTAGGGAGCCAATATAGCAAGGACCCATATCACAAGAAAAAAACAAGTGGCCTTTCACTCTGTCAAGAAAAATGACCAGCGAAGCGGGGCGTAGTGCAAGGAGTGCACGAAAAAAAAACACATTTGTCTGTAATCTGTGATTGCGCATACCTCCAAGCTAATAAGCTGAATGAAACTTGGAAGGACTACAGTTTTACTCTAGGGGAGAAACATGGGCTCTCCGTTTTCCCTCCCGCGTCCTGGGCATATTACTGTCTGTGTAACAGACAAACCCAAACCACTCGACCACGAATGACAGCAGTGAGGCCGCACCGGGCCATGAGGCGTCCACGTTGACATACCCAGCTGAACGAGTATGTCAACGGTGAGCGCGTGAAGGTTGCCTGCGCGTGCCCCCCCCCCCCCCCCCCCCCCTCTTTCCCTTTATGCACGAATAAGAAGTAAGCAGGGGGGAGGTAGACGCCGCGCGTAGTGAGCAGTATGTACGCCTCGGGAAAAATTCAGCGACGGAGTAGAGGAGTATGAAGTGGGGTTGTAACCTTTGTTACGAATCATCCCTCCGAAGTGCTTTTTGCAATACTCCTCGGCTGTGCGGTGAAGCCTCCACTACGTGCGCCTTTCAAGCAGGCTTTCCTGTCGGTGAATCACGCTTGCAGCCGACGGATTTAACGCGTTGCTACATGTCTGGATTGCAGGCGCCTCGCTATCGGCGTTATCAAACTTCGGTGGCGCCGACGCAACACGCAGAGCCTTGTCCGAAGGACGCGGAAGCCGCTGCGGGGACCTCCTCTCTCCCCTCTCTCGAGCTCAGCGTGCGCCGCTACTACCGACCGCTCACGAACTCTGGAAAGAGTGTTGTGTGTGTCTGTGCCGTTCGTGTCGTGCGTACAATTTAGAGGGAACTCTTGTTTTGACAGTTGGCGCTTTGGGTATAAATAAGACCTCCCCAAGCGCAGTAATTCATTCCTGTTTGAGCAGTGAATCAACGCTCACTCTGCTCGAGTCCTGTACTGTAACCTCGCCCGTCGGGGCATTGCTCTTTTCTGGCTTCGGCCCATCTCTCGCCATGCAGTAAACAAGTTCCGTTTGCCTTCGGCTTCTGGTCTTCTTTGAGGCAGCAACATTGGCTGGCCGCTCGCTTCACCACACTACCACACGCATGTCGGAGGCGACGGAGCTCGGCTCGGGTACGCCTTCCCGTACTCAACACCTTGTACTCCCTCCGTAGATGGTCATGCTTCACTGCGCAACCCACGATGTGGGAAAGTCAGCATACAAAAACCAAATTCACACGAATCTTTTTAAAGCCAGCTTCACCTCTAAACACAAACGCATTGCTAAAAAGATATCTTTTGGGGGGCAGTCTAAGACTAAAATATGGAGTCCCTACGACTTTTCAATTTTTTTATGAATTTTTCCGCACGCTGAACACAAGTCCCCGAGCTTTCGTTCCACAGGGACGCCGCGAGAACTGGAGGAGATTAGACATATATAGCTTCGCTGTAAAAGAAAACAAAGATCAGCGCCCTAGCGCAATGCGTCCTTGAGGTCGGTTTGCTTCGGCGCATGTATTTCCCATGCGGCCCTATAGATTGGAAACAAAAGAGCAAAAGTTGGGCCACCCTAGCGCGCATACGCAACCTGGAGGCAATCACGTTCAGTCATCTTGCGACATGATGCTGTCCTCTCTCGAAACTTGGCCACTGTGGGAGTCGTACTAGAACCCGTCGAGCATCAGCAGGATCAGCTTGAAAGGAAGACGCAGACTATAGCCTCCCAGAAGGAAGCTTTCTTTGGTCTCACTCAACTTAAAAGAAAACAAAATAAAAATAAAATGAAATACTCCAACCAATACCTTTCACAAAAGCGGTCCTAGCCGCTAGGCTCTGATGGAGAAGGCTATTCTGCTTCATCAGGCCCGACTAGACTTTGCCATGGGCAGTGTTTGACAAGGGCCTAGCAACTAATGAGCCCAGCAAGCATAAAGACCCCCCCCCCCCTCTCGTGTCAGAAAAGTGTCTACAACACGAAGTTTACGTAACGAGCCCTGTGTTTTCGTACCGCGTACAGAATTTTAACGCGTAGAGTTAAGGGTCGCGGGTCGCAGAAAAGCCGCCGCCGGCGGCGGCGTTCACCGTGGGTGAAAAATCCCATAGCGTCACCTTGAGACGCTCACTGAAACCCTCAGGATTGTAAAACGCTGTATCAACAAATGGCGCGCAAGCAGAAAAATTCTGCTTGCGCAAGCGCGCAAGCAGAAAGTTTTGGCCACTCGAGGGCGCCTATAGTGCGTACGATGACGTCAGCGCTAGTGTATAATACGGCGTACGCACGCTCTCTCTTGCTGCACGTGTAATGATTGCGCTGCCGTACATCTGTTCCGGGCGCACTACAGCCTTTCTCATCGCCGAGTATGATAACGTGATGGCGTTCCCCGCTGGAAGGAGAAGCTTAGGCGTCCTCCAATTTCTTTGTTTACGTTTTGTCTCTCAGTTAGGGTTGCTATGTTGACGGGCTCACCTTAATTTCATGCTTCGTTTTAGACAGAATATTAACTAATTAACGTGCGACTTTTGTTCTGGTTTGGGCGTCTAGTTTGCGCTACAAGTCGGGTCCATGCCCATACAGGAAAACCAGTATAAAAATAAACGGGTAAGAAAACTGCTGCCCCTTACGCGAACCGCTCCATTCTCGTAATAACTGGGATTACAATGATAAGGTTTTTTAAAAAAAAATGTGGGAGAAGCAATTAGACGCTGTCCCGTTGCTTTTTTTGTTCTTGATTTTTTAAAGAAGAAAGCTGTCTTGTGATGGGGAAAGCCACTACACCACGACGCCCTAGCATCCAGCGCCTTTTTCTTGGCGGCAGTACCACCGTATATACCAACTGAAAATACGTTGTAAAGTTTCACATGTGCGCGTTTCACAAATCTCGGCAACTATTGGAAGTACAATCTATAAACTCGCCACACTTCGTTTCCCTCTGCGAGAAGGCAGGGGCTCTATCTACACAAAGTTATACCTACCTGCAGATTGATCTGTCGAAAATAAGAATACAAAGGAAAAAGAAATTGTTAAGCAAAAGAGATCCGACTAGAATGAGTCAATAAGAAGGAGTTAACTTACGTGACTGAACTGAGGAAGAAAAGTTCACGTAAACAGATAAAGATTGAATTGCGGAGAAATGTATACGAAAGAAAAAGGGTCACTGAAAACATATTTAAACACAGGTTTAAAGGTCTTCTGCCAAACTTTTTAAGCTTTCTTTAGATCTGGTATAAAAAAGCGCATTCAGTACTTGGATTAGGTGGTAGCGAAGTGCCCAAGCCGAATATTACTTCCCTACTCCCATCAGATAACTTCAAAAATTGGGTACTTGGTCTGGGCATTTTTCACAAGCTTGAGTGACTTCACTCAAGCCACATCGCGCTTATTGGCCGGCTTCCTCCCAGTTGCAGCAATTAACTCAGCCAACTGCCATTTTAAATAAAGTCGCAGTAAATCTGAGTAGAAACTAAAATAGGTATCTAACGCGACGAGCGAATCACGCAGTGCCGTTTTGTGGTGGCATTAACCATAGCTGTCGAAGTGTTTCCAGGCACGAAAGAAAAAGCGAGAGCGTTTAGCGGCAGTGTCACGGGTTTTTTTTAAGGAACTAAGGCATTTTACACGCTATCTCCGGCGTAAAGGTGAGCTTCAACTATCGGAATGCTAGTTTTTGCGGTCGACATACATTTGGACTGAGGTTGGGAAGCCGGCAGCTCAGAGAAGTGAAACAGAAGCTTCAAGTCATTAGGTGAAACACGACGCATAAGGTATCTCAAGAAACCAAGCGGTATATAAGAACTGACTTGTCGCAGCCTTGGCCGTAATTATAGCAGGGTCACAACGAGAGTAGCCAACATTTGAACTGGCAACGGGCTACAATATAAAAACTGGTAAGCTGAGATATATGCCATGGCTACGATATGATAGATACACCAGAGATGATTTAGATGGATTGCGTCCGTTGGGGAAATGCCATTCGTCCTACTCCTCACTTACCTAAGGGCTCTCGCTCTTCATCAATAGAGGAGCGGGGCCGAAGAGCACCAAATGTTGATGCGGTATACGCACTTCCCCTAGGTCCCGACGTGCACCTCGCTTTACGCCCCTCGCGACAAGCCGGGTAAAAAGCGCTTACGGCAACGACGCAATCCTCATCAGAGACCGGTCATCCTGTTCTCGCTCGCATGAAGAACAGACTGAGGAGCGGCATAACGCTAACCACGGAAGAGAGAGAGGAGTTCCGTGTTATCCGGACTCAACACTCAGACCTCAGACTATTCGGCAAGAACTGCAGTACTTTTCCTAGCGTTTAATTACTAAAGCGGCTTTAGGGGACATCTTTAAATGAGAAAGGTGAAAGCAGCTAATAGACAACGTTCGATCATCGAGCAAAAAATCCTGAACATTGCTTGTGGTTCGAAAAACTCGTAAACACTTTTGCATTTTGACTCCAATCGGACACCGGGAACCGACTACAGTTAAGAAATGTGAACGAGTGCCCTAAGACAACTTATTATAAAAAGCTTATCCCACCGCATAATACCCCACATGCCTAACTAGCACACATGTGGCTTTGATATATGTATGCATGGATTGATGTTGCTCTGGACTGGGCTGGATGGTGATATAGAAATGGAGAAAAAAATGTCTGTGTATTGAATTCTTGTAACAAAACGCCTGTGCAAAACACTATCTTCATCATTATCATCATCATCATAATCATCAGCATATTAGGCACATTTCAGGACGAGGGCCTCTCCAATTGACCTCTACCCTCTCCTGTGCTGTGCTGCGCGAGTGTATTCCTTGCCTCCGAAATTTTCATATTTCGTCGTTCCATCTATAGTTCATGGCTATCCTTCTTCTAGACCCTCTCCCAGTAGCAACTCTGTTATCCTGTTGGTCAGCCGGCCGTCACTTCGTCTCACTACATGGCCAAACCAAGTCCATTTCATTTCCCTTCTTTAACTGCGATATATTTTACTCGAGTTTGCTCGTTTCCTGTCCTTGAGCGTTACCCTGTCGTCGTTCGTTCCGTGTCTCGTTGAGCCGACCTATTTTCCGTCCAGTTGTTTACTAAAGTGCCAAGTTTCCGCTCTATACGTCATCATCGCCAGCAGCCCGCATTTCTTGTACACTATTCTTTTCAGTGACAGAGGTAGCTTAATACTCATTATTTGGGACTTCTCGCCCAGTGCACCCCAGCCCATACTTATTCTGCGCCTAATTTCTTTCTCGTGGTTCGGATTCGGATTCGTGGTTCTCCCAACTTGTCCAAGGTAGTTATACTCTTCCACTTGTTCCAGTGTTGCCTTACCTAATACTACATTAATCCGGAGTCCTCATGCAGTGTATCTTATATGTGTATTGATACTCCGGCATGGGAAACTCCCTCCGCTTTTTATACTGACGTAAAGGCCCGCGGTTTTGCTTCAATCTCCTCAGAACGTCGCAACAATTTTTCTGAAAAGCAGGTAAACTCCTGCGTGTCGTCTTTCCAAACTCTCCTTTCGGTCGAGTAACTTCCTTTTAACGATACGTAGATTGCTTAGGCCAAAGCGACGAACACAAAAACAGAGGCATGCAAGCAACGGCAATGCGCATGTTTTCCTCATCGTGCGTGTTTGTGTTTTTACGCTGCACCATGGATGGTATGAGTAAGTCGGCGAACGGTGCTTTCTAGGCCCCGAGCTTGGCTGTGCACGTGGTGCCTCCCGTCCCTTTTGAGGCGCGGCAGCCGCGAGTGCTCACACATTATCTTGACGATGACGAATCCGATGGTGCCTATGGCCAACATGACAAGGACCAGGCCACCAGCCACGCAGAAGGCCAGCTTGCCCGTGTCGGCGCCGTCCCTTTCCAAGGCTCTCTTCCTGCACGCGGAGGGGGGAATTGACTGATATAGCATACCCGACATGGCGTACCCAATCTATACAACACCTGGATCATGCATGTGAAGCGAACTTGATAACACATACACCCTCCACTTGATGAACACCACGTTCATGCGAACACATCCGGCCAGCGGCGCATACCTGTTTCGCAGCCGACAACAGTTTGTTTCGCAGCGCAGGACACTGAGTAGCAGTGGCAAGCGAGTTATCAATAATAATACCAGTTATGCCCTATCATTTGCGTTTCAGACCCTTCAGTTTCACTGCATACATACATTTGAAATCTTTCTTTCGACCCGCCGCGGTGGCTCAGTGGCTAAGGCGTTGCGCTGCTGAGCACGAGGTCGCGGGTTCGATTCCCGGCCGCGGCGGCCGCTTTTCTGATGGAGGCGAAAAGGAAAAACGCCCGTGTGTTCGAGATTTAGGCGCACGATAAAGATCCCCAGGTGGTCAAAATTAATCCGGAGCCCTCCACTACGGCGCGCCTCATCGCCTGCGTTGCGTTGGCGCGTTAAACCCTACAATCAAACTCAAATCTTTCTTTCGTTCGGTGGTTTCTCGCATACTTACGGTTCTACGTTGCACTACAGGATGTTCTGGCTTCCTCGCAAGCGCTGCGTCCCTCGGGCTTCGAGAGCGCGAGTTTGTTTTAGGGCGTAGTTCACTTTGGTGACGGTTGGGAACCGAATGTTTAAAAAATGTTCGCACGCATTTTTGGCGCCAGGTAAAAAAATCACATTGTTTAGTAGCACATTGCATTAGCAGCAGCGAACAATCTAAGGAAGCGCAGTCCCGAACAACATGTGCGAGCTATAACCTAGCTCAAAGGAAGGAAGGAATAAAGGTAAAGGAAAGGAAGGAATGTCAGCCAGGCTATGGCCTAGTTTTCTGTCCTACACTTTGGAAAGGGGACCAATTGGAAGAAAGAAGAAAACAGAAAAAGAAGGTGCAGATAAGGGTAGAGCGGAAAGAGGTATGCCCAGCGTTACGACTCTATAGACGATGAAGTTCAGTGACTTCATAGAGAGTAGAGAAGGCCAGTGGCCCAGGATTTTCTCCTCAGAGAACGGCCGCCCAGAATCCAATTTCCGTAAAGTTGAGGAGAGTCGCCTTCTTGCCGAAGGAAAGCGTGGACACTCGCATAGAACACGGCGTACGGTATCCGGTGAGTCGCAGACTTCACGGGCCTCACTGTCTGCCATTCCGATCAAATAGGAGTGAGCATTTGGAAAGGCGATTCCCAGCCAGTGACGACAAAGAAAGGTTGCATCATACCGTGGGAGGCCTAATGGAAGAGGACGCTGAAAATGCGGGTCCAGAGCATTAAACCCCAAAATAAACCAATGGCAATGTATCCTGAATCCATGGCTTATGAAGGGCCATCAATAAAATGTACTACTTCCGCAAGCTTTCTTTCTCTCTCCATTAACGTCTTCGTAAAGCTACTGATAATCCAGTGGCGCCCTTTATATTTCCTTTCGTTAACCGGCCTCCTGGCCTAACTGGAGTTTCAATGAAAACTATACGCCTCGAGCGCTGCCTGTGATGATTGATGATTGATGATTGCTATTGGTGTCCCCTTTGTAGCAGGGTGATGACATGTCATCTTACCAAAAAGGACTAATATACCCATGTTTTACACTCTTGGTTTAATACTAGCGCTGCTTAGGGCAGGCACAAAAGCTTATTCGGCACAAAATACCTTTTTTTTCTGTTACAGGTGGTAACTGTCCTAGGCAATATTCCCCTCTCTACTTTTCGTCTACCAGCATTCTAATCTTTTCGTCCCCTCGACAGCCTTGAAGTTAACTTCCTCTGTGATACCCTTAAATACTAGGGCTTCTGGAAGCCCAATATTCCCTTCATGTAGATTTGGATGGATACCATCACATTCTTACACTATGTGCCGCATAGTTTCTGTTTCTTTTCCGCAGACCACGCATACCCCATCATTTTGTGGATACTTCCCCACAAAGCTGTTAGTTCGCAGGCAACCTGCTCTAGCCTCAAAAAGCAAAGCACTGCCCTGGGAATTATCGTAGAAATTTTCCTTTCTGATGTTCAATTTCTCAGCCCTGTATACATCTCTAACGACGTTTTAGCTTCCATTTTTTCCCTCTATTTATTCGTTTCAATCTGCCTTGCCTCTTTTTTGGTTACCTTGGCTGTTTTGGATTCTCCACTGTTCTTTCCGTATTTCATCGACACTGAAGGGGCGCCACTGAAATCCCCCTAGCGGCCCGTTTCGAAAGCAGTCGCGGGAGTCGCCGGCTCGCTCACCCCTGTCGCCGTTGCTTTTGCGGCACGTTCGCGACTGATATTTTCCGTTTGTATGCGTTGGAAATACATATTTATGTGGAGCAGTCACTCCGATCGCAAATGTAGTGTATTTACGAGAGTGTAAATGTTTCTGACTAGATCTTAATGTGGTACATTCGGTCCGCATAAGCGCCAGGTGTGTGTCACAAGCCGACGTCACGAAACCGCCATATATGCATAAAGATGATTGCAATTCCACTGCCCTGAAATTTATTAACGGTACCCCCGTAAGCAGCGTTCGTTCAGATGCTCATGCTACGGCTATACACTGCGATGTAAATCGGTTTCGTGTGCTTTCATAATCTAGCGGAGCACTCATTACTGACAGCCCGCCAATCACGCTTCATATCTCGGATATTGATCACTACCCTGAACAAGCCAATGTGGCATACATTTCACGGACATTCTAGGCAATAAGTACGATAGATAATGCAAATTTACATGCGGGAGTCAGTAGCAAGAATTTACGGCTGGGTCATCTTGTCGCGAGGTGAGCTTTCCCAAACAGTCATCGGTTACATATATCCTCCGCTTATATCCGCGGCCGTGACTAAACGCTTCTTCGAGACATTATCATATGACACAGGGAGCCTGCAGAATTTAGCACAAAAGTGAAATCAGAGGGCCTTATCAGATACCACACTCTTCCAACGACACCTTTTATCGCTTGTGAACTGAATACTTCCTTACTGTGTGCTTCAAAAACATGTGTCCGCCGAGTGATCAGCTGTCAAAGTCTAAAAACAAAATAAAGGTGAACGCACAGCCTGCGTGTTATTACTAAAACGGCCATTCCTTGATTTCGCTCCGCATTTGTACACAACGATAGTTATGCGGCTTCCTCCTCCGCCTCCCTGCCTTGGAAAATATCAGTGCATTTCGCACCTAGTTGGTCTAGTGAGTTCACCTTTGCTTGTAAGACGAACGTTTCTAGGATTTCCGAAACTGCACTGATTTTTTTTTTTTTTTTCATTCCCACAACACGAGCTATTACATTGCTTCCGGACTTGGCAGACCATTTATTTTTCCGTGGTTTCATTAACTCTCCTTGGTCCATACTATCAGGCGGGAGTGGGCACATATTTAACGACCCACAGACTTGGAATATACTTAACGTGTTCGCGTGGTCTCTATTTGTATAAAAGGCACAAGTTATTGTCAGGTATTAGGTAATCACCTCCCCGAATTATATTTTTCTACGACGTGTACATTCAAAACAAGGCCGAATTCGCTGTCCGCGCGGCAAAACGAAACAAACCTCTCATTGTGCCAGTATTAGGTCTAAACGAGGCGTCAATAGAATTAACTTGCGCCTGAAATATTCGGAGGTAACAGTGGTGATATGCCGCTGCCGCCGCCGGCGCCCGTAAGAGCGGCGCAGAAGCGGGCAGTACCGCGTCCCCGGTTAGCTCTTGTTGGCGTTCAAGCACTCTAATCAGGACGCAGCTGTTTTTGAAGGGCCCTAAACGCATTGTTTGCTTACAGACATCACCATAACCAGATGCTGAGGGCGCTAAAGGCAAAAAGAAGCGAAAGAGAACCGAAACACTGCATGAGCCGCTGCCAGCTGCGCTGCGGACATCCCGTAAGCGCCGCGGAGAAGCGGCAGCAGGCGGCGCAGCGATCGCGAAGCTTGAGGCGTATACCCACGGCAGGCGAAGTTCCGAGTCTGCGCTTTTCCCCTCCCCTGCTTACTGGTGGCCGCAAAAAGCTTCAGTTCGCAGTTTACTCTAGATACACTAAAACAAAGCTGCATGGTTCGCCACTGTCGCCGAAGGCTGAGGAGAAAATGCATTGGATTTTTAAGTGAGCACTTTATGGGCTCGTCTTGTCGTCGTAGCTCGCTTAAAGTAGCACTGACACGAAAATTTTATGTTACACTTTTATTGCTTTTATCGATGCTTAATGGCCTGGCGAACCTGAAACAGCACTTCAAATACTGCAGCGCGCGATAGTTAATTACATTGAACGGCCTGAAAATCGTTTGTTTCAAATTCCCGCGCTTTCATCCCGAACGGCGCATATGACAGACTCCCTGCCTGACCTCACCGCTTTGTGCGGACGTCACCGGCGCCCGCTTAAAGGGGCACTGACACAAAAATTTAGCATCTTGTTTTTTTCGTTGCGATAAGTAGCTAGTGACCTACTTATAACCTGTAGAAACCTCATTTGCTTCAGCGTGCGACGGTTGTTTAATTAGAGGGATTTTAAATGCGGCCAGTCGCAGTTTCGGTTTCAGCGAGTGCCGCGAAACGATGGATTTTGTGGATTTTGTGTGAACAAAGCTGACCACGTGACCGTCGGAGGGATATCACAGAGCAGAGCCGCCGTAGCACTGTCGAATCCGCATCGACGGCAGTTTCTGCGAATGCCCCCACGTACTGATCTCGTGAGGCGCTTAATTAAAAAGCGACCGTGGATGTGACGCAGGCGCTGCGAGTGCAAATGCTACCGCGGCTAAAGAACGACGCGCGACGCTCGAGGCGGTGGGTGGCAAGACGCGCGCTGGGAGCAGCCGGCCGGTCTGCCTACCGGTCCGCCTACAGATGTGTTCGGCTCAGCACTGCGGCGGATATTCGAGTGCCGCTCTCGTAAGCGGTGCAGATGACAATTTTTAATGCAACCCGCCATCGCATCATTAACTCCTTTCTCATTTAAGCCACTATGGTCGGGACTTGGGGACAATTTCGTGCAGCGGTAACAAGCTATCACTCGAGCTACCTGCGCCGGCCTGGGCCACTTCGCGGCCGTGGCCGCCGCCTGCACAGCGACCGTGCGGCTAGCTCGGTGGGCTTTTCGTGCCTCCGGCGCGTTTTCGCATCCAATGGTAATAAACAACAATAGAAACAGAGTGCCTGGAATCGCTGTAGAACTTTGGTCGCGGCCAGCTGCCCGATTAGCTGACGAAATCACGGCGCCTCCGCCGCCAACGATCGGGTCGTTCGTTCTCGAGAGCAGAAGCTCCGCCCTCCGGCCCTCCGATTGGAGCGGCGAGCCGGGAGAGCCCGCGTAAAACGCCGGTAGTGCGGAAGCGGCAAACACAAACTCGTGACGTGTTTGGATGTTGTTTATTTACAATTGCGCGTGGTCCTCTGCTGGCTGCTCGGTTGCGTTTCGCACACTTCAAAATTGATTTTAAATATGTTCTAGGCTGTATTCGCCGCTGATATTTTGCAGATGATGTATATGTGTTCCCACCAATCTATCTCCGACGTTATCTCGCCTTCAAAATTTTGTGTCAGTGCCCCTTTAAGAGGGTGTTGCGCCCGCTCGCCGCTCGTGGGGCCGCGCGCATGAAGTGACGTCACGAGCTTTTGACGAGTGCTGCCACGTCACTTCTTTTGGCTCTCCCTGGATGATGTCACGCTGATGTCCATTTGCTGAGTGCCGCTCCGCGCGCTGCTCCGTCGGCGCGATAAATGAGATCCAATTGAACTATGTTCTTCGCGTCGCAGGCTGCTCATATTTCAGCCAGGGTATTCTGTTGAGTGAAGGAAGCGCACTGTGGAATAATATTAACGCCGAAAATTGGTGTCAGTGCTCCTTTAAGGTCGATGTCAAGCGTCTGCAGGAATCAGGAGGTGCAGCGAGATAACGGACCCAAGCAGAGCCTGGTGTACCGTCGTCAGAGAGTCCCGCTGAGGCTTCGAAAACCATTCGGTTTAAATATTCATAACCGTTCAAAATTTGTGAACCGCTGGCACTTGTCATACATCTCCCCGTTGTTTAGCGCAAAAAAAACAAAAAAACTGCAGGCACATTTCAGGCAAAATCTGTGCATATAACCGGCAGCCCCAGCGTTAATTTTGTTGGGAACACTCGATGGGTTGATTTTTACGATAGTAAGCGAAAAAAACGGCCTCGCAAGAAAAAAATGGCGTGTTCCAAATGACGCAAAAAGGCTCCCGCCACACAAGAAAAAAATTACGCGTTAGAAATGACGCAAAACCGCTCCAGCATACGAAATTAAAGGGGCACTGACACAAAATTTTGAAGGCGAGATAACTTCGGAGATAGATTGGTGGGAACACATATACATCATCTGCAAAATATCAGCGGTGAATACAGCCTAGAACATATTTAAAATCAATTTTGAAGTGTGCGAAACGCAACCGAGCGGCCAGCAGAGGACCACGCGCAAGTGTAAATAAACAACATCCAAACACGTCACGAGTTTGTGTTTGCCACTTCCGCACTGCCGGCTTGCCGCTCCAATCGGAGGGCCGGAGGGCGGAGCTTCTGTTCTCGAGAACGAACGACCCGATCGTTGGCGGCGGAGGCGCCGTGATTTCGTCAGCTCATCGGGCAGCTGGCCGCGACCAAAGTTCTACAGCGATTCCAGGCACTCTGTTTCTATTACTGTTTATTACCATTGGATGCGGAAACGCGCCGGAGGCACGAAAAGCCCACTGAGCAAGCCGCACGGTCGCTGTGCAGGCGGCGGCCACGGCCGCGAAGTGGCCCACGCCGGCGCAGGTAGCTCGAGTGATAGCTTGTTACCGCTGCACGAAATTGTCCCCAAGTCCCGACCATGGTGGCTTACATGAGAAAGGAGTTAATGATGCGATGGCGGGTTGCATTAAAAATTGTCATCTGCACCGCTTACGAGAGCGGCACTCGAATATCCGCCGCAGTGCTAAGCCGAACACATCTGTAGGCGGACCGGTAGGCAGACCGGCCGGCTGCTCCCAGCGCGCGTCTTGCCACCCACCGTCTCGAGCGTCGCGCGTCGTTCGTTAGCCGCGGTAGCATTTGCACTCGCAGCGCCTGCGTCACATCCACGGTCGCTTTTTAATTAGGCGCCTCACGAGATCAGTACGGGGGGCATTCGCAGAAACTGCCGTCGATGCGGATTCGACAGTGCTACGGCGGCTCTGCTCTGTAACTGTGATATCCCTCCGACGGTCACGTGGTCAGCTTTGTTCACACAAAATCCACAAAATACATCGTTTCGCGGCACTCGCTGAAACCGAAACTGCGACTGGCCGCATTGAAAATGCCTCTAATTAAACAACCGTTGCACGCTGAAGCAAATGAGGTTTCTACAGGTTATAAGTAGGTCACTAGCTACTTATCGCAACAAAAAAAAAAAAAAACAAGATGCAAAATTTTTGTGTCAGTGCCCCTTTAAAGCAATCACAAAAAGAAAAGAACTCCCGCTGTCGCAGTTTCAGGCAGGGGGCGCGCGAGCACTGGGAAGGCGGGAACTTTGAATTGTATATTCATCAAAACAGGAGTTAGACAGGGCGGCGAAGAGCGTGATGGGTGGTAGCAGTGAGAGGATAACAGCGCCACCACCCATTATGGCGAATCCCTGCTCTGCACTTTTGACAGCTTTCACATTGAGTGGAACGGCTTTATTTTATTTAACCATTCCGTTTTATTGGGCGGCCCATCCAATGCCAAAATACCTGAAGCATGCGCGTATCAGCTGTCACACTGCTGAATTAGAAATCGTCTCCCCACTTGCGAAACGTTCCTTCAACAACGCTGGTGGTGTAATATAGTTATAGCCAGATTTGGAAGTATGCGCAAAGTGAATATGGTGTTAAAAATGCAATGACGATTACTATACTCCCTAATGCGAAATTTGTGCGCAGCGCGAACTGCAGTCTTCTCGGTCACGGTGCATATGTGCTGCGTCTCAGAAAGTGATCGCGCGCTCAGCGAAGGCACCGAGGCGAGCGCTGCCGTGCTGCTACCTCGCAGCGCGTCGCCGCCGGCGGTGACCGTGCTGTTGCAAATGTGTTTGAATTTCCGCGCAGTCACGTGGTTCGGATGGGCCATGCACGGAGTATTAGCGTATGCCGAAAGTGTTAGGGGGAGGCTGTGAGGCAGATGATGGCTGTGATGGCGCCATAGCAGCGTGTGCCGCCCTCCCCCTGCCAATTTCGTCAGACGCTCCGACGAGCGTCTCGTGCGGGCTCAGTATACTGCCGTCCCGCGCAAACTTTCGCCACACCTTCCTCCGCCGTTTTACTCCCGTCTTCGCTCGCTCGGTTACGACGCCATCGCCGTGGCCATCGCCGCTGCCAAACGCCAATAGCGGCCGCCAAAGTGCTTTCGCGCTAAAATGTTATTGGTCACCTTTGTGTGCTCCGAATTTGGCCATACTTGCGGGCCTAAATTGCCTCGGTTGCTTGATCCCCCCCTATTTCTCGAACTAAGCCGGCATTATACCTAACTTTGAAATTTTGGAGTTTTATGCCTTATTTATAGAGTATTCATCATATGTTATATATGAATCTAAATGAAGAAGTTCTGTACCTTCATTTTTAGAGCGGAATCAACACCGCAAACTGCAGACAGCAACGAACGCTTACGTAGTGTTCCTGTCATATAGTTATTAAGGGAAAAGCGTTTATGCCCCCACTGGCCATGCTGACATGCAAATTCTTTGCTCGAATCATGCACGCCACCAATAGTCGTACAGTGGCTCAGGCATTGCGCTTTGAGTGGGGATAAGCTTGATGCCTGGCCGTATTTCTGGTAGAAACACAGACGGATATGACTCCATGAAATGACCCCAGCTTTAACTATAACGATCGAAAAGGGGATTACAAGCAATGTTTCACTCCACAAAGAATAAAGCGCGATACATCGTCTGGCGCTTTACTCCCTTGATCCTTGTCTACCAACTAACTCAACGACTTAGCATTTTTCCTTCCCCGAAAATTACCCGCCAACAAACAGCGCCATGGTAGGTTGCAACACACAAAGCAACACGGTGGAACTCCCACTCTCGTTCTTGTGGTCCCCGTGCTTGCGCGCACGCACCGACGGGTGCATGGGAAACTAGAAGACGAGCTCCACAGAACTCCTTTAGGCAAGATATTCGGGATTTGGGGTTTCCCGCGTCCTATGCTTACGGTCTTTCGTGCTTGGCGACCATGATGGAGTCCATAGCCCTGTAGAACTTGGGACCGGCTGGACCGTCGCCAGCCTCAGCGGCCTCGAGGCCCTCAATGTCCTTGGGTCCATCACCCCGGAGAGGCACTGGCACTGCCGTCGGTCGGGCCTGCTGCCGCTGGGCTACCCTGTCGGCCTTCGCCGCTTCCTCCGAGCTCTCCTGGCTGCCCTCTTCCGGCTCCTGACAACGGAGGCACGGTTTTAGTACTGGGCTTAACCAAAATAGCAGCCAAGGCAGGCAGCAAGCTGGTTTGTGTTGGATTAATGTGCTGCTAGCAAATCGCACTCGGCGCGACGATTATTTAATAAAATACATACTAACACGAACATAGGGACCGGTGTCTTTTCCCAGAAGCCTTTTCTACGCAAAGACTTGCGCCATAAGATAGCGGATTAGCGGAGCTTGTTGAAAGGTCTTACCTACATCGATAACATTAGTATAAGGCCTCAAATTGGGATGATTCTGTATTTTGAAATTTCTGATAGGTTCACCCTTGATTTCTACATAACGTAACGCTCAGTATGTCCCGACATAACGTAACGCTCAGTGTGTCCCGATTCGTGACGGTGTTCTGGACGTTACGAAAGGAAGATATATTAAAGCGAAATCCTTAAGTGCCCTATTGTGAGAACAACCGTTGTTGTTGTTGTTGTTGTTGTTGCTGTTGTCTGTTGCACAAAATGGCCACCGCCATAAAGAGTGAATAAAAAATCAGAGACCCTTTCTTGAGAGAAAGAGGGTTAAAACGCAAAGCTTTCTACCGTGCATGCACCCTGAGACAAAGCCACATTTCAGAAACAACTCTCCCACAATCCAAAATCCAAACTGCGAAAGTCCAAGTGCAAAGCCAACGTCCAACCGTGCTTAGCCAATGTATGTCATCACCATCATCATCATCATCAACAACCCTGACCGTGTGAACTGCCAGACTATATTTTGCCTATTATGAGAGGCCACTTGGGTGTGCAACGACATCCCATTGTTGTGCTATGGGGTGTACAACTGATGTATACAATTTGTGAAACACATTGTGTAAAGATGGGTTTCCTGCAGAATCTTTTACTCGGTCGTCAACGCCATCAGTCAGGCGTAGAAAGCTTCTCTTGAAAAAAACGCATTTGTGTTCGCACGGGATTTGAACCAGGGTATCTAGCATTTGAGCCCAGCGGTTACCACTGCGCCGTCGCCGCCCGTTGCCAGTGGTACAACCAATAATAGAGCAGCGCAAGTTAACATGACGGCACGTGAGTAGAACAGGTGCGCCCAGGCCGCGCAGAACTGAGGCTGGATAAGCTGTGGCTGTGTGTCACCAGTCTGCCTGTTGAAGTATTGCGCGCCGAAAGGCGACGAAACAAAGAGACGCAAACAGCGTGTAGCAGCGAGGAAGCCTGTGGAGGCAATTCGCGCCACAAACCGAAGAAAAGCAAGCGAAGAGATGCAAATACGGTGTAGCAGAAAAGAAGTCGTTGATAAGTGTCGCCAGGCTTTCGACTTGAAGGTACGTAAGAAGACGTAAGTGCCGCGAGAAAATTTTAATTCAAGATGTATTAATATAAAATGTAAGAACCTAACAGATTTTTTTCAAGGCACTCAACCAACCATTTAATGGTTTTACGTAAGTTTTACCAATTTTTGTTCGCATTTTTTGTACGCGTGCAATTCATTTGGAACCCTCAAGATCAGGTAAGTACCTGCCAACTCTTTCGAGAAGAGTGAAGTGAAGTTTATGTGCCGACGTCTACTGTCGCATGTTCGCTGGCATTACAAAATTCGAAGGCCGATCAGACATGCTAGACAAACTCTGCCGCCACGGCAGGAACGTAACAGTTCAACAATAATCACTGTGTCAGTTTGCTGCCCAATCAAACGGCGAGGACTTGTCCAAAAACACTTGTAAAATTGTGCGCAAGAGACGAGCGGTACGAATCGACACAGACAGCGCTTTCTCTTGTCATCGCTCTTCTAGCGCTTTGCGTCATTGGGGGCTGCCATTTTACTCGAAATGTTATTGCCAAAAATTTCGCTTTGCTGCCGCTGCCCCGAGTTTACAACCGAAGTGTCGGTTTAGAAACTTTCTCCTCGCATTGGCAGTGCCCAAGCATTGCAACTGAGCCAAGGAGAACAGAACTGACGCGGAATAAGCCATACACGACTTCTGGAGGCGTGACCTGAAAAAATCTTACGTCATTCGGTGGTGAAGGCAGGTTTTTGAGCGACCCAGCTTGTGCCATGACTGCAGCGTACGATGACGATGATGATGTTCTCGGTTATGTTGAAGCATGCCCGCTAAGGAGGACCTGCCTAGGTTCACCAGTTCTCTCCAAATAAGCGAGAATGTGCGGGGAAAATTACTTAATAATCGTTATTCGAGAAAAAACAGCAAGGAACAGAATGTCACCTTTTCAAAAGGGGCATAACTCAAATAGAATGCTCATCGGCACAGAAACGGGCCCGGCGCAAAAATGAACATCAGGGACCACGAAGAGGTTTAACAGGGGTTGTCTGCAGAGATCCCCCATTTTTTCAATTGCGAGGTTGTTGTCATCGCGCAGTTAGGACTTTAAGTGCGCCCGACAGACACATAGAAAAAGACGAAAAAGCTGACGATGTCGTGCCAGCCGTAAAGGAAGAGAGAAATTTGGGCAGGAGGACTCTAGGCCAAGTTGGGGACGGGGGAGTAGGAGGCAGGGGTGTGTGCGTCCTGGGATATCTTCAAGGTCCATTGATGTTCTAGATTTAGATTTAAGACTGCATGGTGGGCCCCTTGGGGAGGCGGGAATAGTCGTGTGGGAGGGAGAGAGCAGATTCACGGCTCTGTATACAGGGTGGTGCGACGATAACTGGAACACTTTGCAAATTTCTCCTGAGCGAACCACCGCTCTGTTCGCGCTCAAGCTTCACGCGAAGGCCGCATTTTGTGGTCTATTTTGTTTGACACCGGGAACAATGACGGTACTAACCTATTTATTCTGAAAATAAACAAAAAGATTCTCGCCTATGGGAAAATAGCGGCTGATTTGGACGTGCGAGTATAGTGCCTAGAATATACTCGCACCATAGTTCGAGCCAGCGCAAGTTGATGTTGGAACGACGGCGCCACCTGGGGCATGCAGAGCGAAACGCACGTTTGGGAATCACGTTAGAAAGTAGCCAAATGGTGTAGCAGACGATCAGAAAATGTAAAACCGGGTTTTCTGGTCGTCTGCTAGCTCATTCCTAGGTGCATTTTCTAATCGTCTGCAGCGCCATTTGGCTCCTTCCTACCGTGAATCCCAAACGTGCATTGCGCTCTGTATACCCCAGGTGGCGCCGTTGTTCCAACATCAACTTGCGCTGGCTCGGGCGTCCAAATCAGCCGCCTTTTTCACATAGGCGAAAATCGTTTTTATTTATTTTTAGAATAAACAGGTAAGTACCGTCGTTGTTTCCGGTGTCAAACAAAATAGACCACAAAATGCTACCTTCGTGGGAAGTTTGAGCCCGAACAGAACGGCGGTTCGCTCAGGAGAAATTTTTAAAGCGTTCCAGTTATCGTCGTACCACCCTGTACTATAGACTGCTTCTGCTGGATCACTTTCTGTAGAGTAACGTGCAATTACAGTCAGTGTGGAGCAGTCCAGTGTATGAGAATCAATGTGTGAGGATGAAGCATTGGGAGGAGGGGTGAAGGTCCCTGTCGCGCGTGAATTTGGGACAGTGCTGAAGATCGGTGGATGTGGAGGATGAGCAGTATGGACATCGAGGTGGCAGCGATGGTGTTTCTTTGGGGTATGGCTAGCGTAGGCAAAGCATTTGCTCATGAACATTCCGGCTGATCTTGAGAGCGGGGGCAGAGCGTACAGACAGCCGGTTGGGGGGTATTGCCTTCAGGCGGCCTTTCGTTTCCTTTTTGTAGCGTACGAGCTGCACCGCTTGCTGGATCGAGTCAGGAGCAGGTGGAGTCAAGTCGGTGAGCAGCAGTGTTATGCACTTCCGTGCAGCCAAATGGGCTGCCTCTTTCTCCGGTGGTGACTCCTTCCTCGTGTCCAGGTGACCAGCCGATAAGAAGAAGATGAATTTTATTACATTTCAGCATGGAGATCGGGTGAAGGATTTTGTTGGCGATGGAGTTGGTTGGTGGGTGGTTTTAAAGCGAAGCTTGAAATGGCTTGAAATGGCTAGGCGAAAGAAAAATCCCGGGATACTGTGGAAAAAGAGAACTCCTCCGGCGCAACCCAATAACCATGAACGAAAAAATCAGGTTGGAGGTGAGCGTAGAGAGATTGGCTGGGCTTTATGTCTCTTGCAGCCCAGCGGGCGCGCGACCACCAGATCAGGCGATAAAGACGTTCAGGGGCCAGCGGCGGTGCTGGTGGAGCAGCTGCAACGTGGGAATGGCAAACAGTGGCCGCCGTTATTTCGGAACGGTTAGTCCACGCGTCAAACGTAATTCCGAGGAGCAGACGATCAGCCATGCCGCGAGCAGGAACGGGAACGTAGGAGAATACCAGAAACACGCAACTTATAATTAAGGAGTAACACATTGCTTAACACCGGTTGCAGGTTACCGCTAAGGTGGTTAACCAGAGCGCATGGGCGCATTTTCTGAAAGAATTTGTGAAGCCTCGAGCCAGTCCGTCAGGATGCCTATCGGGGTAGAGATGGAGGAGCCAAAGTCCAACATGAGCGAATCTATTGTGTGAACGAGATTGCATGAAGTTCCGCTCTGGTTATGGAAACGTGTGGTATATGAGAGGATCGCTTGACTTGGATGGATGTGAGATCAGGTGAGGCCCATGCGATGCCTGTTAGTGGAGGGGCGATGCTTGCGTCGGTGTAAATGTCAATTTCATGGAAGCGTTTGCTGTTAGGGAGGGCGTTGGTGAAGCCACCGCGGACGGGGTAGGTGCTACGTGGACGGGATGGGTGACCGATGGGTCTGAGGCAGTCGAGCGGCACCAATGGGCCGCAATAATACAATACTGTGGTTCAGCTTCACCACAACGCACTTGACAGGCCAATCCGCGCAGCCAACAATGAAATTCCGGCGAATGACGATTGCGAGCATATGATTTGACCCAAAAGTTTGGTCTGCGCTGTTCTGCATGACGTTCTGCAATGCGTAGTTGCACACCGCAGATCACATTTGCTTTGTTGGTGACGTGGATTCGTCACTCCACTGCATTATGGTCAAGCTGAACCAGGGGATTTAGAGTGCTGAGGCGGTGGGCTGTCGTGGGGTTGTGTCTTCTGATTGTCACAGGCGATTATAGAGACACCTCGGCGAGTTAGTGATCGTTTCTGTAGGAATTGATTAACGGGCTTTTGAATGATATTCTCCAATGGGGAAGAGCGACAGCAGTCTGAATGAACGTTTTCCAGGCGAGTAGGTTTTGGTAGCCCGCTGATGGTGCGGAAAGTATGCATGCCTTTTTTTTTTTAAGACGAGAGTCTTTCTTGGGCTACTTAAACACAGAAATTTGGTCTGTCTGTATGTCTGTTTGTCTGTGACTCGATTCAGCCAGCCGGTCAAAGTGAAACAGACTGCGCAATATTCTTATATACTCACAGCCAAATCTAAGCGTCTAAGTCCGGTGTTAATGTTCCTACTTGTCAACATTATTGAACAAGAACAAGACATTACGCAAATATAAGGCAGCGAATCATGCATAAGTGATAATTGCAGTGTTCCTTTATTAAAAAATTCACGGACGCTTCCTTTTTGCGATAGCAAATGATATACTACATCAACTGTAGAATACCATCGCCTGTTGTTGCTCGCGCTACCTGGCGGCATTTAAAAAATCCAACGGCAACAGCAACGAAAGGTTCCACTAGACAGGTTCCACGTTCCGCTTGGGACGCTCGTGGAGTATAGGGCAACGTTGTTCTATAAACGTAGTAGCAGGGTGCCCCGATTCACGCACGTCTCCGCCCCACGGCAGCGCTGGCATCGAGGCGCCCGACTTGGAGCAGTGGAACGCGGTAAATTTAAATTGACTTGAGCAAACCTTCACCGTGTTATTTTGGGAGGAACGAGACGGGAGAGGAACAGCATGAGAGGTGAGCGGAAAAGAGAAGGGAGGCATTTACTTGCCAGGGGCGCCAGTCGACTATCGTCTTTCGTCGACATTTGCAATAAAAGGAGCAGATACGCGGCCATTTTTTTCTTGGGGTGAGGGGGGTGGGGGGTGGGGGGCGTGCATGCGGAGGCAGGTTTCTCGCGCTCACCGTTTAAATACCCGTTTAACCGAAGAGGTATTTGCATGTGGACGTCTCGGCCCGATGCGACCGCACTGCTGTCCTCCATGGTCGAGCGGTTTGGGCTGGTGTGTTACACAGACAATACGATACGGTCCTACGATGCAGGAGGGAAACGAATAACCACGTGTTTGTCCCCTAGAGTTAAACTAGTCCTGCCAAGTTTCATTCAAATGATTAGCAAGGAAGTATGCGAATCGCAAATAACATACAAAGGTGTTTTGTTTCGCGCGCTCCTTGCACTACGCCCAGATTCACTGGTCATCCTTCTTCAGAGTGGAAGGGAACTGTTTTTTTTACTACGATAATTCTTTTAGAGATCCACACACCGGATGTGCTTCATCGGGCATATGTTATTGTCGCTTTATAATGTCGCCGCCAGATATCGCATCGGCAGCAACACTATGTCGCCCGTGATCACTTTGTTGAGCGCAAAAACCAACGTTTCTGAGCGTGCGTAGTTTGCTCTAACCCAACAGCGGCCGATTCGGTCGCCACTGATGGCTGCGAGCGGCAATGTAACCATGCGCCACTATATAGCCTAGCGCTGCCCTCTGAAAACTGTCACCCCCTGTCTAACACGCTAACAGAGTTAAGATTATATATATAAGATATGGTGGCGGTAGGCGGCACGAAAGCACCCATAAAGCATCGTCCCTTGGCTCCCGGCGGCTCTCGTATACACGCGGCGCATAGATGCAGTTCGGCCAATGCCCCCTTGCTCTGTTTACTTCTTCGTGGACCTATACGTATTACATATGGGAAGCGCGCAGCAGAGTCACGTTCTAAGTTTTGAGCTGACTCCGCAGTAGCGAGGTTAAACAGGCCCGGGGATAGTTTTCCGAAAGGTCATTGGACCACAAGGAGAGACATTTTGCGCCTGGTTCTCCCCGTTTTGAAGCAGTGAATCGTGATGATTTCCCGCACATAGCATTGAAAAGATGCTGATCGGAGGTCGGGGGGCGGGGATTGCCGGCACACCCCAGAAAGCTTGGTCCGCCCGTTAATTAACACCACCACCAACCAACCAACCAATCCCTGGGGTGTACTACGCGGTCCATGTGGTAAGTGCGAGGAGTCGAGCGTGGGTGGGATTCTTGAATACAGATTGGTCGAGCGTACAAAAATTCCGGATCTAAAGCTCTGCTCGTGCGCTTGGATAGGCGTGCGCCAGTTCATCGAGTACGGCGGATTAGTTTACGCGATCGAAAGACTTGAGCAGGGCAACTGCTAAGATCAGGGCAGTAGGACAGGGATTATGGTGGGAGGGGCTGATCACTCGGCATTATAGCCAGAGACTTCCGCGTGTGCCAAGGTTGGGTCGGAAGCCGATCTGACCAGCCGCGGTGCCTCAGTGGCTGAGGCGTTGTGCTGCTGAGCCCAAGGACGCGGGTTCGATCCCGGCCGCGGCAGCTGCTTTTCTGATGGAGGCAAAACAGCGAAAACGCCCATGTGTCGAGATTACGGCGCAGGTTAAAGATTCCTAGGTGGCCTATGTTAATCCGATCCCCCCATAGCTCAGTTGTAGCTTCGTCGCGTTAAACCCACAAATTTTAATTTTTTTGGAGCATTTACGCCTCTCACCGTAAGAGTAATGCTCAGACCTCCGCGTATGGGAGTATAGCATCCGAACACAGGCGAAACAATTCACCCATTTTATCGTAAGTGGCACCCCAACGCTGCATTCTTATATTGCCTCCTGCTAGACAAAGCATGAAAGCAAACGCACGCACGACGCCACGCTCCGACGATCACGTGGACTGTCTGCGCCTATCCCTCTGCTCGTTTCTGCATACGCGGATTTCTCCGGTCCTTACGCCGGTGAGATGCGCCTGGCAACCTTGTCTACGCAACCACGCGTAGTCGTCGCACTAGATTGTTCCGCACGAGATTGTAAGATTTTGCCATGTACGCTTCCGAGTTGATGGCGAGGAGGTGGCTCGCGCGTGCGCCGTGGGGTTCTATGGAAACGGTGGATTAGCGAAGGCGACTTAGTATTACTATAGTGGCTCTTGGGGAAGGGACCGAGGGGCACACGGATAAAATTGAGAAGGTTTAAAAAGTAAGAAACTAGAAATCGAGTAAATCGTTGGCCTGTCCGCCACACAAAGGAAGAGAAAGTACTATTTTTTGGAACCTACTTGCTACGAGGGCACGCGTGGAACCATGGCTTGTAAACCGGCAGTGAGCGCGCGTAGGTGACCGAAGTGGCAAGCAACGTTGTCTCCGCGAACGTGTTACCTCAGCCTACGAAGTAAAATAATACTGGGGAGTGGAGGGGGGGGGGGTAGGCATATATTGGTTCGAAGTAAATTTCACTGACATCCATCACCCTTTAGTTATATTGCCTACAGCGACAGCTGTCGACGCACGGTCCTGCGATCGCGTTGATTCTCGCAGACAATATTGCGTGCGGTACGTGTTAAATTTAACACGGCCGAAAAAAAACTCAATCATGGCCGTGTTGTCGTGTGTGCGTGCGTGTGTGGGTGTTGACTTGAGGCAGATGACCGTCCACATACGCAAGTAGCCACTTCCAGTCAGTCCTCGTGCAGATGTGCCATGTGTGATGAATGTGTGGGCGCTGATGCGGAGCAGCATGGACATGCATCTTCGTGTTGTTGTTTTCAGTTATCGCGAAATATACGAGTCATAATCAATTGTTCTTTGACTTCCTTATAACAAGCCACAAAATGGGGACACAACTTGTAACGCAACGCAACTTGCAACGTATTGTGAGCGAGAACTCATTCCTTCTAACGAAACTGCTCAGAGTGGCAGTGCCGTGCCCGCTTAACGAGATCACATCTTTGGGGGGAGTGTATGCCGCCCAAGGCTAGCCCCCAGAGTGGATTCACCTCCTTGATACATGCGCGTGTTTTCGGGCACTGCTAACTTCGAAAGGTGAATATTTTAGAACTTCCATCATAATTTTTTTTGTCGGGTCTGGTTTTCCTTCGGTGGCAACGATTTGAGAGTATAAGTGTCGTATATATATATATATATATATATATATATATATATATATATATATATATATATATATATATATATATATATATATATATATATATTTTTTTTTTTCTCCACTTTTTTTGTTCTCCACTTTCTTTCTGTCCAAATTCTTTATCTGTTTCAATGACCTACCACATCCTCCCCTCCCCTTTACTTTCCGAGGTTTTCTTGACTGCAAACTCTTATTTCTGTCTTATATATATATATATATATATATATATATATATATATGTAGCGAATCAGAATTGGAAATGAGGGGCTTGTTGAAAATAAGACCGAAATTTTGTACTCTGAAGAAAGGGAGTCCTCTCCCTGAAACGTCCGTAAACTTATTTCTATTTTCTACGTCTTTCTCGTTTGTCTCTGTCTCTACTAACCCTATCTTTTTCGCGCTCTGTGTGAGTTTTTATCTTTTCAGACTATATATATATATATATATATATATATATATATATATATATATATATATATATATATATATATATATATATATATATATATATATATATATATATATATATATATATATATATATATAGAGAGAGAGAGAGAGAGAGAGAGAGCAATAAAATTTGGAAGATAGTACAGAACACAAGAAAAGAAAACTTCGAACAAGGTAGAAACCCCGAATGTTGGAAAAGGCAAGTCTCTTTGCTGAAACATTAGCAACAATCATGGTTTCTACCTTGTTCGAAGTTTTATTTTCTGATATATTTTTGAAAGAAGTTTTATTTTCTTTCCAAATTCTTTATCTGTCTCCATGACGTACCACACGCTCCCCTTTGCTTTCCGAGGTTTTTAAATGCAGAGCATTTCTTAGCCTCGCCTGTTCCTGCGTCGGACGGTGTCAACAGTTTCGCGTCCGCAGCAGGTGCGCCTCTCCTTCCCTCCTCTCCCTCAACAGCAGCTGGCGCGCGCATGCCTCGTAGTCAGCCCGTTCGCTCCGTCGCGGTCTCGGCCTAACAGGTGCGTGATAGCAGCGCGGTGGGTCGTGGAAGGGCGCGCGCTGCTTGCGCATGCGCGCTCTTCCCCCCCCCCGTACTGCTCTCCCTCTACTGGGCGCGCTGCAAATATAGCGGCTAGCGGTCGCTCGTGTTTCAGTCACTGCGTTGCTCCTTCCTTCCTTGGTTGACGCTCGTGCCCACGTTTACTCGTGTCTGCTACTCCAGCATCACGGAAGAAGCGATGGAAGCAACACTGCCTTCAATCAGTACTGAGGCCCCAATGCTCTGCATTTACTCGTGTTCCCCTCGCGGGAAGGCGCGGGAATTTTTCTTGACTGCCAACTCTTATTTCTGTGTTATTTTCAACGAGCCCCTCAATTCCTATTCTGATTCGCTACATGCATAGCGAGGGCCTCTGTTCTGGCAGTCTTGGTGCCATAGGAAGTTTGAGAGGGTTCAACGCTGGTCGACCACTCTCGACATGTCGTAGACACTCGAGTCACGGCCCGGGGGTTAAAAAGAAGGTCCTTTTCACCCCGAGTGGTCCGAGTGGCGCTGGCTACCACCCCCAAGCGCAAGAAACAAAAATACATAAACATAAATACCCCAGAAAGTGGAGGGGAAAATAGCCCCGCCGGTAGCGTAGTGGTCATCGCACCAGACGCGGATTCTGGAGGTCGTGGGTTCGGATCCCACCCGCCAGGCATTTTTTCTCCACTTTCTTTCTGTCTTTCCGAATTCTTTATCATTATCAATGGCCTACTACATTCTCCCCTTTGCTTTTGGAGGTTTTTTTGACTGCCAACCCTTATTACTGTCTTAATTCAACGAGCCCCTCATTTCCCATTCTGATTATATATATATAATTGGTCGCCATTTTGCCCTGCGACAGTGGATGTCCAGTGAAGTAGTCTTAAACCGCTAGAAGTTCGTGAAATGTTTCTCGTCGTCTCGGCGGGCTTGTCGCTTGCGCTGGGCTACTGTCACTAGATAAAAGTACACAGTGTCGGCACTCTTTGCTTTTATTGTTCCGTTCCGCCGCCATGATCATTGGTCAGGTCGCATTACGTGGCATCTGTTTACACTGCAACGGTTCATGGGCGCTGCCATTTTGTTGCTTATGAGTTTTAGTCGGTCAATTATGGCAGGCTTAGCTTGTCCTCCCTGCTCTGGAGCTGCGCACGACTGACGCCGTTCCGAATGCGAATCAAAGATAACGCGTGTAACAGCATTTCAGGAGCAGAAGTGTGTCCAAAGATGCGGCAAATGCTGGGTCCTGCCTAGCCTGACGCATGCGCTCGGCATCTTGCCGGGCAAGAACTGCTCTATTTAGTGACACCAGTCCTTCCTAGCCTTCAAAGATAATCTGCAAACATAATCTTTACCATGAACTTATGGTGTGGGGGGGATCCCATTTTTCCCAGGCGCCTTATCATCCATAATGCGGTTTCGATGCTTGTTTTGTGGTTTCCTTAAACGAACTCTGGGCTCTATGCTGTATGCCTGATTGGCCCGACGCATGCCCTCGGCGTCTTAGGCCTTGGCGCCTTGGCGTTTATGCCCACGGAGATGAAACCATTAGGGGGCAGAAGTATGCAGCTTTGGCGTAAAACCTGGCGGCCAAGTGTATATGGTTCCCCATTCAGAAGCAGGGGGGCCTGGGTGCAATACCCGGGAGTATCCTTCAAACTGGCAGAAGCGCCTTGTTTTTAAGATCTGGAGTCGACTGTGCATGCACCGTGACCTTAGTGTTCGACACATGCCAAGAAAAGCACCCCCCCCCCTTTATTAAAGCGATTGTGTTATTAAGCTCATTTTAGCGATTTTCCCGTGGCTGCTAGCCGTCCGCTATAAGCCATGCTCATCAAGCGTCCTCGGAAATGCGTCATCACTGCCACACGGAAGTTACGACTGAGGAAGCCAGATATGCCAAGGCCCGCTTGAATCTGGAATATGGCGCAGCGGCAACTGAAGTGTGGAAAGGACGACAATGATACTACCGCGGAGACGAGTGAAAGGACAGGCATTTTCACCAGGTGCCGTGCCTTCGCGGTGAAGTTCGTTCTACGCCCTGTCGATGGTAGCATGCTCGGCAGACATCGTCTCCACTGGTGCCCGCTACTTACGCCGCCACACCAAAGTGCCTGCCCAGCGGAAGCTAAAAAATAAATTTTCGGTAATTTACGTGCCGAAGCCATCCCTGGGCTACTAGACGAGCCGTAGTCGTGGGCTCCGGATTAATTTCGAACAAGTGGGGATCTTTATAGCGCACCGAAATCCCGACACACGGGCGTCTTCGCTTTCAGCTTCCAATCAGGAAAACGGCCGTCGCGGCCGGGAATCGCACCCATGTCCTTGGGCTCAGCAGCGCAGCGCCATACCCATTGAGCCAGCGCGGCATGTTTTCCACCGGAACTGATGCCGGTACCAGCACTGAGTCACCAACTAAAACAGGGGAAAAATATTAATGCTAGTTCCTCAAAAATCAAGCAAGGCATATAGATTATGAGACGGAACGAACTAAAATGAAACCCAGTATATATCATCTAATTGCACGAATTTTGAAACAACTTTTCGATATTCCCGCGGTTCTGTCCCCGCCGCAAGCTCTGTTTGGCAAACGACGGGAGCTGCTACACGGCCAAGTTAAAAAAAAAAAGCTGTGGTTGATCCCTCTTTCATAGGCATCGGTAAAACACGAAAGTGAAAGGGGCCTTCACAGGAGCGGTTGAATGTTAAAAGAACCTTCTTCATGCGCGAAGGGTTCGCGAGCCTGACCCCTCCGGATGCAGTGACGCCGACACGCAAGAAACAAAGAAACAAAAAAAAATAATCAGTTTATTCTGGGACAACAACAACAAAAAAAGTGGTTGATCCCTCTTTCATAGGAATCGGTAAAACACGAAAGTGAGATGTGCCTTCACAGGATCAATTGAATGTTTATTCGGCATCGATATGAACTTGCATATCGCTATTTATATTCAGCTACACAGACTGTCGCGGTAAAACATCTTCATTGTAGCAAGCATGCATTGATAAGATTAGAAGCGTATGTGTCAAAGAAATGAAGTAGTACTAAATTTTGCACTTCTTTTTAGTTTTTTTTTTAAGGCTTCTGTTTACATCGTGATAAGATTGGAAATTCGCAATGCTTGCAAAAATGTCGTCTCTTATTAACCCCGGTCGCGTCGCCAGCCAATCAGGGGTGAGTTTTTTGCTAAGGATAAAATTCCATATAATCTGGCAACGTCCGAAAGAACACGCCAAATCAAAGCAACTGCTCCGTGATTGAATACCTCTGACCGTGATTACGCATGCGCCGACAGGGGCGGCTTATATAACATCGGCATCCCCCGGCGCTCCCCGAGGCGCTCATTTTACCACGCAGCCGACGGGCCAGCCGGGCAAGCAGCGGCCAGAGTCATGGAGAGAATTATACTTGTTGCGGTCGCCATCTTGCTCGTCGCGCATCGATTACCAGCCTCTTTCGACTTCTCGGGAGCCAGTTTGGGCTACGTGAGACTGCCTTCTCGAAGGTGGACTCCAGACATCGCCAAGCTGCCCTGCAAGTTTCGTGGTGCTGCCCGCTTGTGCGACGCAAGAATGCAGCAGCAGCAGCGCAACAAGACTCCAGACATGCAGGGCCTGCCCCACCCTGCGTCCACGAGGCCAGAGGAGTCCGCCAGCGTGCGTTGGAATGTTTTGGGTCCCGACCGCGCCCCAGAGATGGACCAGGGGTACAACGGCTACACCGCGTACGTTCCCTTCAGCTCCTCGACTGAGCTTGTAGTTACGGTGTCCGGCATCGTGCGAGCCAGAAACGCTGCTCCTCCTGGAAGCGTCGTCTTGCTGCCTTCGACTGGCTGGAACGACGACGAAGACTCTCCGGCCGCCAGCGAGGATTACGAAAGTGTAAGCAACGAAGTGTAGACTCTTGCCGTCTTCTGGTTTTAATGGACCTTCAAAGTGCGTTTGTGACCAGCCGCATTTGGTTTTAAAGAAATTTTAGTGTTGCTGTTTCTCCGTCACATATTTTTTTTTTCTTCGTCCATGCCTGTCATTCCAATAAATTTGCCGTCCACGTTGTATTCTTGAAGGCTGTCTTTTGTCTAGTTTCATACAGCCGGCGATTTTTTTAATAGCGCAGGAGCGTCGACCGAAGGGTGGTTCAGCGGCTTTCCTGGTGGGAAGCGGCCGAGGGTTATCATGCGGGGAACGATCGCGCCAGTGAAACCATCTGCTAGACTGTTCCCACAAGCAGGATAAAATCCCTTTCCATTGGTAATCGGCCGTATGCCTGTATTGCGTGCGCCGTGTTCACGGCAATGAAGATGGCCCTCTGATTACCACCGCACAATGGGTTGACCAGCCTGCGGGAACGTGCTATCAGACGACCGCACCGACGGCATCGCTCTGCGCATGCGAACTACCATCGGTCGATTCGCCGATTTCTACCGTGCCGGGCGCTCACCCACCCGCCTGTCGAAGCCCCCGCGATATTTCAAAAATTCGCTAGCAGCACTTCGCCGCCTTTTTCAATGCAGAGCATTTCTTAGCCTCGCCAGCCTCGCCTCTTCCTGCGTCAGACGGTGTCAACAGCTCCGCGTCCGCAGCAGGTGCGCCTCTCCTCCTTCCCTCCTCTCTCTCAACAGCAGCTGGGGCGCGCATGCGTCGTAGTCAGCCCGTTCGCTCCGTCGCGGTCTCGGCGTAACAGCTGCGTGCTAGCAGCGCGGTGGGGCGTGGAAGGGCGCGCGCTGCTTGCGCATGCGCGCTCTCCCCCCCCGTACTGCTCTCCCTCTACTGCGCGCGCTGCAAATATAGCGGCTAGCGGTCGCTCGTGTCAGTCACTGCGTTGCTCCTTCCTTCCTTGGTTGACGCTCGTGCCCACGTTTACTCGTGTCTGCTACTCCAGCATCACGGAAGAAGCGATGGAAGCAACACTGCCTTCAATCAGTACTGAGGCCCCAATGCTCTGCATTTACTCGTGTTCCCCTCGCGGGAAGGCGCGGGAATTTTTTTTGCACCAGAGTTGCTTCGGGTAGCTTGCGCTGTCGCTAAGCGCCTCATTTCCGGTACTTATCTCCCCTGTGCGTGACGTATGGTTGACGGCAATGCACGCGGCGTTGCGCGAGCTCGTCGACGCCTACGGCGGAATTTTTTAGCGATGTCCCGGTATGACTGCGCACGTATAGTACTGAACATAGAATTACGGCTAGGTCAGCTGGTATACCCAGGGGGATGAAACTCCGCCGTTTTTCTATCCCGTGACTGCAGCGATCCTAACGTTTGGGGGCTGTACTACATGCCAGCATAAATGAACGTTGTTGTTGCACTTTATATTTACTACCAGGTTACTTATTAATTACGGAGTTTTTAATATGCAAGTAAACTTAAAAGTTACAGTTAGAGATTGCGAAAATACGAGCGCCACCAGCAGTGGGAAACAGGAACCGCGCCTTTCTGTTTCGCACCGCTGAAAAGGGGCGTTTCTTGTCGCGCCCACAGGTATGCTACGATCCACGGTGTTCCGAGGGCCGTTTTTACCACCGTAGAGTCTGTTTCATCGAAACAGACACATGAATGGATTCGCGCCGTCATCACAGATCGTGCTGTACTGAGTGGTGTCAAAATTCTTCACGCCAGGCCGGCATAAACTTCTTTTGGATCCCGGCGGACGAAAGGTACGGTCTGCATGCTGCTTGTTTTGCTTTTCTACGCTTGCACGAGATAGAGGATGCGGTTGCAGCAGTCACTTTATAATTTAAGTGAGCATACACGTGCACTGTCTATTTATTATTGCCTTCTTTGACTCTTTACTGAAGCATGAAATGCGCGGCAGAGCACCTGGCCATTATTCCAAAGACTACATTAGCTACACACGTTTGTTTATACGTAAGTTATTGATTTAATGCGTTTAGATCGTGTGTTTTGCATTTTAGCGCAAGTGAATGCGCGGTCTGCAGCAAAGTGTATATGAGGCAACATATACAATAACTAATGGAACAGTGTAAGCTTACCTGCACTATTTTTATTATCTTTTGATTGCCTGCGTTTAGTTTGTTTTCGTAGCATGCGTTGCTGTTATTATTATTAATATTATTGTGATTATTATAATTATTACCAATATTATTGTTGTCGTTATTATTATCAGCCTGTTTATGTCCACAGCTGGAGGAAGGCATCTCCCATACACTGAAGGCTCAAAGGCTGGGTCCGCAGGTTCATATCGTGTTGCTAGCACTATGTTGACTAAGTAGTGACTATATCAATTATTTTATTGCGTTTCAATTGTGTGTTCTGTGTTCTGCATTTTGTCGTCACGTGAATCAACGGCACATAGCAGAATAAATTTGTAGCAATAACTATACAAAGTAAGCAATTACTTTATATGTTTATAATACAATCATAACTATAATTCTGCCACTTATAATTTAAAATTTAACCTTCAGTTCTGTGCTTGCAGTTTCAGCTTTAGCACGAGAACGATCGATGTATTCACAAGAACGCAGTTACAGCTATAAGCCGATAAATAATTAAACAGTACAGGCTTAACCTTTGCTCGGAATTTATTAGAAGTTTTGAAATAAGGTTTTTTATAACCGGTTTATTGCAGCGCCCGAGAAATACCTGATGAATACATAGGGCGCCAAAGTATATATGCATGAATAATTGCTTACCGATTCTGGTGTGGGATGGCTGCTTTAGTCTGCAGAAGTGTATTTTGGATTAGGAGGGAAGGTGGGTCGTTGCCACCGAACATTATCATCGCACAAATAGAAAAACGTATCTGCGTCTCTTAATAATAAAGGCTGATTTTAATTAAAAATATGCCTTTACGATTGGTCACAAGTCGTCTTTGTAGCCAAAATCAATTTAAGAAAGAAAGATTCCTAATATATCAGGTAACGTTTATTCCGAATACAGATGCTAGTTGAAAGCAGCAGTAAAGCTAGTATTCATTCTAACCCAAATATACACACGTGCTTGTTGATGTTCCAGATCTCGCGTTTGGCTCCAGTGTGCGAGAAGGCAGAACCTGGCTCATTTACCACGTCGACAGATCTACAGCAGCTACCGGCTGTGTCCTGCCCATATCACCACCAGAGACTACGAGGACCTTGGACAGACAAGGCACTGGACAGATATGCACTGGCTAGATACCTAATTAGCGTGCGGCCATGGGCCATACACTTTTGTTTGCGACTAAAAGTGTAAAATATCCAAGTTGGGTTTCTACAGTATGAATGGTGCATTTAGCAATAAAAATGAAAATACCTGTACTCTTTATCCTTGTCTAGATTGTGTGTACTAATAAACCAAAACAACGTCGTACTTAGAATAAGTGGTGCAAAAAGAAGTGGACGCGTAAAACTTCATCAATCAGAACAAAACAATTGCCCTTTCGATAATGTGGCGGGTTGCGCAACAGGAAAAAGGTCGTGCGCTAGCCATCTGAATATGTTCCACTCTCTCAATTTACCTTCCATGTGCCTCCCAATTGAATTTGGCGCTAATTTACCCCCCCCCCCCCCCTCCCCGCTCGGCTTTTCAGTCCCCATCAATATGGCGTTCCCCTGTGCATGTCTGCAACACGCCGCCATGTTTTTAGTACCGCCCCCAAACACCAGGGGCTTGTCTGGCGCTTCGATCGAATATCGCGTCCCATGCAAGGTATAGGAAGTTTCACTCCCCTGGTATACCCCCCAGGTAACCGATAATTGCGCCACTAGCGCCAATTTGTCCCCTGGTGCTTGGTAGGCCAAACTGTCAAACCAAAAAAAAAAAAAAAATCACTGATGCTTCTATGGCAACGCTTTCGCTGATGCGCGAGGAAACGGCGTGCCTCTCTGCTGTGGGCTGAACGAGCGCGACTGCCTTTGTGTGCCGCAAGCGGGAACAAACGCCGCTTGCATTTTGCTTTTCAGATTGTGTTGCTGCTGCACATCTTGTTTTCGACAGCTTTCAGTTGCTGATTTGCTTGGACTTTCAGCACGTGCACAAAACTTTTGTTTGGATATCTTTCTTAGTTAAATACGCGTGAGCCAGCACGCCCTGAAGCGTGACAATTTTGTTTGGGGCAGAAAAAGTAGTAGTCGGGAAATGTGGTTTATTCACTGATTGTATTAGTAACGTATCGCAAGCGAAGTTCGATACATGCCACAATAGCACAGAGCTGTGTATCTCGTATAGTAAGTACAAATGTCCGCATTCTGTGTCGTTTACACAAACATAAGAGACATCTTCGTACAATTCATCGTATACCGAAAATTGCTGCAGAGGTCACCACGTTCTATTGCTGTACACAATGCAATTCTGCAGAAACGACGTTTCATAAAAACATGCGTTTGTGAATAATAAAATGATTATGAAGTGAGATGACCGGCTCATTTCGCCACTATTAACAACCACTCCATATTCTTATTCTCGTAAACTAGCTAGCCCAAAAGACCTTTTATAGCTAGCGAATTTTCTGCGAAATTTCGCCATACGTCACACCTAGTAAATGGAATAAATACCACCATGGATACCAAAAAACAACACGTAAAAGCGAGACAAATATTGAGAGTGCAAACAAGGTACAAAAAATGGGAAACCAGCGAGCAGAACGGAGGACGAGAAGAGGGGGCACACACACAACACCGCTGGACTAAAAACTGAACAATATGAACCAACTAGCCCAGCAATTCACTCTCTTGAAGGTACAAAAAATGTGTCGTGGCACAGATTGAAAAGCGGAGAGCAGCTCGGCCGTCGCGCAGGTAACTCGAACTTCTCGTAACACGGAGTGCAAGCGGTCAGCTGCCACATAAATAATTTTGGGGGCTTCTTTCGTGTTAATAAGCATTCAAAGGTGGTAATGTAACTATAAGAAACTGATCGTCGGAACGCTCTAAAGCCAAACCAGTTCGTCGAAGAAGCGTTTAAGCACACTAGACATATTTTCCAAGCTTTTCTCTGGTGGAAAGAAAATAAAGAGCAACCGCTCACCAAACCGATACCGAAGCGAATTTTCCGTCTGCGTGTCCACTGGCATCAATCGGTTCATGAGAAACTGTCGACAAGCAGCTTTACAAGCTTACGACATTACTGACAAATTCATTGTACCAAACAAAAAGAAATTCACTGTAAAGCAACAGCAGAAGATTTTTCGGTTCGCCCTGCAGCTTTTTTGACAAGGATAGCGCTTGCTTCTTCATAACTTTGACTGAATAAAAAGTGTGCTGACCTGCCGTCCGCTGGGAAGCGGAAATAATTCGCTGTGCTATTCGTTCCCGAGTTGTCGCACCGCACAGCATCGAAGCACGCGTTGTGTCCTTTTCTCAGTTTCTCTGACATTTTGAGCCCGTTCGCACTCGCAGACACCAAATTTTTTACCTTCAAGGCATACTACAAAACTTTTACACGTGCACACAGTGAAAGCGGCAGGAGCAGACGGACGGCAGCAGAAGAGATAAGAGCGAAAGCGCCGCCCGTCGGCACAACGAATGAAGCGACTAAATAAATAAATAGGCTGCCAAATAAGGAAATAGCCAAGAACACATTTTATTTCTACTCATAATAGAATCCCTTTAATTTAGTTCTGCTTATGTTGAAAAGATAAAGCTACATATGCAAAAGTTGCTGAATTTTCGCTTGGCTATCAGCATTATGGCGGCACTTTATTTTGCGATAACGAAACTAGCCGAAGTGTCCGGCCCCAGATAGAACCACGCGAAGATGCGCTCGGTATTGTCCTGGTGCCGCAAACACAAGCCGCCCAGTGGAGGAATGCTACCTGTAACGCACTCGCTGATATTCATCCGTAGCTTTACTTTCGTGACAGCATCTCTAATTGGGTGACAGAGCAAGTGAATTGGATGGACACGAAACAAGCCTGATAAAACTAGTTGTGGATATTTTGGTAGCAAAAGCTACCCTATGCCACCTGGGGCGCTCTTTGCGGGGTGACCAGTTTTGACCTTGAGAGCTAAAAGACGAACCACACCCCATCCCGCAAGCGCCCGCCACAGAGCAGCGGCCTGATGGCGGGGATAGATAGGCTTATTCTTGGATGATACCAGCGCGAACTTAAACAAATACAAAGAAAGTGGAACGGAAGGAGAGCCGCTTGTCTAAAAAAAGTGTGAGCTAATCTACCCTGTGAATTCGGTTGGAAAACAAAGCTGTAAGCGACACCCACAACGATTACCCATGCGACGTCACTTGAATTCACTCACGTAGCTCTACAAATAGAGAAACCAGAGTCAAGTAAAATGCACTTAACCACACCCTTTATTACTTCCAAGAGATATTCTTTGCTAAGGTTAAACCAATGCATGATTCATGAACCGTGGTTGGTGGAGTTGTATTGGTAAAGCACATGAGGGAAACCACTTTTTTTTAATTAAACAAAGTTCTAACCCGGTGTCAGATGATCTCAATTCTCCTCCGTCTCTGCCGCTGCCGACGCGGGCGACGAGATCGGTGGAAGAGACGGAAGAGAATTCCATGCGTTGGTGTGAGCTTCCTTTAATTTTTACAACTCCTACCACATCCGCAAAGCGCGCACATGGCCGCTACACGACCCGTGGGCGGAGCACACAGTGGCGTGAGAGGTCGCGTGACGCTATCACGGGGCATTCAGCGAGAACGCAGGGTCTAAACCCGCAGATGTGCTTGGTGTCGAGTGCATCACTCAATTGATAAGACAACGGGCTCTCGCTCCGTTACTCTATTTGTTCCTGGTTAGATTCCTGGCGGTGACAGTATATTCTTTTATTTGTTAGTGGGAGTTTTCTGTTGACACCAACGGTCGCGAAAGAACCCTTGAAAGGTAGAGGCAGAAGGTTTGCTTTAAAACTAAAGTGTAACATCAAGAAGGGTGAATATAAACACTTAACACATAACATTAAAAAACACTGCGCATGAGCAAAACAAATTTACAAAAGCCACGGTGATAAGGCAACTAGATCGACACAGGCTACAGTCAAGGCACACATGATGAAGACACACGCTTACTTGGCTGACACGCTTGCCTACTCTTTCTGCTATGTGGAACGCTTCCATAATTTAACGAAGCATTTGTTCACCGTGCCTAAATAAAATGTCAGTGGTAGGAAAATCAGGTTTACATCCGCAGCACTTAGTACAATGTGAAGAAAGATGGGATGATGGGGGGCCCTTTAATGACAATTCATGCTCTCTCAAAAGCACGTTGATACAACTTGTGTTTCACTTCCTTTGTCTTTAAGTTAGCGCTATTTTCATCCAAGAATATGTCTTTCCAACTAGACCAGCTTGCAACCCTTCTGGAGAGAGATAGGCGAGGAGGGAACGGAGACGTGCGCGGGATCCGTGTCGCCACCTGGAGGAGGAAGGCGAGTGGGCCACCACCACCGCGATATAAGCGCGCGCCACAAAGGAAAGCCAGGAGGCCACGTGCGGCGCATAGCCGTGTGCGATGGAGGAAGACGAACAACCAGCTGTGGTCGCTGGTACAGCGGCGAGGCTTAAAAATGCCGTGAGGCGAAAAAAGATGATCGATAAGCAGTGTGTTCATTACAAACATGTCAGTGCAGTAGAATTTCGATAAACGGAAATCGCTTAAACGGAATTGCCGCTTAAACGGAACAGTTGCCTGGAATTTGGTTGGTTTTGTATTCAGATAACGTAAAAAAACTCTCGGTAATCGGAACTAAAATTTCCGCATCACCGTGTAAACGGAACCAGAAATGGAACTTCTTGTGAAATCCACTGGCATGAGAATCAGCTTTTTACGGTTCCGGCTGTTTCGTTCTTGTTTTTTTTTTTTCTTCCTCCATGCTTTTTTAGCCTTGTTGGCCTCATAAGCCTCGTCTCGTAAGTGATTAGACGTGTTAACGCAATGAATGCAACATCGCAGTTCTTGTTCCAATCGTCCGGTCTCGATTCTAGACGCCGAGGCTACAAGGCTCACCTCCTGTCGCCTCGTTCGTGCCATCGTTGTGCTATTCGTCCTTCATTACCACGTTGCCGTCTTCTAAATTCGGTGGCTCGTAAGCACTCGCGAAGTTGAGGCCTCTACCCTCCGTGAAGATGCAGTTGCAAGGACTCAAACAAAAATAACTAACGCATTTTGTAGTGCACAGCGACTCATTGTTGCCAAATCAACTTTGTGAATGCTGTGCCTACGCTTCTTGTAGTTTTCTTGCTTTCTGAAAACTATCAGCTGCAGTCACTTTCTAGTGGTCAGAGTTCCATGAAATGCCCTTAGAAGTGTGTACGCACATAAATTTGCACCTTAGAACATCTCTCTCAGTAAACGGAACTCCTGTTAAACGGAACTAACTTTTCCGGTCCGTTGAAGTTCCGTTTATCGAGAGTCTACTGTATATGATTGCGAATCCACACCTCGACAAAGGGCCTAGCCAGGGCAGTGAAGCTTTCGCTATGGGTTAAGCAAACTAAACCACAGCAATTTTTTTTTTCATTCCTTCGCTATCTTCCCTACTCCTCACTCACACAGTGCAAGTTTTGCCCCGAAAGAGGTATTCTTATCGCGTCGTATGAGAATGCTCCCACACACCCGACCTCCCTCCCAATCCCCACCCTTCCTCTTTACAGTGGGTGGCGAAGCTGTACAGCTCTGATCCCTGCTCCCAGCTTTACCTGGTGAGACGGGCCCGGACGCCCAGCCAGAGCCAGGGACTCGTGTTCTAAAGTGTCCGCCCACTAGTTTGTCTCCGCACACGGAGTCCGATTAGGCTTCAATAAAAGTTTATTCATCATCATCGCGCCCAGAAGCACCTTGAACGGGAAGCTGACGCCAGCAGGAGCCTGTATACTGTGCGATTGTCTCCACGCAGCATACAATAACCTCGAACGAATGTCTGTGTTGCTTTAATTGTTTTAGTTGTCTTTGAAGCGTTTCAGCCCTGCGACTGAAACAAAACAAGGTGCCGGCGGCTGGCGTGAGGATTGTTACCAACTTTTGCCCGCTCCTTTTTACTGGTGAGTATTCGCTTTATTTGTTTTTTTTTTTAGAATTGCATTTTACCGCCGCTGCTGCCTATAGCCCTATGATTGCGCGAAGGTTTTGTTTAACTGATGGACGGTTCGTTAGATCTGATGCAGCTGGTATCAAATACAGCAAATGCGTATCTGCCTATCATGCTGGTAACTTCTGGGGAGGAACAGAGCAGTGGTTAGAACAAAACCTGTTGTTGGAAAAACATTGCTATGCTATACTTGGCAGTACGCTAAACTAAAAGTCGCCAGAATTATGAATGTTCTGGACAGACAGTAGGCATCATTCACATAAGTTCGGAAGATAACCTCGAAAATCTGGTCTTAACGTGTATTATCAACTATAGGTCCCGCCTCCTTCGTGGCTCAAGCGTCATGTAGTTATCACTATACCACTTCCTTTTGAAGCCTTCGTACCCGAATAAGGCCCCAGAAAGATGCAGTGCTATTTTTTATCTTAATACGCAAAGCTTGAGAAACAAACCAACGGGAGTCACTTCATACCTGCAAGTGCTGACGCACAAATATGATGTATTAGCGTGCTCAGAAGGTTAGTTCCGCAATGAAAGAGATGTTCAGTTCAATTGTTACAAATGTGAACCCACATTTCGCCGTAGTACAAAGGGCGGTGGTTTATCGCTTTACATGGTGACAGTCTCGTAATACGTCATTACGTAATACACTGTGATTAATGATGATTTAGAATGTCTAGTAGTCATTGGTAAGTCTTTTGCTGTTGCAGGTGTTTACCGGCCACGTTAGTGTCTCTTATACATTTTCCTCAAGTTCCTTAAACGGTTACGTGAATACATTTTGTCCTTGAATCTTCAATCAGCCATAATAGGCGCCCTTGACAGTAAAATTCTTCCTCTTGATGCCCTGGGAACTAAATTTTGGTAAATGATATATTCAGTAAAGAAATTCCTAACTTATTGACGTACCGACACGTGCAACCAAGAAGCGTCATTCTTTAAAGGCCAACTGCACTCAAATTTTCCACAACGTAAAAATAATGTCACCTTACAGTTCATATAAAAAGGGTGCGAAATGCAAAATACTGCGCTTCAAACATCAACGCGCGCGACGCAAACGGCTCGCGACATTCGCGTTTTCGGAACCGAAACTGAATAGAAAAGGCTGCCATAGCGGCGGCCGGACGTGACGTACGTGAGGGAACGGAAGCGACCGCGCCAGAGCCGCCTTCAAATGCGCGTGGTAGCGCCGCGTTTCGCTTTTTTATTTCCACAGAAGAACTTCCACTGACGTTTGCCCATGATAATGGAGTTGGGCGCAATTCCGGCATCCCGTTGCTATCAATCGAGGTGAAGTAGACCGCCCGACAGTATTTTTTTCCATCATAATAACTGCTGGAAGAGCATTTTTTGGCATTGCAAGTAAAAAACTGACCCTGATCTACAAAGCTATTTGCTCGTATACGATATCGAAAAGCAGCTTTAATTATAGCCAACCCCTCGGCTATCACGTCGCCCTCTCTGAAGGGAACAAATCGCACGCGGGCGGAGATAAATCACTATTTCTACTATACATTACATGCAAACAGCTTCGTGAATATCGGCCCAGTATTTTTTCCCCTGTGTGCACATCGAGAATCGAATTATGAAAGGGATCTGAAACTATAATCCCGCCTCCAGAGCTAAATGACGCACTAAAACACGAAAACACTTCCTATCTACCTCTGTTTTCTACTTTAACGAGAGACAGGTACTGTTGAAAACGTTTTACTTTCAAATAAACTAAATCTAACTCTCAAAGTAAATACTTCACTTGGGAATAGAACAAAAATATAATCTATTGTTTAGGAGAGGAGCAGTTTAGTTTTTGCACTTCCCAAATACGACGGCCAATATTTGTGCGGGTGTATTTGTTACTACGGGAAAGGCTGATTTTTGGTTCACTTAGTTAGGGAGACAAAAGTCGCACAAATGTTTATAGCCGCGTGTACAAGAACTCTATTCGGGTCGTAAAACTTTTGGAAATGTCTAAAGGATAGAGGTGGCGTTGGGCCAGCCCAAATGAGGCCAATATTGGACGCGGAAGTGCAAGTGGTCAATAATTTATAATATCTTTTTTTTCTGTGGTAAATGCTGAATAGGTTTCGGCTTCTAATCATTTTTTTTTTTGCATTGAGAAAATGGGGGATATTACTGCCTATGCGGTTAGTTTAAACATTTGATGGCGACGCCGGTACAGCGCGCTGGTGTAGCAGAGGAACCCCGGGCGAACGCATCCCTGCGCCCGGCGGAGCGCCCTGCAAGTCGCCGGAGAAGCGCGAGCTTCACGGGACAGGTTCCCCAACCTCCGTCACAGGCCGCTCGGAACTTGTTTCGGCGACTCTCCGCCAGGTGCAAACGTCGTCTGCTCTGAGGTACTTTGAACGGCGGTACCTAGCGCTCTCTGTGATTACGAAGCTAAGGATTTCGCCATGGTGATTTTAAGAGCATAGACTACTTATTTGGACAAAAAAAATTTGAGTGCAGTTGGCCTTTAACCCATTTTTGTCTCACGAGTTTTTCAGGGGTGTATTCATGCTGGTGTTTTATGTAAAGGAATTACGGAACACATGCCACTTTCTTTGCTCTTTATCCGCAACTTTTGCGCGCCACCATATGTATACCAGAAAAGATTTTTCGTAGATTTATAAGCGAGATATAATTCCACTGCATTATCCAGATGCTTTGAAGTATAATTTGTGGAAACGTTTAAGCACAGACGGTCCTTGTGATTGCTACGAGTCCTTCCTAGGGGCGTTAAACGAAGCCCAGAATCCAGATTTCCCTCTATATTATAACAAACAAGACCGGACTGCTGGAAAACCATAAAGTGCAAGGGAATTTTCGAAGGAAATAAAATTCAGAGACCACTTGCAAGATGAGTTGATAAAAACATCGGACATTGGCAAGTTATCAAATACCTCCAATTAAGAAATAATCTAACAACCGAAGTGAAGAAGGCGTGATCTACGTATTCGATGAATAAATTTGTGGCCCCTTACGATAGACCTAAAAACATGGTGATAGGAGGAAGAACATTTATTCTAGTGCCGGATATAAGCGGCTTCCTCTTCCCATGATTCCATAGGCTGCCTTCGCCACCTATTCCCTGGTGACCAGCCGAAGCTGATCCTCCAGGGCGGGGCTGGACAGCAAGATGCTTCATCGCTCGCTAGGGGAAGGGGTGTGGTTATTAGGGGAAGAAAGAGGCATGGGAGGTGGGTGTTTTTTGCTGAAATCGTCTTGTCCTACCATGTGGCGAAGAGTGCCTCTAATGAGCAGTTGTCCTCGTATTGATTGGGAACATGCAGTTGAGTAAGCGGGGGTGAGGCAAGGACCGTGATTGTATCTGTCGATAGACTGCTTGCTGCTCCCCGTAAGTTTTGGGTGCAGGGCGGGAAGTATGTCCTTTCTGGAGTACCCCACTATCTTCCTGTAAGTAACCATAGGTATTATTTCTAGCCTCCTCCACGACCATTGCAGGTATACAAAAGACGGATGGCTAGACACAATCAAGACCAAGCCGTACCCGAGTAACATGAATCCGACTCACCGCGGCGGCAGGCGTGAGGCCAGAGCTTGTGATCTCAACAGGCTACTGTGGAGCGAATACGGTGTCGTCTTCGTGGACGCCCCAAAAAACAAAAGGCGACCACAGCAGTGGCGACGGAGACAACCAGGAGCGATATGCTAATGAGTGCATCGTCTCAAGTCAGAGCCGTGGAAGAAGCGGAAAAGTTGACGATTGCCCTAGCCCTCACCGTTCCAGGCATTACGAGGGTGCTCGAAGACTCACAGCAGGAGTGCACAAACTTCTATTCAGTCTGGGTATCCCGCCGGGTGTTTCGCGTACTCAGACACGAAACGCCTTCAGGGCGACAGATAGAATTAGTGTGGGTGCTAGCCCACTCGGTACAGGGCAGTGAGGGCGGCAGATAGAATGAGTGTGGGTGCTAACCCACTCGGTACAGGGCAGTGAGGGCGGCAGATAGAATTAGTGTGGGTGCAAGCCCACTCGGTACAGGGCAGTGAGGGCGGCAGATAGAATTAGTGTGGGTGCTAGCCCACTCGGTACAGGGCAGTGAGGGCGGCAGATAGAATTAGTGTGGGTGCTAGCCCACTCGGTACAGGGCAGTGAGGGTGGCAGATAGAATTAGTGTGGGTGCTAGCCCACTCGGTACAGGGCAGTGAGGGTGGCAGATAGAATTAGTGTGGGTGCTAGCCCACTCGGTACAGGGCAGTGAGGGCGGCAGATAGAATTAGTGTGGGTGCTAGCCCACTCGGTACAGGGCAGTGAGGGCGGCAGATAGAATTAGTGTGGGTGCTAGCCCACTCGGTACAGGGCAGTGAGGGCGGCAGATAGAATTAGTGTGGGTGCTAGCCCACTCGGTACAGGGCAGTGAGGGTGGCAGATAGAATTAGTGTGGGTGCTAGCCCACTCGGTACAGGGCAGTGAGGGCGGCAGATAGAATTAGTGTGGGTGCTAGCCCACTCGGTACAGGGCAGTGAGGGCGGCAGATAGAATTAGTGTGGGTGCTAGCCCACTCGGTACATGGCAGTGAGGGCGGCAGATAGAATTAGTGTGGGTGCTAGCCCACTCGGTACAGGGCAGTGAGGGCGGCAGATAGAATTAGTGTGGGTGCTAGCCCACTCGGTACAGGGCAGTGAGGGTGGCAGATAGAATTAGTGTGGGTGCTAGCCCACTCGGTACAGGGCAGTGAGGGTGGCAGATAGAATTAGTGTGGGTGCTAGCCCACTCGGTACAGGGCAGTGAGGGTGGCAGATAGAATTAGTGTGGGTGCTAGCCCACTCGGTACAGGGCAGTGAGGGCGGCAGATAGAATTAGTGTGGGTGCTAGCCCACTCGGTACAGGGCAGTGAGGGCGGCAGATAGAATTAGTGTGGGTGCTAGCCCACTCGGTACAGGGCAGTGAGGGCGGCAGATAGAATTAGTGTGGGTGCTAGCCCACTCGGTACAGGGCAGTGAGGGCGGCAGATAGAATTAGTGTGGGTGCTAGCCCACTCGGTACAGGGCAGTGAGGGTGGCAGATAGAATTAGTGTGGGTGCAAGCCCACTCGGTACAGGGCAGTGAGGGCGGCAGATAGAATTAGTGTGGGTGCAAGCCCACTCGGTACAGGGCAGTGAGGGGGCAGATAGAATAAGTGTGGGTGCTAGCCCACTCGGTACAGGGCAGTGAGGGCGGCAGATAGAATTAGTGTGGGTGCTAGCCCACTCGGTACAGGGCAGTGAGGGCGGCAGATAGAATTAGTGTGGGTGCTAGCCCACTCGGTACAGGGCAGTGAGGGCGGCAGATAGAATTAGTGTGGGTGCTAGCCCACTCGGTACAGGGCAGTGAGGGCGGCAGATAGAATTAGTGTGGGTGCTAGCCCACTCGGTACAGGGCAGTGAGGGTGGCAGATAGAATTAGTGTGGGTGCTAGCCCACTCGGTACAGGGCAGTGAGGGTGGCAGATAGAATTAGTGTGGGTGCTAGCCCACTCGGTACAGGGCAGTGAGGGCGGCAGATAGAATTAGTGTGGGTGCTAGCCCACTCGGTACAGGGCAGTGAGGGCGGCAGATAGAATTAGTGTGGGTGCTAGCCCACTCGGTACAGGGCAGTGAGGGCGGCAGATAGAATTAGTGTGGGTGCTAGCCCACTCGGTACAGGGCAGTGAGGGTGGCAGATAGAATTAGTGTGGGTGCTAGCCCACTCGGTACAGGGCAGTGAGGGTGGCAGATAGAATTAGTGTGGGTGCTAGCCCACTCGGTACAGGGCAGTGAGGGTGGCAGATAGAATTAGTGTGGGTGCTAGCCCACTCGGTACAGGGCAGTGAGGGCGGCAGATAGAATTAGTGTGGGTGCTAGCCCACTCGGTACAGGGCAGTGAGGGCGGCAGATGGAATTAGTGTGGGTGCTAGCCCACTCGGTACAGGGCAGTGAGGGCGGCAGATAGAATTAGTGTGGGTGCTAGCCCACTCGGTACCAGGCAGTGAGGGTGGCAGATAGAATTAGTGTGGGTGCTAGCCCACTCGGTACAGGGCAGTGAGGGTGGCAGATAGAATTAGTGTGGGTGCAAGCCCACTCGGTACAGGGCAGTGAGGGCGGCAGATAGAATTAGTGTGGGTGCAAGCCCACTCGGTACAGTGCAGTGAGGGCGGCAGATAGAATTAGTGTGGGTGCAAGCCCACTCGGTACAGGGCAGTGAGGGCGGCAGATAGAATTAGTGTGGGTGCTAGCCCACTCGGTACCAGGCAGTGAGGGTGGCAGATAGAATAAGTGTGGGTGCTAGCCCACTCGGTACAGGTCAGTGAGGGCGGCAGATAGAATTAGTGTGGGTGCTAGCCCACTCGGTACAGGGCAGTGAGGGCGGCAGATAAAATTAGTGTGGGTGCTAGCCCACTCGGTACAGGGCAGTGAGTTTATCCACCGACAGGCCCACGCGTTGATGTATACCCAGCCGTAATGAAGTCGCTTGTATCTCGTAATATTTTCAACGGCATTTAATATTCGCGTATTTTTCCTGAAAAAGGTGACGATTTCCTGAGTAGGTGCAGCACATTTGGGTGAAGCCAGGAATGTTCTCAGAAATCTCCGCGTGATTTCCGTGCTTTAGTGTTCTGGAGAATGGTGGAACAAGATATTGCCGCAAACCATTCATTGGGTTTGTTTATTTATGGTTCGTTTTTACTGCCCGGCTGCGCCCGGCTGTGTTATCTGTGTCCCAAACGAAGCACATGTTCCATTCTTTATTTTTATGCCTCACGGGTTATCTCATTCGGATAAGGAGAGCGTTTCGACCTAACGTCACTGGCCTGGAATAATCTTCTTTGATCTACAATGTTCTGCATGTAAATCGAGGGTTCGAGAAACACTTACGCCGAAAGATAAAAGCCTGCAGAGCAGACGCCGTGGCATCCGAATCGCCGACGCTCGCTAACGCATGTCACTCTGTTGACTGCTGCTTCGCCGCCTGTGTACTTGTTGAGTTGTTAGAGGAGCAAAAGTTCGCTCCAATAAACTTGTTTTTCCTTGAAGACGACTGTGTCATCTTTGACTTCGTCACATCTGGTGGAGGTGCTGGGTACATGAATCCTAAGCCATCGTCAAGCCGACAAGCAAGCCCAACTCGTGTCAGCCTCCGACAGCAAGGCCTTCATCCAGAGTTTGGACTGCTTCCAGATAACCTGAAGAAAAAAGACGTCGTGAAAACCACCATGATCAACGCAGGCACCATGACTAGCGGTTCCAATCCTGCCCTCGTTCTTCAGCAACCCAGGGAGCCCCATCATTCCATGGGTCACCTTCGGAAGATCCCGAAGTGTGGTTGGAGCAAGTCGAAAGTGTCAGGCTGTTTAACCGATGGGACGACGAGGGGACAGTGAGGCAAGTGTTATTCTACCTTGAGGACTCAGCACGTATCTGGTTTGAAAACCATGAGAGCTCCCTAGAGACTTGGAACGATTTCAGAACGCAATTTTTAACGACGTTCACCGCGGTAGTGCGAAAAGAGCGGGCCGAGGTCTTGCTGCAAATGCGGACACAACACCCTAACGAAAGCGTTGATGTGTTTGCCGAAGAGATGACGAGGCTTTTCCGGCGTGCTGACCCTTGCATGGTGGAAGAAAAGAAGTTGCGCTTCTTAATGCGCGGTGTGAAGGAGGAACTGTTTGCTGGACTTGTCCGCAATACACCCAAAACCGTCGCCGAATTCGTGACCGAAGCCATAACCATTGAGAAAGCCCTCGAAATGCGTGCTAAGCAGTATGACCGCAACTTTGTTGGCACGGCCAATGCGAATTGCGTAGACAGCAGGCGCATTCCCGCAGATAGCCTACGCGAGACTATCCGCGAATAGTTAGGGAGGAGCTTCGGAAACTGCTCCCAACGCCGCCGCAACCACAAGCCGTTTCCCTTACCGACGTCATTAGAGAAGAAGTGCAGCAAGCGCTTGGAACTTCAACGACGCCAGCAGCACCTCGCGAACCACATGCCATGACCTACACGGCTGCTGTCCGTCGCCCTCGCCCACCTGCGCCCTATCGTCACGAGGCTCCGTACCGTCGTCCCCTGTCGCCGGCCCGACCACCTGTGGTGCAAACCCCCGCGCCATGGAAGACCGACGTGTGGCGAACGCCCGACAATCATCCGCTGTGCTACCACTGCGGACCGGCTGACCACATCTACCATCGCTGCCCCTACAAGTGGCTCGGTTTGCGAGGGTTCTCCGTCGACGCACCACGCCCCCGACCCGGACAGCGCCCTACTGAAATCGAAGACTACTTGTCGAACACCAACCGAGGTCCAGCCCGTTTCAACCGTTCGCCGTCGCCCTACCCATACCAGTCGTAGCAATGCTGAGAACCGCCGTAGCAATGCTGAGTTCTCACGTGGAAGGTCCCCCAGCCCACGCGGGGGAAACTAAAAGCAGCAACTTCTGGAGGTGAAGTTGCACAATAGCGGAAAAACGAAAACCCTCCAACGACGCAAGGATGCACCGAACACCGTTATCCGAGCCCCAGCCTGACAACCCGATCGAACCCTGACATCACTCCAGAACACGACGACAGCCACATGGTGCGACGCGTACCCTACATGACCAAACCTGCCGCTGAGAAGACGACGATAACGACGACGCATAGTGCTCAACCGCCAAGACGCACAATCCGAGATATGACACCCAGACGTACCCGGAACTCGAGGAAGGCAGCGTCCGACGTCCAGTTGTCCATCGACGGCTTTGATGTAGTCGCCCTCATAGACTCGGGAGCGGACTACTCAGTGATGAGCCGATCATTCGCGTTTAAGTTGAACAAATTTACGACTAGTTGGGGCGGTCCGCACATACGCACAGCAGGAGGCCATCTCGTAACGCGGAGTGGAACGTGCACATCCCGCGTCACTATAGACGGCATGACGTAACCTGCTGCGTTCGTTATTTTGCCTAACTGCTCCCGTGACGTAATTCTTGGAATGGACTTTTTGACGGACAACGCTGCAATAATCAATCTGAAGACAAAGACGATAAATTTTTCCCCCGATTACTCCATGACGCCGGAACCGAACCCCGAACACCGTGCTGCCGTAAGGATCGCGGATGATCATGTCGCCCTGCCGCCCCGCGCAAGCTTGATGATCACGGTCTACTGTGAAGATGCTGCTCCTGACGTCGACGCTATCGTATAGAGTGACCAAAGGTTGCTTCTCGACCACGGTGTCTCCGTGGCAAGAGGCATTGTGCACTTTAAGAAACGCCAATCCAACGTTTTGGTCACTAATTCCACCGAGGAGTACCAGTATTTAAACAAGGGAGCTGCAATTGTGTTCCTCAAAGAAACGCAAGAAGCAAGTTACGTGATCGCGGTCGCCGACTTTCAACGCGCATCCGAAGATACCTTAAAGCTTCCGCAACCAGTCGACGTGAATCCGGCGCTACCACAAGAAAAACGGAACAAATTATTGGCTTTGCTACGTCGCTACAGCGAGTGTTTTTCGTCGAACTCAAAATTACGTCAGACACCTCTAGCGAAGCTCCGAATAATAACCGAAGACGAAGCCCGACCAACCCGACAGTCACCGTACCGCGTGTCTTCAGACGAGCGGGAAGCCATCCGGAGACAAGTGGAAGACATGCTGAGGGACGACATTATACAGCCATCGAAAAGCCCCTGGGCTGCGCCGGTCGTGCTGGTGAAGAAAAAAGACGGCGCATTAGGTTTTGCGTTGACTACCGGCGACTGGGCAAAATCACCAAAAAGGACGTGTACCCCCTGCCCCTAATCGACGACGCCCTCGACCACCTCTGCCACGCGAAGTACTTCTCATCGATGGATCTAAAGACAGGCTACTGGCAAATAGAAGTGGACGAGAGAGACCGAGAGAAGATGGCATTCATAACCCCGGACGGCCTTTACGAGTTCAAGGTGATGTCGTTTGGGTTGTGCATGGCGCCACCAACGTTTCAGAGTCATGGACGCTATGCTAGCTGGCCTTAAGTGGCACACTTGTCTCGTATACCTCGACGATGTTGTGGTATTCGCCCAAAATTTCGGCGTACACCTTGCAAGATTGATGTCTGTACTCGAGGCTATTCGCACGTCGGGGTTAACGCTGAATTGTGAAAAGTGCCTCTTTGCGTACGAGGAACTCAACTTTTTGGGCCACGTCGTCAACGCCGCGGGAGTCCTGCCTGACCCAGCGAAGACTTCAGCCATAGCGAACTTCCCAAGACCAACAGACAAGAAGGGCGTGCGAAGATTTCTCGGACTGTGCGCATACTACTGCCGCTTCGTCACAAATTTCGCACTAATTGCAGAGCCACTAACGTGTTTGACGAAAGATAGTACCCCTTTCAGCTGGGAAAATGCCCAAGAAAAAGCATTCTGCGAGCTTCAATAACGACTGCGAAACCCGCCCGTGCTCGCTCCTTTCGACGCAAACGCCGAAACGGAGATGCACACGGATGCCAGTGATGTAGGGTTGGGTGCCGTCCTCGTACAAAAGCAAAGCGGTTGCGAAAAAGTAATTGGCTTTGCCAGCCGTAGTCTGCCGAAGGAGGAGAAAAACTACTTAGCCTCCGAGGAAGAGTGCCTCGCAATTATATGGGCCATTTCAAAATTTCGCCCCTACGTGTATGGTAGACCGTTCGAGGTTGTAACAGACCACCATGCGCTGTGTTGGCTCGCCAATTTGAAGGACCCCTCTGGACGTCTTAGGCGGTGGAACTTGCGGCTGCAGGATTTCGACGTTACAATCGTCTATAAATCCAGCAGGAAACACTCCGACGCCGATTGCCTGTCCCGCGTCCCTTCGACCCACCACAACAAAACTCCGATATGAAGACAGCGCGTTCTTCGGAGCCGTGACAGAGAGCGACCTTGCCGCCCAGCAGCGTGCCGACCCCGACTTACGCGTCATCATCGACTACCTCGAAGGACGCAACGTTGCTGTGCCTAAAGCGTTCAAACGCAACTTACCAGCATTCAACTTGAAAAACACCGTCCTGGTGAAGATGAATTTCAGCCCCGGAACGAGAACGAATTACCTTCTTGTCATCCCCGCGTACCTTCGTGACGAAATGTTGGAAGTGTGCCACGACGACCCGTCTTGCGGACATCTCGGCACAGCCCGCACTATTGGAAAAATCAAGGCAAGGTACTACTGGCCCCGTCTTACCTCTGGCGTCACCCACTACGTCCGGAGCTGCCATGACTGCCAGCGACGAAAAACGCCGCCGACGAGACCCGCCGGACTTCTGCAGCCCATCGCCGTCCCACCGAGGCCCTTCCAACAGATTGGAATGGACCATCTGCCGCTCTTCCGAGGGGGACTGCACCAGAAGTCGCGAAGTTCTTCATAAACCAAGTTGTGCTGCGACATGGAGCCGTATTAAAAACGGACCGCGGAACGGCCTTCACTGCGGAGCTTATGCAAGGAATTTTACGCTACAGCAACACGGATCACCGAAGAACGACAGCGTACCACCCCCAAACGAACGCACATACGGAACGTCTGAACAAGACGATCGCGGATATGCTGTCTATGTACGTCGACGTTGAACATAAGACTTGGGACGAAGTCCTCCCGTATGTCACGTTTGTGTACAACACGGCGACCCTGGAAACTACCCAGATTGCACCGTTCGAGCTTGTCTACGGAAAACGGCCGACTACGTTGCTCGGCGCCATGCTTCCGCACGTAGAAGACGACGACCTCAACGCCGACGTCCAATGATACCTTCAACGTGCGGAGGAGGACCGCCAGCTCGCTCGAGTTCGTATAACGGACCAGCAGCTGGTGGATGCCGGACGCTACAATCTCCGACGCCGAAACGCCGAGTACCACCCTGGGGATCGTGTGTGGGTGTGGACTCCCATCCGACGACGCGGACTCAGTGAGAAGCTTCTGCGACGGTATTTCGGACCATACCAGATTCTACGACGTGTTGGCCCACTTACCTACGAGGTGGTCCCCGATGGTGATTCCGGCACATCACGACGACGCACGCGACCCGAAGTCTTCCACGTGATTCGCCTCAAACCTTACTGAGCAAGATGATGGACTTTTTGTTGTTGTTGTTATTGTTGTTGTTTCTTCAGACTGTCATTTTATTTTAGCATCGGGGAGATGCACTCTTAGTGGGGGGTAATGCCGCAAACCATTCATTGGGTTTGTTTGTTTATGGTTTGTTTTTACTGCCCGACTGCGCCCGGCTGTGTTATCTGCGTCCCAAGCGAAGCGCATGTTCCATTCTCTATTTTTATGCCGCACGGCATAACAGGTGTTCATTCGGATAAGGAGAGCGGTCGCCCTAACGTCACTGGCCTGGAATAATCATTGATCTACAATGTTCTGGATGTAAATCGATGGTTCGAGAAACACTTACGCCGAAAGATAAAAGCCTGCAGAGCAGACGCCATGGCATCCGAATCGCCGACGCTCGCTAGCGCACGTCAGTCTGTTGACTGCTGCTTCGCCGCCTGTGTACTTGTTGAGTTGTTAGGGGCGCACAAGTTCGCTCCAATAAACTTGTTTTTCCTTGCAGATGAGGATTCCACCGCCAGGGGGCGGACGTGGTAGTGCACACTCCGCTTCGGCTCCCGTTTAATGTCTCACAATTTGTGAATCTTCGGCCCCAGCTTCCAACGGAACTTATCATCGAGCGCCCAGCCACCTTCGGAGCGGAACGATACCTACATCATCCAGGTGCGACCATCGGAACTCGATGAGTTCACCACACAAACTTCGACACCTCGCCGGCGGCAAAGCTAGGCCTCGTGCAGGCCTAGCGACACCGACGCGCAATGGATGACGACGACGACGCTCACCCGCAGCCGCCGAGCCTGCCGGCTGCGTCTATGGACGCGGACGCTGCCGAGACGGGCTCGAGCGGATGCACCAACCCCTGGATTACGGTACTTCGCAAGAGCTGCAAGGAAACCGCCGACAACCGAACCAAGCCGCCCGCCGGCGTCCGCCCAAACTCGCCGCCGGAAAGACCGACAACCAAACCCGCCGTCCGAGAACCACCCGTCCGCCTACCTCCCAACAACTCGACGATTGTCTACCTCCCGCGCGAAGGCCTCCACGTAGCCCCACTCACCACCCAAACCTTTACATCGGCACTCGCAACGAAATGTGGCCTCTCTCTCCCGGACTTTTTCAAGCAAGTGACCATACTCCTGCAACCTACGCCCAATGTTATGGTGGCTAGCACCACTGACCCGTAGCTCGCGATCACCCTCAGCGAAATTAAAAACCTTCAGTACGCCAACCGTCAGCTAGAATTCTGTACTTACATGAAACCCCCTCCCGGCACCAGTCGCGGAGTTGTACACGGACTAGACCCTGCCATGACAAGCACTAACCTCATGGAGTACCTGAAATCAAACGGCCCGACTCTTCTGCACGCTCGCTTCATGGGGCACACCAGGTCCGCCCTGCTCACCTTCCAAACGAAGCACGTGCCATTCTACGTGAAGGTGGGCAGCGTAATGCACCGCTGCCGCCCATTCCGACGAACTGTTCCAGTGTGCCGTGCGTGTGGTGACGTAGGACACCGGACGGACGTCTGCCCAACCCCAGAACATTCAAAGTGTGTAGACTGTGGTCTCGCTGACCCACCCACAGACCACTCTTGTGCACCCAAATGTCAGCTGTGTTCTCTCCCACATGCCACGGCGAGCAAGGACTGCCCACGCCGCTATCTCCCCCAACCACCTACCCGCAAGACCAACACGCATACATCCCAACAGGTAAGCTGGTCTGCTGTTGCCCCGCACTCCCCCGCGGCTCAACCCTATACTACCACCACCAAACCTACCGATCATTTCCCCCCATTACCAACCATCGACCACGCCTCTACCGCCTCCCCAACTAACCAACTGCACAAACCCCCCGACCTAAATGAAATGATGTCGGCATTCCAGGAGCAGATTGCCGAGCTCCTCAACCGTGTCGAAGCACTTGAATTTGAACACACCCAACCACCCCCTCACCCCACCTTCCCCCACTGCCGAAGGAGGTTACAAACGCCCAAATTGAAGCAATTGTCGACGCACGCTTGAACACAATCATCGACTGCCGTTTCCAGACTGTTCTCATCCCGCAAGTAGAAAAGTATCACAAGAGCAACTCACGGCTAACCTCACCACATCCATAACCGGCGCCATGGACCTTCTCCGTTCCCTCAACGAACGCATCGGACATATCGAGAGTATAATGCAATCAGATAACCCACCATTAACAAAAAAAAACAACCCAAGATGGCCAATAAACCCCCCGCCCGCCCACCTTTATACTAAACGTCTCTAGCCCCCCGAAGCAACCCCTCAAAGCAAATCCCTCCTGAACATCACAAGCAGCCATGCCAAAACGGATCCCTGCATCGTAATAGGCGACTTCGACGCCCCCCACATCACATGGGGGTACCCGCAAGCCACACGGAAAGGCACGGCACTGCTCAACGCCATTCAGCACCACCAGTTCACATTACAGAATTACCTTACTCAACCCACCCGTATCGGCACCAGCGTCACCCGAGACACAATTCCCGACCTCACTTTTTCTCGCAACGTCGAAAATCCAACCTGGACCACGCAGTTAGACACCCTGGGTAGCGACCACCTAATCATAAAAATTTCCATCCCCTCTCCCCATCACAAACACCGCACAGGTGTGGCCAAGCTAACAGATTGGGAGGCCTTCCGCGTGGACTCACTCCCCCACACCACTCCAGCAGAAGACCTGGACCGTTGGGCACAAAGCATAATCGACACCCAGGCTCGACACACCAGAACCATCCACCTAACAGAGGATCTCCCAGCAGCTGACAACCATCTCAACCACATCTTGGAAGCACGACGAAGCCTCCTGAATCGCTGGCGCCGCAATCGACACAACCGCAACCTAAAACGCCGCATCGCTCAATTAACAGAATCGGCGTTGCAATATGCCAGAGAACTTCAACAACAGAACTGGCGCTCATTCTGTGATCAACTAGCGGGGGCTCTAACGACCAAACGGTCTTGGCACATTCTCCGTAAACTCATGGGCACATCCCCCTCCAAAACGGCCACCAACCACGACATCGCACGTCTGATACAAAACGAACGCAAACCCCCAGTGCAGCTTCTCTCCACGCTCCGCCAACGACTCTTCTCAACACCTGTCAAGCCACCCCATCACCCGGATTACCAAGGGGCCCAAAACCCGGAATTCGACGCACCTTTTACCAGCACGGAACTCCTTCAAGCTCTCGCTAAACTCACCCGCAATACCGCACCCGGACATGACCAAGTCACCTACAAACTTCTACGAAATCTCGACGACGAACATCTCGAGGCCCTCCTCAAATACTACAATGACCATTGGAGCCGCGGCACGTTACCACCACAATGGCGCCATGCAGATACAGCCTTCTCCCAAAGCCCAACAAGCCGATCAATTTAGACAATCTTCGGCTCATCGCCCTGACATCATGTATTGGCAAGCTACTGGAATGCCTGGTCACCCATCGGCTCACAGCCCACCTCGAAAGCACTGCCCAGCTCCCCCACACAATGTTCGGGTTCCGGGCCAACCTCTCCGCCCAGGACATACACCTCCAAATTAAAGAAGTCATCGACAAACTGAGAAGACCCACCCAAGCTCCATTCTAGCACTAGACATAAAGGGGGCCTTTGATAATGTAACTCGCTCAGCGATTCTAACTCAGCTCCAACACACCGGATGCGGCGCCGCAACATGCAACTATGCCCGAGCGTTCCTTTCGAACCGCACTGCTACTCTGAGCATTGGCCCACACAAGACTGACTGCTTTCACACGTCAGCGCAGGGCACACCACAAGGCTCTGTCATATCGCCTCTACTCTTTAATATTGCCCTGGCAGGTCTCCCACCACTGCTATCCTCCATACCAGATGTCTCTCATGCTCTCCTGGCTACCAGCAAGACCAGCTGCAAGAGGCCACAGACACTATCACGCACTACTTACGGAACTGTGGGCTCTGCTGCTCACCCAGCAAATTCGCTCTTCTAATACTACGTGACAGAACTAGCGGGCGCCACCCACAGCCCACCCCTACCCGACGGTTACCATCGACGCCCAGCCCATACCAACGGTCAGAACTCTACGCATCGTCGGCGTGAAATACCATCACACTGTCTAGGGGGCAGCCTTTCTCCCCAAAATCCGTACAACTGACTCACCTTATCCAACGAGTATGCTCCCGTCGACACGGACTCCGAGAGGCAGACACCTGCCGGATCGTGCAATCCATGATCACGAGCCGCATTGTCTACGGCGCCCCATACCTCGCTCTAAAATCCCAAGAAATCACCAAACTCGACACACTAATACGAAAGTCGTATAAGGCAGCCCTTGGGCTTCCCAACTTCACTTCGACGGAACGCCTCCTTCGGCTGGGCATCTATAAATACCGTCCCAGAGCTTATTGAAGCACACCTTACAAGTCAACGCCAGCGGCTACAAGCTACCTCCAGTGGCCGCCACCTCCTAACCCGCCTCGGCTACCCCTCCAACCCCACTCCCGAAACCTTCTGCACCCTCCCCCCCCCCCCCCCCCCCACAACACGCGCTGCCATTTAAGTGTTCCCAATACCAAAGCGCATGCACTCCATCTACAACAAGGGGCGCCGCTCACACCGCACACGACTACTACTTAAACGTTATAGCACAGACCCCACCGCCTACTACACAGACGCCACCCCATACAGCACACACCCTGCACACGCCATCGCAATCATACACTCAACAGGCAACACCACCACTACAGCCACCATACGCACCACATCTATTGACACTGCAGAGGAGGTGGCCATTGCACTCACCATTGCACACACGCCTGCTACGCACATCACCATCCTGACTGATTCCCAATCCGCCTGCCGTCGCTACGCTATGGATCGCATCACCAACCTCTCCCTTTCCATCCTTACACAACGACCCACACTACCGGACATCCGTCTCGTATGGATCCCAGGGCATTCGTCTCTTCCCGGGAATGAGGTGGCTCACGCCACTGCCCGCGGCTTAACCTACCGGGCGTTGCCGGAGGGGATGAACCACCCACCACCCCCAGACCCTCCTACCCTCCAGCCTTAACCCCCCAACCCCCTACGCCGATATACTCTCCCACTACCGTCAGTCCCGCCGCTACTACCCACCACCTCACCCCTCCCTTCCCACCGCGGACGCTCGGATCTGGCGGCGCCTACAGACCAACACTTTCTATAACCACCAACATCTACACCACATATCTCCAACCACCTACTCCCTAATCTGCACACACTGCAACTCCCCATTGACAACACTCCACTTGGTGTGGCAGTGCCCTACTATCCCTTCACCCCCCACCCACCCAACCTACGAGCAGTGGGAGTGCGTGCTGCGCAGCGGCCAGCTCAAGGACCAGGCTGCACTGGTCGAACGGGCTAGGTCAGCGGCCGTGGCACGTGGCCTACCGGACTAGGATGGCCGCCCTTGCCCGTCTTCTTTTAACACCCTTTTCACCCTCACCCAATTTTCAGAAATAAATGTTTACTCTCTCTCTCTCTTGCAGACGACTGTGTCATCTTTGACTTCGTGACAATATCAATAACAGGGTGAGAGGTTTTCTAACAGAACAATAGTACTAAATAGTAAATGAGCAGTTTCGGTTTCAGGAAAAAAATCAGTACAATAAACCTTATTATGCATATTAGGAAATTTCATTAAAATTACTTAAAATCAGTCGTATAGCATAGTGCATAGGTGTTTTTTAAGCTTCAATAAGGCATTTGATTCTGCTCAGCGAAAAATTCTACTCATTCTACCTTGAGTTTTACGGATCGAGGTATAGTGCTCGATCTCATAATAAAATGTACCGGCAAAATCTCCACCAATTTGTGGCGCAAAAATTTTAAATTTGCCTTCGAAATCACCCAGTATTAATGTGCCATGGGGTTCAGTTTTAGGCCCCTGATCGTTCCTCGTTTACATCAATGGTACTACGCTTGTACCTAAAATATCAAATATTGTTTTATAGGCTGCCTATAGAGGCGTATTTTCTTTGTGGTTGAACAAGCTAATAAGTGGTTAAATGAATTTTACTTCTGGTACCTACAAAATAAAATAATTCTGAATGCGGATATCAGAGTACAGCGCATCCAGGGCTTGGATTAAGTCACAAAATTCTCTTCTCGAGTTGTCACTTGAGGGTAAAACTAGAAAGGGTGTCATCAGTTTATCAGCTTACCTGGAGCCGTTGGCGGCTTAAACAGATAGAGGAGTTTCCTGTCTAAGTTGTTTAAATGCCGCTTATGTTACACTTGGGTTGATTCGCGGCTCCGTTATTGCATCCTTGTGCGATACTAATTAGTAAAGGCAGTTTGGAACGTATTTACGTTTTACAACGACAAAACAAGAAAATAAGTGCGTCACGTTTACATAAAAAAAGTCGGATCACCCTTCAATTTTATATTTGCCCAAAATCAACATAATTCGAATAGAAAATGTTTACCACCAACGTTTAAGCCTTTGAGATGTATGACAGGACCCAGGTCCCGTCGTGGATATCTATAACTGTAAGAAGGAAAACTGTTGTTGTGATCTGACATTAACTACGTGTTACAAAGGCTATTAGCCCGTCTCCTGGCAACCGAATGCTATGCTTTAAAACTGCAGAATTTTTGCACGACAATATCCCGAAATGGCAGAATTCTTTAGGGTTCACTTCCACTCTGCACATTTAAAAAGGAAATTCTAAAATAGTTTTAGAGCTTAGAAACGAAATTCCAGGACTGATCGGTGAAAATCTTGTATTATTTGGTGCCATCGAATTTGGTGCCAGCATAGTTTATTATTTACCAATTTCTAACGTCCTTCATTTTGTTACAGTTGTGTTATTGTAGTTATTGTATGATTATCTTAAAATGACGTTAACATACAGTTATACCCCCGGTTATATGTACCCAGGTTTTACGACGGACAAGAGGGTCCCGGTGAAGTCACCGTATAAACAATGCATTTAAAACGTCGGTCATCATGTCTGACCCACGTTATCCGACCCCCCCCCCCTTCCCCACGAGTCGCGCGACCGATCGGTGAACGAAATGCAAGTGCCGCGGACCTGTTCTGAGGACCCTGAGCCCGCTCAATCGGCTCTCTCCGGCATAGCTTTCTTCTCCTTTTCATATTTCGTTTCTCTTCCCTCCAGCAGCGGCCCGCTCCCCTGCACAATCGCTTTCCTTCTTTCCTCACTATCTTTTTTTCTTGTCTTGTTACGCAGCGGTCGTAAGGGCAGTGTACAGGTGTACAGGTGTTCAACGAAACATCTAGTGCGGCTACCGAATGGACTGCACTGCGTGCGAGCTGCTTTTAAATGTATATTCAAACAGCCGGCTGTTGTGTCGGACGTCTTCACTAACTCTCACTCAGCACTCCAGCGCTTGAAATCGTTTCCGAAAGAGCCCCTGACTTGGAACGTACACTTTCTACACTTCAAAGCAATTCAGTATTAGAGGTCAGGACAGCGTGGAGCTGCAGCGGCATCCTGCACACTGCGTCGTCATCGTCAGTGTTGCAGTTTACAAAGAGGCTGAGTTTGCGCACAACCTCTTTTTTTCCGTGCTCTAGTTCCATTCGTGAGAAGAGGTGCGGTCTCTATGGCATCATCGATCACCTGAAACATAACGCTGCCTACTTGTACTGGCGCAAGACCGCAGTACGCGCCCCTGCACTTACTGACCCCATTTACACAATCAGGATACCCCCTGGGCTTCGTAACCATGACGGAGCCCTCTCACAGCAACTCATGTGGCCTCCACAAGGCATTAGCTTTTTTTAATAAAGCGACCCACTTCACCTATTTAACCTGTGTGGGACACACGAAAAAGCATGTCATAGGTGTATGCGAGAAGTCGGTGCGTAGGAAGCCATTGCAGGCTCGGAGTCTGTGTACAGACCGCATGGCATGGGATCCAAACTGAGAGAGGGTGTTCTTTGTCGTTTGTCGGGTCTGACAGAGGTGGCCTGGGCCTACCCAAAGCTTTTTTATTGTACCTGCTGGGGCTGTGAGAAATTATTTTCGAAGCCCTCGAGAGGCTGAGTGTTGGGTGCGTGCGTGCCTGCCTGCAAGCCCGTCGGTATACTTGCCTGCGTGTGTATCATTCCACTTGCACTATCACAGAGTGCGATGTGCGCCTGGTTTCAGTGAATTGCATAAAGTCTTACCGGCTCGACATACCCTCCATCTGAGGATTACCCCCGAGTTCAGGCCCGAAAGCACTGAGGATGGTAGAAGAGTCACGTTTCAAAAGTTTGTGCTCTTGAGTCTCGGTTACCTTGCTGCTATGCATACGTTCGGGAGAGGATAATTTTATTTTTAAATATGGTGCGTGCACCCACGGCCCCAAAGAATGATGACCGCGTACGCCACGACACGTCATCGAAGCCACCGTTGTGACCAACTTCTCAGTAATTCGGGGATGAGCCGCTCTTCACTAACGGGACGGTGCGGAATAATGACTGGGATCAACTTCGCGCTCGTCACAGGCAATGGCGGTCACCCGGCTCGTCCCTCAGTTGGGAAATGAACGCGGAGTGCAAGCACCTTTTATAAACCTTATCCTACCTAAATACCAAAGTTAGGCTGCTGGGATGGCTTCTTTTCCCGTTTCCTATAAGAGGCTATGGTGAGTTATCACTGAGGAACAGTACGACGAGCAGCATCGCGCTGCTGCTCCGTATATGATAAATATTTGTGGAGGAGCGTGCCGTAGAGTATAATAAAATGTCAGATCTTTATGTTCCTTGGTACACCCTGTGCCTTAGCAAAAAAGATTTAAACTTTCATTTCTTTATCATGCCCAGCCCGGCAAACTGAGTGCGACAGCTTCGCCAATGCAACCTTTTCTATTAAACACATTATCTCCCCTTCACTGTATGCATGGCACCAGTGTGCATGTGCGTCGGCGACTACAAGTGAGCACTTCTTGCCTCACGATAGAAGCTATACAAGAGGAGATCGGTTACAATTAATTTGCGCTACCTATAACACAGTGGCGTTCTTGATCTAATACACAAAGGTGCATTGCAGATGAAAATTCGCTTTATTAAACAGTTAACTTCTACAGCGGCAAAACAATTTGTCTGCGTATGAAAGCCCGTTTTTCTTTTTTCGCGTCAACCACTGAAACATGCTCCTTTCGGTTCACGATAAGAGCTGTGGAGGATGCCATTTCCGCACTTCCAGTTAATGCCCAAAAGATGCGTCGACCAAGTGAGTAGCGCTCACGGACGAGGCAGTTGAGGACACGCATGTGTCTGCGCTGCTGTAACAATCGTCAAGCAACCCAGTCTATTGTGAGGCACGGCTGACCAGTTAAATTTTTGGGGTTTGACATGCTGAAGCTACACCTCGGCTATGAGGCGTGCCGTAGTGGAAGGCTACGGAATAATGTAGACCTCATGGGGCATTCTCGGCACGGTCGTTTTCGCTTTGCGAATCAACAAGAAAACGGCAGCCGCTGCCGGGATCGAAGCCGCGTCCTAAGTCTAAAAGTGTGCATCCATTTCATACATCTTTTACACCTGAAATAGGAAGCCAGTAAGTTGACAAACACTTCTACAAACTGTTATTTTTGCGGAACCTCCAAGGCAGCCCCTTTCCAGCAGTCAATACTTATTTTAACTTCTAGCGCATTTCTAAATTTATAACATAAACTAAAAGGAACACTGAATATTTTGTTGTCTAGTCGAGGCTCCCTTCCACGGTACTCGCTGTCTAATATTAGCCACTGTCTCCGGGCATCATACAAGGAAATTGCTTGCTCGGACGTGAGCTTCTCTTGGGCCCATAGTCTCTTCACCCAACGACAGGAGAAATTACGAAAAGGCGTTTGTTCGGCCCAAGGGGCAGAGAACTCCTGATCTCCGCATTCCCTAGAAGCATCTCGGGGAGAGGCATGGAAATTGAAGTGAATAAAATGACATTTATTAAGATGGGACTCGTTGCAGATAGATAATCAGTGATTTCTTTGGGAGGGCTAGTGTAGACCCCATCTCACACTACCCTTGCCAAGTCACTCTTAATTGAAAGAACAACTAGAGCACGGATAAAATTTAAGTCTTCGTATGGGGGATCATCAGGAGACGAGTTAGGGGGCCGAGCACTGAGCAAAGAATCACGAGAAGGTGCGAAAGCTGCGCAATGCCAAGTGAGGTGCTTGAGAAAAAACATTTTGCTGGAAATGGGGACAGTACGGAGAGGCTGAAGAGTCTAAGTGCAACCATTTCTGCAGTGTGTAGGGTGTAAGGGCAGCATTAGCGATTGTCTTGTTAACAAATACTTCTGCGGAATGGGGTAGGGTGGGGACACCATGCAGGTAATCCTGCGGAGTCTTCTCAGCGAGCCGCTTTCTGCGAGAATGTTTAACATGATCGAGTTGGAGGCGCGGATGTAGGCCCGAACCAGGTGCAACACGGGAGCAATCACGGGAGGTGTAGACTGAAGGCTCTCCCGCGCTGCACTATGAACAGCGTGATTGTCGACACCCTCGGTCACACGCCCCGGACTACAGGCTACGCGGACCTGCGTTCCGTTTCTGGCCAGTAGGTTTACCATGGCCTGGATGTGATGAACGGTATAAGGGTGATCAGAGTAATCCCTATTGAAGTCTTTGATGGCGGCGTGGGCATTAGTGAGGAGGCGGACTCTGGGTGGAGGTGGTGCACGAGCCATGTAGGTCATGTGATCCAGGGCTCCTAGGAGACCATGGAGCTCGGCTTGGAGAGGTGATAGGGCGATGGTAGCCATAGTAATGGCGCCGCTGAGATCAGGGCGTTCTTCACAGTGCCACGCCAAACCGATAGAGTTGTCTTGTAGGCTGGCGTCTGTAAATATGTCCGTAAAGTTTACTTTTTGTAACTTACGCTATGATCGCCATGTCATCGCTTTGGGGGGCTTCAGCCGTGGTGTCGTGACCATAGCAGGTCCCCGGAGCGTTCGGAAGGGAGTGTCGGAGCTTGTATATTAGGTGATACCATAAGCGACTTTAATAAGGCTAATGTACGCGAACATCAGCGAGCGGCATGCCGATTCACTGATTTCCAAACAGCGTCGCATGCCCTCGACTAGACCACAAATACGTTTATTTGGTTGCCATTCCCATTTTTACGGCCAAACTGCCCACTCTGATTTCTTCAACGATAAATGCCCCCTACCGTTTAAAGTGACTGCTGGTGGAGTACGTAGCCATCGTATTTGCTGTTACCTGTGGAGATTCACTTATTGATTACTGCCCGTAACACTTTTGGCAGCGTTTCAGCAAAATATCCAGCCGCCATTATTTGGATATTTATGCGCCCTTTACAAGTTTTTAAACAGGAAATTACGATGACTGCAGCAGTGGAGAGTAAAGTTATGAACAAAAAAAAAGGCAAGAAGCCAGACATTTGAAAGAAAATCACAGGAACGTTAACATGTGTATCTTATACGGTTTATGGATGGTATCCGCAGACCAAAGATTAAGCTCGAGGTAATAAATACCAACCGCGGAGACTTACGACTCGTTCGCAGCGTTTCTTGAAAGTTCAGACTTGCAAGCCATCCTTTGGGTACGAGCGCTGTTACGCCTCGTCTAACTGATTGTAGGGTTTAACGTTCCGACGCAACGCAGTCGATCAGGCACGCCGTAGTGTAGGGCTCCGGATTAATTTTGACCACCTTGGGATCTTTAACGTGCGCCGAAATCTCGAACACACGGGCCTCGTCTAACTAAGCATGCGGTTGAAGTGGACTACAGTGCAGCATTGCGGCTGACCCAAATTTAACAACCAAGACTTTTGCGGAGCGTTACAGGAACCTTCCACAGCGTTTCCCATGCCAACGTCAATATCATCATTGTCGCCATCATTACCCCGGAGACTCTCCTTTAAAGGGTGCTCCACTGTAAGTGCACTTATGTTGCGGGGAAGCCAGCCAAACAGCTACCCGAGAGGGAAACTACTGCCGCGTTGGCTGATAATTATGAATGCAATTTATGACATCTTAGATAATTTATAATTTATTCCGAAGGAGACACAGGCCGCAACGTAAGCTAACATAAAACGCCGTCGCTCCGCTCCCGCCCAGGCTTGGATTTCGACGCCGCTGCCCGGGCTGCGTCGCTTGCTCGTTCCGGACCTTTACCTCTCCTCTTGGCGCTCCTTCCTTGTTCTTTGCGTCGCCTCCCTCTCAGCCTTCAGCTGTTGCCTTAAACTCCCTCCGGGTGCATCGCGGCACTCGTGAATTTGACACTCGGTGGTCGCGTCCTTCTTCCATTGGAGTATGCGGCTGCTTTCGCGGCGGGGCGCAACATGATTGGTTTGTTGTTTGAGCGCTATAGGTGCTATATTCAAATTTCAGGCCTTCGTCTTCCTCTAAAAAGGTTTTGGCACCTCCCCTCGAAGGAACTCGTGACACCACCTCTTTCTGCTTCGTGTCTTATGGCACACTAACACAGGAACGTGATTCTTTAACTACGTTCGTATGTGCAAATGTAACGGTTGACGTTCGTATGTGCAAATGTAACGGTTGAAGGAGGGGTTGTTATCAACAGTTTCCTCCCTCCGCCCCTCCCCCTCTTCTAATCCCGTCCGCCTACGTTCTTCTGTTTTTCATGGGGTGTCCATTGTCACCTCTGCTCTCTTTTCTCTTCCTCAAGCTAGTTTGCGCCCGGATACTCATAATCGATTTCTGCGGATTTTCTTAGCCGTCAGCGGAAGTGCGTGTTTTCGTGCATGCAGATAATATGGCCTTTTCTGTGCAGACAAAGCTAGTGTTGCAATAGCCGCCGCGTTAACGTGAACGTTTTGTGGCATTGTCCATAGATCGGAATAAGAGAAGAACTGGGGTATCAAGATCAAGATATGATCAAGAGCCTCACGAATGGCTGCAAGTTCTGTAGCTGTCGAGCTCGTGGTATGGCCAATACGGAATCGATTTGTTGCAAAATCTGCTGGCACAAATACTGCACCTGCCGAACTGGATGACGTTACTGAGCCATCTGTGTACACATGTTTAGGGTCGTTGTACCGTTCATGCAGTAACAGCAGCGTAAACTGTTGAAGGGCCAATGATGACAAGTCGGCTTTTTTTTCGAATTCCCGGAACACTGAGACGAATCTCGGGTTGTGCCAGGCACCACAACGGGGAAGTCGGTGTTGCCGCAGGGGCGTACCTTGAAGGGATTTCAGCCCTGTGCGTTGTGATAATGGCTGAAAAAGTAGATCGGGGTCTACTTTGAGGAAGCTGCGCCAGATGGTGAGAAGGCAGCCTCGTGAGGAGCCTGATGTACAGGGGTAGTGTGTCAGTAGCCACGTACGTTGCTATTGGGTGTTCCTGTGCGATGCAAATGGTGCCCACTGTTGATGCACAACGCGGCAAACCAAGACACGTGCTCAGAGCCTGCGCTTGGACGCTATGTATTACCCGCAGGTTAGTGGTACAAGTGTTGGAAATTGCTGGCAAGCTGTAACGCAAGGCGCCTAAAAAAAGTGCGGAGTACAGTTGCAGCATTCCTCTTACCGATGTTCCCCACGTCTTTCCAGCAAGAAATCTGAATATCTGGGCAATGTGAGAAAAGCCGAGGGATTATCATTCACGCTTCCTGAACCCGTAAATTCAGGTATCAACCATTAGTACTGACTTACGAGTGGCTATTTGCAAATATGTTCTAAGGGTGTACAAGTGCGCACGCCGGTGCAAAGATATGAAGATGGTCTGGCACTGTTAAGGACATTTTACGCCAAAAAACCTATCACGACAAAGGACGTTTAGGCTTGGGAACAGACCCAGTAATGATTTGCTTTATACAAGTTACCTCTGATATTGGCAACTTCGCTTTTGCGGCATCAAAGCTTAGATGGGATATTCGGGCTTGCAATCAATTCAGGCCGCCTGGCGGACTTGCGAGTGGGGTGTTACAGCCGAAGTTGTCAAATGCAGCGAGGAGGAGAAAGAAACGGCTCAAATTTGACCAAACTTCACTAAAAAAAGAAGGGCCTGCAAATTTGCCGAGGAGGGTTCAGCGCATGATTTACACACACTCTGAACTTTAACCTGATAAGACATGCTGCGGGAGGCGGGAAGGGCTGCGCTCCCCCCTCCAATTCCTTTCAATGTTTTCGGTTGGGAGGGAACACTTCTACGACGACGCTTGCAAATCCCGATCATTGCGTCTGGAGGGAGATTGATACCTTTGACTTGTCGTATTGTTTGTAAGGGTATGATACCTGATTATTAATATTGTGAATAATTGTTTTCTTAGTATGTTTTTTTTTTCTAAGAAATGTATCGCCGCGTTTTTGTATTTGTATTTCCGAGTATTGCCGCGTTTCTATGTTGGCTGTACTTGTTTCTACGCAAATTATATTATTTCATTCGTCATCCCATCTTTGCGCTGCTTGATTGACGAGACTTTATACATGTATACCAGTGCGTGGACCTTTCGCTCGTTCTGCCGTCCGCCATTTAACAAAGTCCCTTTAAATATTTTCCTGGCGATGTGCACGTCGGTCAGTGAGAGATAGCTTATTTTTCGAAGGTGGAGCAAGATATGAACGCACTTGGAGCTCCGTGTGTAAACGTTATTTTTCGTAAGACACGGAAGTTTTAATAAAAAATACATACACCTGAACCTCATGCGGGGCTTGCGAAGCTGTGCCTTACTCTGCATAGGAACCACACTAAACCGACTTTTTCGATTCTTGTCTTTATTAGCACGGAATAACAATTTTTTTTTGTATTTTTATCAAATATAACGAAAGCAATCCGGATTACAAAACTATTCAAAATCCCTAGAATATAGGCATGCTGATTTTTACCATAAATAACTACTGAAAATTTAGTACACTACTTAAATAGCGCACTTTACGCTTCCGCAACCACCCCCCTCCCCAAGTGGGCCCTCATAGAAAAAAAATTGCTGGCTACTGGCCTACCCTGAGCGTGCCATAAACGAACGCTAAAGTCGATTTATAAAGGTTTTATTTGTAGTTGTGTTTGAACTCATGCAATTCATCATTATAATTTTAATTTATCATTTCGCAAAAGTATACAGGTTTATTTTATTTCTAAATCCTGCAAGATGAGAAAACAACCGGTACAGTTCACGGTCGTCCAGGGAACTAGAGCAACAGTGTAACACGTGTTTGCCGTATTTTTTGACGCTGTTATTAGTCAAATATTTTATGCCCATTGCCTATTTTGTACTTGTTCAGTCACAATAAACCCAGGATATCTGAACAGCCACTTGCAACTTTTCCCCCTTTGGCGACCCGTCACCACCTTGTGATGAGGTTGGTGACAGCGAAGAACAGTACCCTTGAAAGCCCTTTCTCGTATGATAGAACCTAGCTGTATATCGGATGGGAAATCGCACGCACTGGGCCGTAGGCTTCTAGGTGTAGGCTTCAATGCTTGCATCTCTTTCCGGTACTTTTTTCTACATGAAAATCTGACATGTTGTCTTGTTTTAATTATTCCGGACATGTAACATTATTACGCGAAATCAGCGAAGCTTTTTTTTTTTTTTTTTTACAGCCCGCTTTACACAGTACTGTGAACAGCAGCTACAAGGGTAACGATAATTATACTCCGTGATCGCCCTTTAATTATGAACGCTCTGGTGCGCCGAATTCGTCCGTGGGGAGCCTGATTCTAAGCTGCTGTAGATCTTCGTAACGTGAGCCATGCTCCTAGCTGGGCTTAGGGTACAGTGAACTAGAGTACTAGTTCACTATACTTAGGGTGCCTGGATGCGCGCACCCGGAGGGGAGGCGGGCGCGCACATCCAGGCACCCTAGCTGGGCGCTTACGCTAGCGCCACCGCTCGCCAGGCGCAGAAAGGACGTACGGGTATGCAGACGTTACGGCCTAGGTGGCAGCACTTGTGTTTCTAGTGAGCGCTGCCCCTGTTCTGCGACGCTCTAAAAAGAAAAGCGCGAGGAGAACCCGAAGATGACGGATAACGGGGAAGTGGTGTAGCCTGCTTGGGGGGGCGGCGGCGCAGCTGAAACAATTCTTGCACGCTATATAGGCCCCGACGCGTGCCGAGAGCACGGCGGGCCAGACGGTGCGAGGGCGTTGTCGTGCGCTGCGCCAGACACCAGTCAATGTTTCGATAGCCTAAGCAGTGGTGGTTGCGCCAACCGCCTGTTCCTTCGGGCGAACTTGCAGCTGCGCAGTCTCGACCGCCGAAAGCTTTCCCCCAGCGCGGTCGAACACTGCATGCAGTGCTCGGCTGTCGCAACGCCGTTGGTGTAGCTCCGATAGAGCGGCGACTATTGCACTGGCGCCAAGCTTTGCCGCGCCTTCGACGTCTGCGTCGTGTAGGCCCGATACTGACGGAATGGTTTCGATTGCACACCTCATTTAGCTGCAACTGTTTCCAACGCAGGTGAAATGACGACAGACCGCTACTGCACAGATCTAAACGCAGGCATCAGAAACAGAATCGGTAGCCCGCTCTGTCCCCTTGAGTTCTATACAGCAAACTTCCGTTCGTTACAACGGAATTGCTGTACTCGATGTCTTCCACGGTCCCAGCTGCAGTGCAGGGTACCACTTTTAACAAAATACCGCTTATAACGAAGTCAGTTTTCCATTCAGAGAACTTTGTTGTAACGAGGATTTACTGGATATCCAACCCGATTTCATCTACGCCATGTGCCTTCAGCAAATTCAATAAAATTTGTTGAAATCGACGACGTTGCAGGATATGACGCAATAGCCTCGGCGAGACTTCACAGAAATCCGAATAACGCGACCTTGTACCACGCATTGGTTGATTCGCTCGTTTTATAGCTGACGCAATTTCGTTCGCGGCGACTTGATGATCTGCGGCAACCATGAGCTGCAACCACAATCTTTAGGTTACCACAATACCCGTCCGCTAATATTATACGACAGCATATGAAATCCCAAGCGCTTGAATATTCTTTTAACCCGTTCGCTTTGTATGGCCACCCTGACCTATGGTTCATACTGGTTGTACCATGCCAACTTTTTCACCGGCGTGACGCTTTGCAGTCTGAAAACTGGACAAGAATGACTGCAGCCTGTTTTGAAAGGTTCCCTGTGCTGGATATCGCTCGTTGCTGCATATCGCTGAAGAGCATACGTACATTTCGGTTCTCAGAGCTCATTTAAGCACTCGGTAACTAACTTTTTTTGTTCGAAATTTTCAAAATGCCCATGTTATAAATATACCCGTAAACACCTAGCTTCCCACCCAATTTTTTCCTCTTTGTCGCCTTGTATTACTTTAGGGTTTTCTGTACCAATGGATCACGTATTGCAGTTTCTAAATAAATTTTTCTTCTGTCTGGGTTAACTGTGGTCGGTTCCTCAGCTGGTATTTCTTTTCTTTTTACAAAGTTTTGCCGCCTTTGATAACAGGATTGGTCCTCGGCTTGAAGTTCACTTGGAACTAACTTTGTTCTCGTTACACCCATATACGGGGAAGATTCCGGAAAATGGTATACCGCTGATGTTGATACTCCTCGAAGCCCTGAGTCGTTACCTCGAGCGCACACCTTTGTCCTACGTTTGCCCGTTCCGCCAGCTCGGATGGCTTGCAGTGTTTTATAAACAACGACGAGATAAAGCGTGATGCCGCAGCAGCTGGTCACGAAGCGCTCCCTTGCACAGCCGAGTGCCCTGCTATAAAAACAAACGACGCTCTATATGCTCACTGCGTCGAAAGGCCACCGAACCGTGCCAAGTGGCCGCCAGGCCTGGTTCTTTTTTTCTCTCTCCCTCCCATTTTATAATTTGCCCACATTCTGCGCACTTTATTGTGCTATTTTCCTGGTTTTGGAGGGTCTTTATACATCGAGGCACACCGAGAAAAAGATGCAACCTGTTGGTGTGAAGCTCAGAAATTATTCGGCCCTTATTTCCTTCTCTCTTATCTCTCCGTTCGGGTGCAAGGAACGTTCCAAGAATTCGGACTTTACAGGTCTGTCTGTGCTTCGAGAAGCGTGGCGTAAACAAAGCCAGCTGGCGCGATAATACCCAAGCGCCCAAACGAAGAGGCTAGTCAGTGAAGTTAATGCTGCTATGTAGTCTGGCATACTCAATTGAGTGAGCTGGGAAACCATTCAAAGCAAACTCGTAACTTTGTTTGGCGGTATCACTGTCCTTAGGGACGAATTTGAGTCGCACCTATACCGATCGGACCTCAGGGCGCAGAAATCTATTGAGATAGAAGACGAAGTCTTGAAATTCATGTCAATGTTGAAAACACCGGTGAACGTTTATGATGCAGAATAAGGTCGGTACTTTTAGCTCTACTAAAATCACTTCTGCTGTGGGAACTTAGCATCGGACACTATATGGCCCTGAGCTCCTGGCCCTAGACATTGTACCCTGTAGCGGACAAAGTGAAGTGGCCATCATTTTGGCAGCATGCAGGTCGCACCAACCCTTGATCGAAGCTGTAAAAGCTGTAAACAGTGCATGAAATCCAGAAACTGTATCATTTGCAGGCCTACCTAGCCCTAATGAATGCAGAAGGGTACGTGGCCGGCTTTTCCACGACATGCGCTTCAAGCCACAGAGGAGACCCTGAAACACTTGTTCGGCAATATGCAAACAACTGTGCGGCATTATTTATGTTTCCATGGTGTATTTTCCTCGTTGAACTTCAATGCTCCGAGAAGGCTTTATGAAGCGCAGAGCAATATAGGATTTGCCATAGCGCTATACGTCGACCAACATCCTGCTGGGGGAAAGCGAGAGAGGGGGGGGGGGGGGGGGGGGAGGGGCTTCATACAGATAATCTAACACTAATAAAAGGATGTCCGTGAAAGTTGTGCTCACCCAGTGCGGTGACTCAGGCGTTGTGCTGCTGAGCCCAAGGGCGCGGGTTCAATTCCCGGTCGCGGCGGCCGCTTCTCTGATAAAAGGGAAAAGCGAGAACGCCCCGTGCGTTCGAGATTTCGGCGCATGTTAAAGTTCCCCAAGTTGTCAAAATTAATCCCGAGCCCTCCACTACGGCGCGCCTTATCGCCTGTGTAGCGTCGGCGCGTTAAACCTCACAACCAATCAATCAATCAATCAATCAATCAATCAATCAATCAATCAATCAATCAATCAATCAATCAATCAATCAATCAATCAATCAATCGAAAGTTGTGCTCAACCTCTATCGAAACTGAATTGCGGGTAAGCATCCACATACACTGTTTATTTCCTTTCCCGCGTATGGATATTATGAACCGCGAAAATGTGTATCGACCGTGATGAGGCGACATGATCTGCAAGCTCAGGTCGGCCCATCACAATCTGAGGCACCGAGTTACCAGAGTATCGGTTTCCCACATTTCGGACAGTCATAGCGTCAGGGACAAATATTCCACCGACTAGCATTACAGCTACGAGACACTGTTAACAGGGCTGAGGACTGCCCATTTCCTCTTCCAGACGGCGGCAGTGTAACATGTGTATATATTTAAAGACGATATTAACGACGATAGTATTTCTTTGGTTACATAAACCCGAAAACTTTGGTCTGTCTATCTGTCCCTCGATTCAGCCACCCGGCTAAAAGGTAAAAGGACTCTTGAATAAGAAGTTTGTATGGGCAAAACATTTCCATTGAAAATTTGTTACTATACTTGCATACTTGTCAGCATTGTGGAGCAAAACGAAAACATTAAGCATATTTGAGGCAATACATCAATACATAACTGGTACTCGGAGTGTTCCTTTAATTAAATACAGATTCGGGCTTTATTTTTGCGACGGTAAATAGAAAAAAACTGTGGTCGGAGTGTTCCTTTAATTAAATACAGATTCGGGCTTTATTTTTGCGACGGTAAATAGAAAAAAACTGTGGTTGATTCCCCTGTCATTGGAATCGGAAAAACACGAAAGTGAAATGTGCAGCGAAATCTGCAGCTGAACATGATTTGCGGTTCGGCGGCTGTCTTGTGGGTGTGCTTGGCGAGCGACGTCCTGCTGGCGGGTCGCTTCGGCAAAGGTGTACTGGCGTCATTTCCCTGACGGATGTGACGACAGTACAATGTTAAAATATAAAAACCGAAAACGAACAATCCTAAGTATTACTTACTCTTTAGGACTGATGGTTGCTTCCCCGCCAGCAGACGCTGTGTACAGGGGTGCACCCTTTACAGGCCGCTTGCTCTCTTGTACTGGCGTCACTTCAGTGACGGATATGATGTAAGTGAAATCTTTGTGCATCCAGGAATAAAACACTTTCTTGTTAAAATGCGTTGAAAACAAGTGGCGTTCGTTCACTGGATTTTACTGCCATGACAAAAAAAAACATGGCGACAGGGGCGCGGAACATCGGGGAAAATGAGAAAACAGAACTTGTTGCAAAGCTTGTTATTCTTTTTTATTATTATTTTTCAGCTTGTTCGACCACGCAGCCAACCAGCGCACTTTCCTAGTTCGATCATTCGCGCCTCCACTTTCTGTGCTACCGACGGCTGTTGCGAATCAGAAGACGTTCTTGAGGACCGGAGAGGAGGGGACAGCGATGAGGTTACAATCCGCTGGGACCACTCATCGTTTTGCCTAAGGAAAAGCCCAATAATCGCCTACCAGGTTTTACAGGGAGTGTTGGCAGGAGGGGGGGGGGGGGGGGGGGGCTAGGTCATTCGACACAAGAGGCCAAACCAAAATGTGTATTGACAAAATGACAACCTAAATTCTATAGTCACAAATTTATTTCGTGGGTAATTTATAACACTTCTTTAAATTTACGAAGTTTTATACCAAAAAAAAAGACATGACATGTTCCTTCGAGTCTTGGCCTGTGCAAATTTTCAAATGACTTCGGAAATTTATTTTTCTTGAGGCTGGGTGATTCGTCGATTAACCGGCCATGCTACAATCGCGAACAATTTTTCAAACCGGCCAATCGGTTGGACTTGCGTGCGCTCTGTGAGCTAGGCGTGCCTTATCCTCGGCGCATCACCTGAGATGATTCGTCTGGTCAAATGGGCGCTTTACATCGCAACAGTATTCCCAGATAACGTCATAATGAAAGCCGCAATCTTGCGGCGGTAGCAAAAATTACGCGGGGCGCTTAGAACTTTTAAAGAACGGGAAAGGGAAAGCCTAGTTGGAGCTTCTGTCGATCTGCAGTTGAGCTTGCTGTAGAACTTTGAAGTCGCGCCCGTAACGGCTTAACCCACCTCCTGGACAGCATATTCCGAAGCTCGCTTCGCTCGCCATGGCCTTCTATAGCAGCTATAACTCCCGCGCGCGTTTTGCTCGAATGATCTCGGAGGCCATGCGCACGCGCGCCGTCTCTAAAAGCCTTTTGTACACCCCCGTCGGTACCTTCACCTCTCAATCCAGCTCGTATTGCACGTTCGACAGCAGCCTACCATCCACCAGCGCTGCTATTCCACTCTCTCGGCGCGCACTCCGTCGCGCCTTCTCAGAAGCCTCCTGCGACCCTCCTACAGCACTGCTGCTTCCCTTTCCTAAAGCTCGATCCCCGGCTCGCGCTCCTATCTCTTGTACTTCACGATTTTCTGTTCCTAAGGCCTGTTCTGTTCCTAAGATCTAAAGCGTTCGCCTTAGAAATAATTCAGAAGTGTTAATTCTATTTCTTTTTTGTTTGTTTGTTTCGTTCAAATAAGCATAATGCAGTCGACAACTTCAAGAAAACGTGCGAACTCGTATTCCCAGACGCTGCCATGTATACAGAAAGAACCGGCAGCTATTCGGACTCATCGGAATCGTGGCGGTAGGGTTAGTTAGCGGTGTTGAGATAACTGTAAACAAGCGCTTAATTTATGGAATCCTACTGCAGGAAAAATGTAAACAAGCCCGCTGTGACTGAGACCTCATTCTTTTTGAATTCACGAAATTTCAGCTCCACCTTGCTGGTGACCATACAGTAAACGAAAGCCCAAAACACGCGCGACATCTTGATTCGTTTCTTGTAGAACTTCGGACCGCAAAATAATCAAAGCCCAGCGAAGAGCAATTGCCTACAGCATATAGATTAGTGATAAATCCACACGAAGGATACAGCTGCGTGGTGCAATTGAAGCAAACGAACGCTAAAGGAAATAAACATGTTGTACTTCTTTCGTAAAACAACGAAAGCATTAAAGATTGAAGCTTTTCTTGGAAGCTGCGGCTGAAGAATTTAGCTCTTTCAGTCGATTGACCGGTGCGCTTGCCTGTCTGCATGTCCTCCCAAAATTCCCTTGAAAAATGCCTGTCGTCCGCCCATCCGTCGCTATAAATATGTTTGTTGGTTTATTAGTTTGATTAACGTTTACTTGTAAGAACATTAATTTACGTCTTGTACTTGACGTCTGTCAAAAAGACCACGAGTATTTAACCTCCATGCACGCTGCTGCAATCACGCTGTTGCAGACTGTTCGAGGCGTTAACAGAATGTTACACAGTTCTTGCTACATATGCAGGCCGATATCTCCGGTGAGGAATCGATTGTGCTCAGCTAGACAAGGAGATAAATGGGCGGGGAGGGCACGAGTTTCACAGTTGAGGAGGCAATCACCGCCGCCGATTCTTTTGTGCCCGGGACGCGTATATGAAGAACAGTGCTAAAGTGACCCCGGTGGACTCGCGGCGCGCACGGTGCTTAGCGTCTTGCTTTCAACCATGACTGAAGGGCTTGAGCGATTATACGCGCCATCGATGCGCCTGTCGTAGAAGTAGGAAAACTCTGTGCTCGGGCTCTCAAAAGACACAAAAGCAAATGGCGCTCGTTGATCGCAAAATGGCAACAATTCAGTCGGCAGATCATGGCGACGATCATCGTGCTCCCCACTATCGCCATTTCTCATTTCCTTCGTAACGACGACGAGTGACCAATTAAGTAGGCGTGCACTTTCAAGTGGTAAAAGGCAGTGGTGGTCACCCCGCCCCTCACAAAGGTCATTCCCCCTACCCTCTTGGGAGTGAATAACAACATCCCGCACCATTAGGAGGTAACATTTCTGCGCAATCCGATCTTCAATAAGGTAAAGGGGAGGGTACTATATTTTTATTTTTATTTTTGGTAACGAAGACGACGAAAAACACGAAGAATTCAGGCTAAAGTGACATTGAGAGCTTCGCTGTAATGAAACATTTTTCAGGGTTCTACGCGCCCACCTAACCAGGGGGTCTCACCCAGGGCTTAAGGACCCCGTAAGATTTGTAGGGCAGAAAGTATTGCACGCACGGGCGTGTGACTATTCGAGGGTATGGTGGTCGACCAACCCAAACCCCAACACGCACATTTTTGATGCGTCGAGGCTCGCAACGCTACTCCCGTTTACAGTTAGCAAATTTTATCCGACTCATTTATCTGGGCGGCCGGAGACTATTTAGCAGGTGCTATTCGGCTCGCGCGGGAAGGGGACGGTTGCAGAGCTCGTTTCCTTGGGGCCAACAACAAGGAAGCGCTGCGAGAAGCGGTCCCCCAAAACGAGTTCAAGGCCACGTCTGTCGCGGAGATTCTCGTGCACCGCTCGGGCCGCGCCGCAGGATGTCTTCAATCACGGCAGTGTGCGCTGCCTTAACGCCGAGTTAATTAAGCCCCCCGCACTGGATCCGCGGGCATCGGCACGCGCACTGCGGGGGCTGCGTCGTCCATTGTTCGCCGGAGCACGGGCGGGCGACCCTTCTTCCCCGCGAACGACGTCCGGCGGCGCGTCTTCCTCGCGGAGTTCACGAACGGTGGTGCTGTGTGGGAAAGCTGCCGAGACGCCGCGCGTTCCCGGCGCTGGCCAGCCGCGTCTGGCTTTCTCGCGCGGATGGTATTTTCATGGCTCCTGTTTTAGCGTCGGCCGCATCCGGTCGAGCAACAATGGGCCGTCGTTACCGAAGGGGGAGGGAGGGGGGGCCACGGGCGCGCCCATTACGCTGGGCCCCTCGAGTCGCGCCGAGAGCAGGTCGGCCGGCCGATTCCCTGCGCATCCCCCCGAGCCCGGCGCTGAAAAGCAGCCGAAAACGAAAGTGGCCGGAAAGCGGCATTCCGCGGCCCGTGCATGCGGCCGAGGGGGACCGGACAGTGCAACCGGTTGAGCGGGCGAGTTGAAGGGCCGCGCCGGACGTCGACCCTGATCAATGAGCGGCTCCTCTCGGTGGCCCCGCTTGTGCAAGGGACGCCGTCAGAATCGCCGGCCGCTGTCCGAGCTGACGGCCCCGCCGCTGCGGCCGTCGGCTGACGCGCTGGCGGCTCACTGCACACGGGCCCTGCGGCCAGTGAGAAGAGCGCTGTCCCGCACAGAAGCCGCTCGATTGCCGCAAACCTTCGGTTAAACACCATCTGCGAACGTTTCACGAAGTTACAACTGCACCTGGTATGGATCATAATGTTCCAAAAGTAACGATAAAAAAGGCGGGGCTGGGAGGAAGGCGGGTCATTAAAGATCAACGCAGTCCGTCCCCTCTTCAGGTTGTCGCCGCTTGGCCGCGCTTTTACCCACTGTAAGCACGCAGTTTTGTTCTGCCTGACACCGAAATGACCGCTACCGTGCGTGTTGAGGGTGTTTTTTGTCCTTGCATCGAATTTCGTCTCCCCGCCCCTCGGTTTCATGCAGGTACCCCTGGTGGGGAACTCGGCGACCCTCGATAGCGTTCAGCTTCAGCGAGCGCGGCCGGAGAGCGCCAGAGCGTCGCATTGGCGCAAACGTGCTCGGTAATTTGTTATACCGCTTTCAGATGCGGGTCTGTGAGGCAAGGAGACAAAAACGTTTCAAGGCGGGCGAGTTTCTTTAATGGCGTGTTCGGTGACTGACAGCTGCAGCTTGTGGCGTACACCTCGTTCCCGCTCGGCATGTCTCAGAGGAAATGACCCTGAAAATAACCCCTGGGCATTGACCCTCGTCCGCAGCCATCCCGAATAAAAGGGGCTTCCAGTGTCCACCGCCGTGGGGTCATACATAGATAGCATCGGATCTAGCCCAAGACAGATATTGTGTAAACAAAAAATTTGCTTAAGAAGTTTTTTAGGCAGTGAACTTGGTTTTGAATAACCCGTGGCGCCAATTTGCAAAAGACTTTTATCGCACAATTTTCCAAGGACATCACACTTTATTGCAATCATCCATCAGCAAAGCGTCATAGCGCACCTGCCATCTCAAAGAGTTGCACTACATATATGCAAATTAGTTTAAAGATAACGACAGTGCCTACTAAACATTTGTTTAGTTCCTCATTAAATGCTATCGATAATAAAGGAGGTGCTTGGGGTGGAACCTTGGCCTGCGAAGCTGGACTTTTGGGCGAAAGGAAGAGACAGGCGACCTCTCGCAGACGTGTTCGTGGATTCGCCTGTGATATCGCGAGCGGAAGCTCTTCGAGAGACTGGCGTTCAAGGGCCCGTGGCAAGCCCCTGCCAGCGGGCTTTGTCCGGCGACACCAGAGTCGCGTGGCTTGGTTACTGAGCGAGACCGGCGGAATCGGAAACCAGTTGGACGGGTCGCCCCTGCTCGAGATGCTACTATTGAAATATCTTACGCACGTTGCCATCGGCGGCGCGAGCAAGTGGTACGACGTGGCGCAACCTATTTGCAGGGGACGGGGCACGCCCACACCGCCCGGAGCGGGCGGATTGACACCGGCGTCGCTCGAAAGAATACGCTGCTCCGGACGCCTCGTAATCGCTTTTCAGCACTTCGGCCAGCTAGGTGACGAGCCAGCATTCTGCGCTTTTACTTCTTCGGCGTGCTTCCGAACGCCGCGTTGGCCCTTGCGAATAGGAATCGTTGTTTTTTTTTTTTTCACAATTCAACTACATTTTCTGCGCCAATTTTAACGTGAAACGGTCTTGGGCCGTCTGCCCCGCATTTCCATGGCGGCACGTGGCGACTAAATGTAGCTGAACAGGTAGGTGGTTGACTGGCGAGTGAAACGAGGCCAGGTGGAGATACTGGACGGAGAGTGGACGCCGTGGTTGCTAGCACGCACTGCACTCTGGAGGATGCGCGTGCAATTTGCCGTCACTCGGTTTAAATAAAGGGGGGGGGGGGGGGGGGGGCTGCTGTAGAAATAATCGTTGCTGGGTGATACCGGGTAATCTCTGCGCGTTGCTGGGGACGCCGCGGTTAGTATGACGCACTGCATGCTCGGGCTGAGCGCGTAATTTGCTTGGGTATACAGTTGGGTTGGTTTGGATTGGCAGGCGTTATGACAGCACGCAGAAACTGAAAGTTGCCAGTGGTTTATGCCAGAAGTGCTACCACGATTTGTCTGTGTTACAACACAAATGTCTAGCGGCAATGTGCGTTGATATCTTTTTTTTTTTTCATATATGGTTTAAAGTACGCACCATCGACAACTACCGCCATCTGTCTGCTTAAGAAAGCCCCTGCAACACTGCCGATAACAGTGTTCACTCTTTTCTTCGTGCCCGGAAGCACTTCGAAAGCTACAGTACTAGCATAGAGCGACACTGCGTGATTTAGTTGTCGTAGCAGATACCCTTTCCAGCGTAAGCTTTGGTTTTGTTGCGAGTTTATTTAAAGTGGCTATCGAATATGGGCTTATTGCTGCAACAGAAACAAATCCGGCCAATAGCCGCCATATGGCTTGAGGGACGTCACTCCAGCCCGCAAACGATTCCCAGACCGGGAAAGAGGGAAAATTCTCTTTAGCGAATTAAGTTCCCTGATGGGCGTAACCAGTATATAGGGTGATCAAAATTAAGTCGGCAGGTTCTTTTTAAAATTAGGCAATTAGATGTACGTGAAGACCGCCTATACAGTAAGGTTATGCGCTCAGATGGACACAGAATGAGGTGATAATTATTGATGTCGGGGTTTTAATTAACTAAAATTCAATAATTAAGTTTTCTGTGGGTGCAGTAGGCAGGCATGTTTGTATTTAAAAGTTCGTCTCAATCGTGTTTCTACGCAGTTTCATTTCGCAGAATTCTTCTAGCGCATCCGTACTCCGAGATATTGAACTGCGAAGTTTATTTGCCATTCTTATGATTACGCATGCAAAGCAGTGAGGACCGGCGCAAAGCTCCTCCCCTTTGTGACATGCCCGCCGTGTATGGTGTTTAGTTTGACAACGTGATGGAGGCAGTGATAACTGGCACCCTTTCACTGTTGGCTGGCGTTATCGTAATAACTCAGAACTGCTACCGAAACACAGAACAAGAGGGAGGAGCTTTGCGCCGGTCTTTACAGCCTTGAATGAAAATCATGCGAACGGCAATTAAACTTCGCAGTTCGATATATCGGAGTACGGATGCGCTAGAAGAATTCTGCCAAATGAATCTGCATAGAAACACGATTGCATCCAACTTTTCAATACAAACATGTCTGCCCACTGCAGCCACAAAAAAGTTAATTATTCAATGTTAGTTAATCAAGCTACCGACATCAATAATTACCACATCATTTTATGTCCCCCTGAGCGCATAGCCCCATCGTATAGGCGGCCTTCACGTACATCTAATCACCTAATTTTAAGAAAACCTGTCGACTTAACTTTGATCACCCAGTATAATATTTGGCCTGGGTACTCCATAATCAGTTAATCTAAGTAACGCACGCACTTCTTGAATGCGTTCTCAAAACATGTCAGATTTTGAAAACATTTAAAAAAATTGTTAGGGGGAGGGGGGGGGGGGGTGCCTTTAATCACAAAGAAGGTAAGGACCCCACACGCTGCAAATGGAAATGTCTCGGAGAATGGCGAAGCCGCCGTGTGATTTGTCTGAAAATTGTGATCCGCGCTGGACTATTGCGTCGTGCAAAATGCAGCACTTGGCAGCATGCGATAAAACTCTAAGATGAGGCCCGTTGACATAAGATGAAGTGAGATCAGCCGATATTACTTATTTCGGAACATCACGTTCGCATCACGTAATCCCACACTATAGGCCACATTCTCGACGTGTTGGGCATTCCCGTTTGTCAAATTTGCTGCGCTAGTTGCAGTTGTTATTGAAGCTGATTAGTTGTGGGGAAGCAGGTCTACGCGCGCGAAAGGTAACTGAGTACAAAAATAAATAATGAGGATGTTAGGAGCCTTAAGGCCACAAGGAGCTCGTCTTGCTGCTAAGGTAAGCTAATAGGTTTTGAAGGGGGGGGGGGGGAGAGGGGGGAAAAGGGTCCGAAACTGTCTGGCGTGGGGTGCCGACACCTTATCAGGCCCGTCGTCTTGCTGCAGCATTGAAGGAATGATCGTCTTGGCACGCTGATATCGCCGCCGATCGCCCAACATTAAGCGGTTGAACCGGAGTGGAGATGAAGATTTCAGCGTGATTTCCAGTTGTGTCATGCTCCCTGGGACCACATCATTAGCAAGCTGTGCTTCCTCAGCTGTTTACGCGGCGCGGTCATTCTGGTTGGTGCAAATATCCGTCAGAAGCAGGAGGGAAGACAAAATAAAGCACACGTTAATGCAGTATTTATTTGCATTACTTTCCATAATTTACGTGGTATGATACGACTTGCACACCAAATTATTGCATTATCGACTAGATCGCCGTACACTAGGTAGTACGAAGGCCGTATGATGTGAGCTGGGAGTAAGAACGAAGTCAAAATGGCAGGTGAAAAGTTGAAATAAAAGTGTTTTTTCTTCTTCTGAGTTGTGCAGGAGTTTGCGCACGACTTCTTGCGCTCGTTCGTCTTTGTCGATAGTCACATCCTGAACCCAGAAAGGCCGATTCCGGTACATTGCGTACTCAGGGACAGACTTAACGGTAAACAGTCCACCTCACAGTAAGGTGAAACTGCTTAAAGGATTTTTCATGAGCAGCCCCCTAAACGGTCCATGCTAGAACGCTGGAAAAAACAGCGGCTGAATCGGGGACTCAAGAAAAAGGTGGCTGAGCTCAATTGGGCGCTCGGAGAACACTGCCGCAGGCTCTGTGTGCAACGGTGGAATGAGATCTGCAACGCAGCGGATGGACAGTTGCATTGCGGCAGGACCTGGAACCCGAAACAAAACTCAAGTCCCATTAACGAGATGGACCAGCCAAGCTTCTGCACCGCGCCATAGAGAAACACGGTGAAGAGGAGATCATCAAGAAAATCAACAACAAATACCGCATAGCCCAATAGTGCAATATGGCCCATACCAATGACTTGCAAACGAAAGGCTCGATCGAGAAATCGATGTTGAAGAGGTTCAAGTAGCACTACACGAATTAAACAGCAAATCTGTAGCAGGCACGGACCGAGTAAAAAACAAGACCCTCAGGAACCTAGACGACCACTCAATTGAAAACCTAACGGAATTCCGCAACAAGTGTTGAAAAACAGGATCACTGCCGCGTCAGTGGAAAACAGCCACGACCATCCTCATCCCTAAGCCTCGTAAACTGCCGGACACGGATAATTTGAGGCCGCTACCGCTTACGTCGTGTGTAGGCAAGGTGTTGGAGCATGTCCTCATGAGAGGGAGGAACTATACCCTTTCTCTCCCTGCGATACATATGTGGTACAGGCTGGGAACCTCTTTCCCTCTCACAGTCACCTCACCTCACCCAACCCCGGTATCGGTTTCCAAAAGAGATTAGGTACCCAAGATGCGATGCTTCAGGTGAAGCACGAAATCATTGACGACTCCGGCTCCTCAAGAGACAATAAGGCGATCCTAGGGCTTGATGTCCAGGGCGCGTTCGGTAAGGTCAAGCACTCTGCGATATTGTCACGAGTTTCGAAGCTCATCATGGGTGAACGGAGCTATAACTACATCAAGGGCTTCCTAGCGAATAGAACCGCCCAGCTAAAAGCAGGTGAGTTACAACTAGAGCATAAGGAGCTCGGCAGCACTGGCACTTCGCAAAGGTCTGTGATCTCGCCATTGCTATTCAATCTGGTAATGATTGGAGCAGCCAACAGACTCGCCAGAGTAGGGATGCGGCACACATATTCTATGCTGATGATACTACACTGTGGATAAAGAGGGGTTGCGACGGTCACATCGAGACCAAACTAAAAGAAGCAGTCGACGCCATTGAAGAACATTTGGATTTGCAGTACTTGTTTGCTCTCCAAGCAAATCGGAACTCCTAGGGATCGCATCGGGAACAGAAAACAAGGCACGATCAGGAACACCACGCGGTGTGGTCAAGTTGTTCCCAAAGTCAGCAGGATCAGAGTACTCGGCATGATGATCGAACGGCACCGAAGGAACGGTGAGGCTATCGCACGCATCACAACCAAGACCGCGGATACAATGAAGCTCATCCGACCAGTCACTTCACGGAAAGCTGGCATGAATGAGGACAGTCTGATCAGGCTAGTAAGCGCCGATGTCATCCTTATTTTTCGTCCGTGTTTTATAGTTCGCGCTTTATTTTCAACAATGTAGTACACTCCTTTGGGATCAGCCACATCAGGCATGTGACGGCCTACCACAACTGGTTTCAGCACGAGCGTAACAGATCAACGCCATCATACGGAAGGCCTACAGGTCTGCACTAAGCCTGTTTAGACCTGCAAACACACCACTCTTCCTCAAGTTAGGAGTCCATAATACGTTCGAGCAGATAGCGGAAGCACAACGTACAGCCCAACTCAAACATCTATCTACAACGAAGACAGCAAAATACCAGAGGACATGAGATATGTACGCCAGAGCGGAGGGGACGACAAGCTCACCCTCCCGGACGAGATGCGTCGCCGGGTCAGGGTAGATTCTCTATCGAACATTAACCCAGACTACAACAAGCAAAGGAGGGCGGCAAGGGCTAAAGCCCTCGTCGACTTACACGCCAAGGATAAGCACGCTGGCTACGTAGATGCGGCGGAATACCAACATGAAGCCTTCGCTGCAGTTTTCATAAAGGCAACCAGCGGAGACACTGTGAAGGCAGCAAGCGTCAAGTGCACCGTGGCAGAACGCGCAGAGGAGATGGCCGTCACCCTGGCCTTTACTGACGGAGGCTGCCAGTCGGTGATCAGTGACTTAAAATGGCAATTCGAAACTATACCAAGGGCGCATCTGCAGAGAGGCTTTGCCGGTGCTACGCAATGCACGTCTAGCAGCCCCAACAACTGTTAGAGTAACAACGAAAACCACAACGAGACGGCACTCGCAGAGGCGCGAGCACTAATCAGTCACGCCCCCGCAATTGACCGTCCAACTTGGTTCGGTGCCAAGGACCGAATGACGGATTATGGTGAAATCACTAAAGGCTATCGCCTGGCTCGTAGAACTCTCCCACCCCGGAACCCGGGATTGAGCCGGGTGGAGGCACTACTACTAAGACATCTTTAGGCTCGGTACCGGCCTATACCGGCTCTGATGGTCCGAATGTATCCGGAGGAGTACCCGACCGATAAGTGAAGCTCTACTGCAGGGAGACTGCAGGCCAGAAGCACATTTTGTGGGACTGTGCCATGAACCCTGAAGAAGCGGCATCAAGAATCCTGCCGCCACAACTTGAAGAAGTCGCAAGGAGCTACACCTACGAGCATCAACACTGGGCCGTCCATCAGGTCCTGGGAGTGCTCGAAAGGCATGAGATTCACGAGCCGGCAACGGCGAGCGGACGTCTTGGTTGAGCAACAGCTAACCACCAGGACGATGCCGAGGCCCGCGTCGCGGCGCGTACAAACGTCGTTCTGCGGGCTTCAATAAAGTTTATCCAATCCAATTCAATCATGAGTATACCATTCGATGGGGCACCGACATGTGCAAGATGCGGTGCATACACGCTTCACGAATAAATATCTTCTTTTCATGGGAAATGCGCATGCGCTTAGTAAACGCTGAAAAAGTCTAATCTAAAAGCAGAAGGACTGTATACAAAAAAATTCATGTACTGCAAATGCTGTAAAAATAATAAAAATAGAGCGAGGGCCATTTTTGCATATCCATCGAATTAGTGACATACCAATTCAAATTTTTTTTTTCCTTTTTGCTCAGACTGGCGTTGAAATGGCCACTACCGTGCGAGTCCAGGGTGCCCTCACACACTTGGCTTTTAAAGAAAACACTCCTACTCTTCCTCGCAACATAGCGCCTGCTGGTTCTAGAAAATCAAATGGAGGCAAATAAATTCGCAGATTGTTTAATGTCATACAAGTAGTTGCTGCATCTGTTTTTGAAAAAAAAGTTGCAAAATGTCCCCGTCTATACATGGTTGGAGCATCAAGGATCTACGAATATAAGCATAAAGCAGCCGTACTTATATAAAGAGAGGCAAGCAGCTTTGTTCACACCGTGGTTTCTTTCCAAATTCCCTCCTTCCGTATACAGGCATCAGCAAAATGGTCTCTGGCAATGTAATCACTCACAATTATTTCAACCACCATCTGAACTTGACGACATGTTTGATCTTAGATCGAGTGGTCGTATTGGAACTGCTTCCCTACTCACGTTCGCATCTGAATCACAAACAGTTAGAAACTGGCTCTGCAGTGTTCACATATCCGATATCTCACCATATTGCTCGAAATAATCCATTCATCCCAACACAGTTCAAAACAAAGGAAGAACCTGTTTTGCATAAACCCAAGTGATGCAGTGATGACTCAAATTAGTTTCCACCTGCGGCCCCTCCTTGCGTAATGGAGCTATTATACCTATAATTGAATCATAGCACAAGACATGGCAACCATAAAATTATTCATATATTTGTGCAGGTATTGTACCTGTGCAGGTATACGAATAATTTTTTTTTCTGGGCCTTCAAAATGATTACCACGCATAATCAATGCCGCTGGATGCTTTGCTGCAAACGCATCTTCCGTGCTCAAGCAGCAGAGAAATTCGGCTGCACACACTACCGTTCAACGCTCTTAAAGTGGAAAGTGCTCCGTTTCCTAGAGGGGAAAAAGTGTTCACTTGATTGTAGCACAGACCCATGTCTGACAAGGCGCTGTGCCTACTGAGCTTTCTTTTTTTCGAGAGGACGTGGAGCAGGGAACAAGCGGTACGTTGCACAGAAACCAACGTACCGGGTACCATCTGACTGTATCAAAGGAAGGTGACCACAAAGTAAAGTAGTTTGATCTATATGATCGCTGCCCACATTTCGCTTAGTAATAATCCTGCTGGACGCCGAGCCTAAATTATTAGCAAAAAATTTCGCATCATCTAAAAACCAGAGTAAAGAACGAAAAAGACTCAGGGTAGATGAATAGAAAGACGAAGAGAGACACATATAGAAAGATAAGGGAATGAATAGGGCCTCAGTCGGCGCGGTCATCGAAGTTTAGTCGGTATGAACTTCACATTTTTTGGGGGGAAAGGTGGGGTTGGAGGGGTCCTTTTGTGGTGTAGCGCGCCGTAGCTACACCTAAGGTATGGGGACCGCCGTAGTAGACAGCTACGGATGCATTTAGATCCGATGCTGGCCTAACCGTGAACGAAAATTGCGCATGTTTCCCGTACTCTGTCGTCACCGGCATCGGAAATAGAGCCACCAGGAATCGAACTCGGTACCTCGTGCGTGTATGCGGTAGTGAGGCCACTGCTGGTGCCACAAATCCATGATTTATTCTCACAATTCTCCCAGCTCCAAAATAAGCTAATGCGCCAGATAAACCTGCCCATGTCCGTCTAGACACTTCTTGATATGCTGCCCACGTTATCGACCTTGCGTGACAAAGGGTCCCCAAGGCACGGACGCATCTCGCTGTCTTGCATCCGTGCGTTTTCCGCCAGGACTCCCGCTCGGCGACTCAAGGTCGCCCATGCCCCGACTCCTCCGCGCTGATAGTAGCGATGTGCAGCGCTACCGCACTTGGTGTACGCAGAGGGCTGGAGACCGGATTATTTGTTAGATGCACTGCTTTCCCACAGTGCCACTGGGCACTGCGAAGGAAGTGCCGCGTCTGGTTCTCGTCTGTCATCGCAACGCGGAACTCACGGAAATTCGGTGGCTTCACACAATTAGGGGCTCTCTTTTCATTTACCAGAGGGCACAGATTTGAATACGAATGGACATACAACCACGATATTCCCCCAATCTCCGCACTGCTGCCACAGCGAACTGTTACAAACGCCGCACGACTCCAGCTCGTCGTTCATTCCCGTATATGACGAGATCGCTTTGCTCCCAGCATGTCCATGCACTAAGGAAATATCATAGTGTGATCGTAGAGCAGACACCGCTCTCGCATGGCGTCCAGTTCCGCAAAGCGAGAGCTCGGAAACAGCATGGTATGCGGTGTTTTCGCCCTAATGAATCGTTCACTCAGAACTTGTGCGCAGAGAGCTATTGAACAGGAGGGACAGAAAAGGAATACGACTTTAAGGGAAAATGTGCACAGGACAACCAACGCGTTTCTAAGGCGCTAGTTCAACACACTCGTACCCCGTTTGTGTTCGTCGCGGCAAAACCCTCGACCGCCTTCGTATTGCAAAACCCTCGACCGCCTTTGGCATGAGCGTTGATGGAGGCGGGCTCTGCGCATAGCATCGGGCTGAAGGGGCTGCGACGCGCAGCCGAAAGGTGAGACTTCCGCGCGCGCTTGCGAGTCGCTTGGCTCTTTTGTCTTGACGGAGTGACGCGGGGAAGCGAACGGCCCGAAACGCGCATCCTCACAGATATCTACCGGCCGCAGTTGCTCTTATTAACGGCCGTACATCAGGATGCGTGGCCCGTGGGAGAGGGCCGCCAGTGGAGAGGAGGCCGCGGGAACCTGTTTCTTCTCCATCTCTTACTGCCCCCCGAGTGCCCCCTCCGCCTGACTCTCTCACCCACCGCCGTTTAGACGACTTCTTGGTCCCGAATCTTGTCGAGTCGCTGACCAGACTCGTGGAGTAGGGTTTTTTTTTCTTCTTTTTAGTTCCTCCCACGACAGAGATGCTATGCTGCTCCTCTGATTTCTCGCCCGTCGTCCCTGCTCGCGCCCATTGCGTTACAAGGACAGCACGGGTGTATTTTTGCTGGGGCGTGGTGTCGCGTATTACACGCTGAACAGGAAGGACGGACGCAGAGAGAACCGGAGGGCGTAACTCCTCCCGTACTCGTCAGGGCAGCGCGCTTCCTGGTCCGGTGATCTTAACTGAGAAGCGTCGACAGCCCAATAAAGGCAGAAAGGCAGGTCCCGCGCGTCTCCGGAGGCTGGGCTCTGCTGCAACAAAGCTCCAGCTGTGGCTGACTGAACATATCCGCGAATGGCCGACGGCGGAAAGTGGCCGATGCGCTTTCGCCAGAGTATATCGTCACCAGTTACGAGAGCAAGCGAGGTGGCGCGACCCAGCTGCGTACCGGCTACGCGCAGGGGCAGAATTTAAATGAGAAGGTCGTCCGGCGGGGGCCACAAGTGGTGCCGCTGGGAAGCGCTCGGCGCGCCCCGAGAATACGAGCAGGAAAGGTCAGAGCGCGTCTCGGAAGGAAACCGCCTTCTCCGACGGAGCGGCCCCTGAAACAAGGCAAACGACAGCGCGAGGAAGTTACGCCAGTGGCAAGACGCTGCCCGACGCCGCCGAACGGGGCCCCTGGACGCGCGGGACAAAGCGAGGAAAGCGCGGCAGAGGCCACGTTGTCTGCCCGTATTCTTTTTCACGCTCTTTTGTTTTTCTTGACGCGCGCGCGCCTCCTCTCGCGGCGAGCGGCGAAGCCCGGTTCCACCTGTTGCAGCAGCAGCCGGCGACGTCAGAGCGTGGGGGAGAGACACCTGTAGCCGACCCTCCAATCGCGCGCCTCTCGCTCCGTGTTGTTCACCTGTGGCAAGGGGCGCCTCGACTGCAGCGCCGGCGCAGCCCCCCGCGGCGAAGAGGCGGCGCAGTCCTTCCAGCGGGCTGGCGTTGTCTCCTTGGTGGTGGTGGCGGTTATTAGACTTTTTGCCGGGTGTTTTGCTTCGGGGCTTGGTCTTTCCTTGGGGGCTAACTTTTCCTGCATCGCCGGTACGCTGCATCTGCACATCGGGACAAGCACTGGGCACGCGGCGCCAACACCGGGCCACGACGCACACCCCCGCCAGACGCCCAGACACCATGCCGGCCAGCGCGTGGCCCTCGCCGGGCCGCTGCTGCTGAGACGCCACAGCAATGCTCGCTGCCGCTCGCGTCGTCTGATCTCCAGGGGGTGCTCCGACCCGCAGTCAACATGGCCGCTACGAGGTTCGTCGTGGTCGTGCATCTGGTCACGGCTGGCCAGCAGGGCGACGCGCTGGGCAGCGACGAGCAGGACACGGTCGTCTTCTCCTGGCTGGTCGTCGACCTGGCCAACAACAAGGTACGCCCACGTGTGCCCGCCTAACCCGCCCGTGGGGGCCGGCGAACGGTCCTGCCGGTGGGGACCTTCCGTGGACGCGCACACTTTGTACGTGGCACACTCTCTTTCGCAACCTCCGTCCGCCAAGGGAGCCAGTGGCAGAGCACCGCAAGACTCTGTTCCACCTGGCTGTTCTAGGGAACCTAGCGCTGCGTCTGCCGCACAGCGAACAACGTTCCACGGCCGTAGCTCAGGAGCGTCGTTCGTTGTATCCGTGTTCCGCACAAACGCTCCTTGCACCGCCAAGTACAGCGAGCCGGGCTTCGCAGTTTTCAGCCGAGCATATTCTGCCCATTGCGCAGAAAACGTGGCACGGATGTTGCACATTCTCCGTCCTCTTTATTTACGGCGCGAGTCATGCACCGCAGGTGGCCTCAACATGTGCGCGGCGCCACGTCGATCTCATGCAGGAACACTGCGCGTCTCATTGCACTTGGCCCGCCTCTCTCCTCCCGAAGCCTCTCGATTTGTGCTCTCCTAGCGACGACACGTGCGCCCTTTACAGACCGCGCAAATGTCCTTCTCTTCCTCTAAATTGTTGTTGTGCTTAACGCCATATCCCTCCAAACGGCGATGAGAAATGACCTTTCAATACAGCTTTCGTGGCGTCTCCTCTTGGCGTTCCGGGATGCACAGCCCTCAAGAACGGGTCTTCATCCGGAATTCCTAGTTTGGCGGATTGAGGGCGCCAGAGGGAAGGAGAGGGGGGTACTACCAATTTTTATAACGAAGTACCGTTCCTTTAACCAGAGTCGCTGAAAAATCTGCACGGTTGCAAATTTTGTTCTGCCTACGGTAACATTTAACCTATTGGCATAAACTCATCAGCGGTTATGGTTCAAATCTTCATCCGGCCGTTGGATTCAAATAAAAGGTTCAAGTTTTTTTTTATCTAGATTAAAATCAACAACGAGGGGGGGGGGGGGAGGGTTGCTGTATTTCATCTAAGCAATGAGCTAAATATATTTAATCGATTTGGGTAAACAAAGAAATAGAAGTGTTTTGATGCTTCTGAGATTGGCCTTTCAATGTTACGCAGTATTAGGGGAGCAGGGAGTTTGTGGTCGTTTCAGAGGTGGTGTCGGAATTGTGTGTGTGCAAGTACTTTCCGCTTAGACGGCGTGTGATGCTTGCTAACCATGCAGCTAGCCCTCACGCAAGCACCCGTTTCGGACATCTCCACTTGGTGGAATAATAAAAATTTATTAGACGCACTAACTATTGCACCGAACTCACCGCGGTACCTCAGTGGCTAAGGCGTTGTGATGCAGAGCACGAGGACGCGGATTCGATCCCATCCACGGAGGGCGTTTTTCTAATGCAGGCACAATTCTAAAAGCTTGTGTGTTGAGCTTTCGGCGAACATAAAGATCCCCAGGTGTTATAAATTAATTCGCAATCCTCTAGGGCCCCTCGATGCCAGCGCTTCCGCTTCCAGGCACCCCACAATACTCCACTACAACACGCCTCATAGCGGCGGGCGGTGCAACCTCGGAGTGCGAAACCCAAAATTTCAGGTTTGAATTATTTCACTGACTGCGACATTACTGTGTCGACTTTCAGGCAAATGAAGGAAAGAACGAAACAGTACTGCATTTAAGTTTTCCAGCGGCTGCGCGCTCTTACACGTCCATTCAGTAAGGCGCTCTGCGCGGGCTTTTCATATGCGAGCCGGAGCGAAAGCCAGCGGCTGACGGGGCTGAGCTCGAAAACGGGACGCGAAGCCCCCGAGCGAACGGCCCCTATCGCGTCCTCGAGGTGATAAGCTGAAGCGTGCTCTCCCCGATAAGTCCAATAATAACGGGGCAGGAGAAAAAAGCTCCCCGCGCCGTTATCGCTCTTCTTTTGTTCGATGGTTTCCAACCACTTTCTCTCACTGCGGTCAGGCCTGCTTAGGTGTGTAACACGAACGATCTATGTTGTTGCTAAAAGTATACACGTTCTTTTAAAGAAATGTGCGTGCTACCAGGGCTTCTATGGCGGCGGCCGCAGAAAGTCTCATAAACGTTGAAATGAGTGGTACGAACATTCAGTCTTCATAAAGGCGCCGTCGGCCGCTCTCTATTGTAAGATGCTTTTCTAACCCCTATAGCGAAATAATACATTCACCGTCCTAGCTTCGTCTCAATGATGACCTAGGGTAATTTTGTTGCGCGATCGCAAACAAAAGACACAGTTCAATAATGCTTACCTCCGACGCCACCTGCGTGTAGTAAGTCTGCTAAACAGTCGGACCGCACCGTTCGCTAAACAGGGGCTTCGACACATCGGCAGAAGAAAAATTTCTACTCGTTGCAGTGAAGCGAACTTTTCCTAGGACGGCGTGTCCGTGCCGTTATACTTCCGGCTGGCCCCTCGTGCCGAAGGCTAGCCGTAAAGCGCTGCACATTTGCAATACTGGCGCGAGTACTCCATGAATATAAAACAAAGAGCATTTCGCTGTTTGGGCGACTTTACTGCTGTTTTTCTGTCAGGGCATTCGAAAGGGTGAACATGATCGTATTGGGGAGGGGAGGGGCGCTTTACTGTTAGTTAGTAGTCTGTTAGGATTTGTTCTGCCCCACGTGCACTTGCCGTCTGTAAAAACCTCAAACTCGGGAATCTGAGCGTGCGGCTTAATCTTTTTTCTATTTAATTACTGTACCCCCTATCAGCGCACGTGGTTGGAAGAGATGCCACGTGTAGTTAAAACATGGCGACGCCATTTATGGCGCGATGAGAAGCATAATTTCTACGATTTTTGGGAACGTTCGAGCTTTCAAGCCATTTCCTTGCGTGATGCGAAATCTTAAAAAAAAGCATATGAAAAGCTTTATCCGTGGTTCAATGTTGCTGGGACTCGACTAAGGGAGCGAATGTATCAGCAATATCTGTGCGCAGAAAACTTCTGGGGTACCCGAGACTGCGTTTGTTCTACGAGTACTCGGGGCTAAGTAATCAGGTATGAGTGAGTTCACTCGCAGTGATCCATTGAGCTTCAAAAAAACAAATTTTGCTCCGGGACTAATATGAGAAGTTCTGGACATGAACGCGAGAAGGAGCGGACTTCGAACTTAAACGCCTCTTGCACCTCCGTGAACACGAAACGGCAACGGGGTCGCTACCTATTGGCGCATTCCCCCCAAAACACCCAAGTTAGCCTTACTGCGAGGAGATTGCGTGCAAGCTGCGTTTTTTTTATGTATGCTTAAAATAAATTTGCATGCGGTTTTCTTTGCTTAAAAGAAATTTCGTATGCTACATACAAATAAATTTTGTATGTAGCTGAAATTTTATTTATAACGGTGTTCCGTGGAGTTCATAGAAAACGGTCGGGAAGTTTGACCCTGCACGGTTCGAGGACGAGGTGGGAAGGGCATTATGAATATTGGGAATGTGGTTTTAACCTCTCAACATATCTCCCATGGCTATATAGAGTCCTATGGACACGTGCTGTAACCATCTTCAGTGGTCGACTTTCCATCGGTACATTTCGGTACATTTGCGACGCGTTTGAATCTAGTCATCATCGGGATCGGACCACCGTGATTAGCAGTCTACAGGCTTTCACTCTTGCACCAAGTGCCCACCTTACTTGTATAGCTGCGCAGGCACACGTGAACGTTTGGCCTCGGGATATTTTCGATTTCGTCACGCTGTTACCGAATACTCAAACAAGCGCAGAAAAAGGTCAAGTGTCAATTAGGGGCTGGATGTAAACGTGCTCTTAGAAACGTTTATTCAATCTCTTCTATCGGAAATTACTTTTTGTGAGCGTACGCACAGTTTGCAGGTTGTTCTTCTTTATACTGAATTTACCGCACGTTTCAAACAATCCATTGCGTTTCTTGATGCTTGATGCAATATTCTCTTTTTGGGATGTTCCTGGCGGTCCTGAAGGGACTGGGCACTCGGACAGGGCATGCCTGCTTGGTTGGTTCTTTAGGAACTCCGTGATGCCCATCCGTTCATGTGCAGGGTCCATCACATCTGACTACAACGGCGCCAGATGATTGCCCCTGGTATAATGTGTTCATACACGATCGAGGGTTTTATGCTAAAACTAGTAAGTCTTCATCCCCCCCCCCTCCCCCCCGGTGACACATTTTTTCGCTTAAATGTTACAATAGTCGGTCCTTATGTTCATTCTCAACATCTCAACATGCGTTCACTAATTGCAGCGCCCTGTAGACACTTCAGTAGTCCGCAAGTCAGCTCCGCCACAGTGCACCGGAACAACCAGTGACTGCGAAAAACGAATAGGATTGGCGAATGACTAGGCGCAGCACTCTATTTGACTGCGCATGTGGTGCTGGGCGTTGGGAGCATGGTTTTCTGTACTTCTCTATGCCGCAGCCCATATCGTGTCGGGTTTTTAATCAAATTGTACGCTTCGCCCCATAGTTCCTCCATTGGTTGTTCTTCGTTAGTAGGCGTCATTGGTCAGTCGAGTGTATTGCGGACAGATTACGTGTGGGGGCGTCTGAGGGCATCCGCCACCTCACCCCCAACCATTCACCGCAGGTTTTTTTTTCAGGCTCTTAGAGGTGACATCCACTGAGGCCCACGTGGCGAAGTGTGTTGCTCCAGGCTCTGCCGAGGTGACGAGAGAGGGTTGACGGTCTCTAGCTTCACGGCCAAACTGTCCCACCCACGTCCGCTCTCGCACGCAGTTTTACCAGTGCACAAGTTGCAAAAAAAAAAAAAAAAGAAAAAGGAAGATTGAACGAATTTTCAAGAAGTTCCTTCCGACTGCGGTAGGACTCCGGAACTTTGTTGGGCACCGTCCGCAGATATGGAGGAGGAGAGGCAATGCGGAAGAGGAATTACACTTAGGAGGGCAAATGAGAAGTGGTGAGAAAGATCGTCCTTGACCTCTCCTCATCCATTCCATCTAGAGAAAAAAGAGTCTGTAACCTGACACCTGTCGCGGATGACGACGGTGCCTGGAGATGACATCGGGTGGTTAACGGCTGGCCACCACGACACAGACGCAATTTCTCTCTTCGATGCTACCACACCTGAGTGAATCAAAGAACGCAAGGGATGGAACGTAGATTAAAAAGGATGGGAAGTATAGTAAGCATATTTAAGCGCTGTCGTCACTGTTAATCTTACCGTACATGGCTAGGCTGCCTTCGGTAGAAAATGCACGTGAAGTTAAGCGGGAACATACCGCAATCATGTCATGGGCGCTTAAAAGCAGAATGCCGATCCACTTAAATTGTTGGGCAGTCCACAGGAGGTGCGCGGTGAACGACCGCGCCAATTTCGATAAGAATCGTAGCGGGTGAAAAACGCCAAAGGAACAAAAAAAAAAATACTCCCCGTTCTGCGCGATGATGTCAACCCAAAGACTTTGTTATTATAATAATCAGGAAACTAACTTTTCCAAGAGTCGCATTTTGTTTTTAGAGAATTTCTTTTTACTATTAACGTTTTTCAATCTCTTAACATGTGATGTTCGCTGGAATTGCAGGGCATTCCAATAAAATAAAGAAAATTGTCGGGCGAGTTTGGGAACGATTTTAGTGCATCTCTAAGCGCCTGCATCGGCTGATGTGTGCCATTTGTGTTGACAAATATATATTTCTGCCATAGTGTGACCATCCGCATTGCAACTTCCCACTCTGATCAGGCAGACAAGCGACGACTTCCATGTGTGCAATGGGAGCGCAGTACAACGATATTTGCGCTGCATGGCGATAAACAAGCAGCGGTCGCGTTGGACAGAACGCCTTCAACGTATGCTCGGTGTTACGGTGCAGTGAGCAGGCTGCCAATTACACGGGGGGTGCGCATGATTTCAAGGACCAGTCCTGGCCTCGATAGTTGATAGCTCGCTGTCGTTATTTTTCTATGATGATGATGGTTTCAAATATTTTTAGCTAAAACGGGCTAAGCAAGTTCATTTTATTTACTTACCAGAAAAATGTAATGTTGTAGAAAGAAGAAGCTTCCCGGAAGTAATTTACAGCGATGCGGAAAAACACTGAACATAAGCGGCCAGTTCCAATCTACAGTGCTAACGTAGCCGGCTGTCGTGCGTGTGTGCGTGTGTGCGTGTGTGTGTGTGTGTGTGTGTGTGTGTGTGTGTGTGTGTGTGTTTACTTATATTTATATTGTGATGTCGTAAAATGTACATCTCTGAAAATCTGAAAACGAAACTTTCTTAGCCAGAACAACTCGCTGCACGCAAACGGAAGCGAAATACGTTTTTGGTGGCCTTCCCTACTACCGTCTGTCGAAATAATACCGTATTGCTACAAAACAATGAACAACAAAATTTTCACCTCATGGTGTGAGTATGCGCACACTTTTCTAGGTTCACTTTAACTCTACAACGACAATATATTTTGATTTTTTTACCGGACTCATGATGTATATTCAGAAGGCCGTAGTACGGGGGGAAAACTGTCGGCACGGAAGAGGGAAACACCGAAGGAGCTAGACTAGCGGTATAGGTTTGGGAGAAACGAAATCGTGGCAAGAGAATAGTTCATAATGCTACTATATTGCTCGCAACACTGGGCCCTCAGTAAGTGTGCACTTGGTTCAGGTTCTAATCCCATAGTTTTGTGGAACGTTGCCGCGGTCTGAGTGGAATTAATTGGAGCTTAGAACACCTTGTACAGGCGATAATGACATGAAATGGTGACACGATAGAGTTACAGCTTTCGATTCCAACGCAGGCGTGTGCGGAAACTAGTAGTGCGGAATGCGCGTGAGAGCGGCACAGCGTTGCTGCAACCACACGAATAACGGAACGGGTTTCGTTTACCGATGTCGCGCCTCTCTCCAGCGGCGTCGCTGACGCTCCAAGAATGATGCGCACATATATTCCGCCGTTGGTCACACGCGCTTAATATTCACGCGTATAGTCGCAGCAGCAGCAGCAGCGAGCGCGGGCTTCTCGCGTGATCGTAGACGGGTCTCCGTCACTCGGGGTGACAGCGTCTCGAGGGCATCGCGCGGCGGGGGCCGCCCGGCCGGCCGTCTGCCGCGACTGCAGCGTATCGCGGGCAGTGCGCGGGGCCGGTCGTGGCGAGGTACCTGCAGTGCAGGCCGCGCTGCGCCTGGGCCAGTGGAGCAGCGCCAGATGACGTCCGGTGCCGGAAGCGCTGTCGAGGCCGAGAAACGCCGCACGCGCAACACACTGAACTCGAAGGGAAGGAAGGCGGCATAATGGAAGGCTGGCGCTGTCACGTTTATCAGAACACAAACCCCGGGCCATACCTGGCGCCCCCAAACGCCGGCCCAGTAGAACGAACGAATTATTCGCTTGCAGGTTGGAACACCGCGTCCACCGGTCTAGTTGCCCGCGTCGGCACACTCTGCTCGCTGCATGTGTGAAGAGAAAAGCATGGGAAAATGTGACGGGCTTTCAGAATTGCGTGCTTCTGTTACCCAAGCGGCCATTGTTTTTAAGTACAGATTAGAAGGAAGACAAAGCTGAGAGGCCCGTCCTCCGGTCAAGATGCCTTTCTTTTTTTTTTACATTTCTTGTACGCTTGCGAAAACGCTTGTATTAGCACGAAACCGTACACGCTCGACCATTACGACGTGTATACACATCGTCCCATAGGGAACGGAGGAACCGCGTAATTATTTTCCCCGAAATAAACACAGTGGAATGCGTCGCCATGGTTGCACCACGTGTAGATTCTAGACGAAGGCTTGCCTACAAGGTGCGTGGCCCCCGCGTCAGCCCAGGCTTTGCGCGGCGAGATCGAGAGACGTCCGGTGAGGTCTGACCGTCGTCTGGAACCAGAACGGGGACGTCTGACGCCTGTTCTGTTCTTGCCGCACGTCACTCGATGCTTCTTTGATTAATTGATTACCGGGTTTAACCCACCGAAACTACACCGGTTATGAGGCGCACCGTAGCGGAGGGCTCCGGATTAATTTTGGCCACCTGGGGTTCTTTAACGTGCGCCGAAATGTCGAACAGATGGGCGTTTTTGCATTTCGCCTCCATCAGGAAAGCCACTCGATGTTCCTACGAAAGGCTTCCCCTCAAAGCACAATCTCCGTATGGCTAGCTGCTCGTTATGCGCCCCTGTCCCCTGTACCAAGCCGCACTAGACACCCAGGCTCTTCCTATAGGACGCTTCGTCCCTATTGAAACTTGGTCTCAAATTAAGGCTCCCGATGCTAAGTCGTTTGAGGAAACCGGCCCAAATATTCACAATGCACGGCAGCTATATTTGTTTATAGTTTAACATATGGCGTGGGTTATTTTGCCCTTCGTTGTTTTATGTAGAGGAAGTTCGAGTATGGTGCTTGAAGGCCCAAGGTGTACGTACTTGAGAACTGTGGAAAAGGGGGGGAAGGGGTCTGAAACCGTTCCAGTAATTTAAACCATCCGAATTTATACAATCTTCGCGGTTCTGAATGTACGTCTATGGAGCTACACTGCTATCCCCATCGAGCTAACTCAGGTCGGCGAGTTAACCCTCGTCGAACCATGTCATGGTCACTTTACTGCTTATTCCACGCTTCCGGAGAGGTTAATAAAGCAGTTTCGATAAACATGAACGTCCTCGCAAGGAGTGTACAAAATCCTTTGTAGATGGTAGCTGTGAAACCAAATTTTCAGCAGTAGTTTGACACCTTCTCCAAATGTATGCGTGAGGCAGTGTGCCAAAATCCTTGCATGGGAGTCCTGTGTCGTGCGGAGCCCTCAGGTCCAGCCGTTCGTCTCCCGACCACAGGCTGCACAGGTGCGCATGCGCGGGGTCGGCCGTCCGGCGCGCGTCGCGCACTGTGCGAGGAGCAGAGCCGTGACTGCCGAACTTTCCTCTCTCTCCGCAGTGCGCGATCACGCCCCAGCGGCGCGGCACGGCCGGGTTCATTGACGCGCCTGCTTCCGCAGTCGCGCCTCCAGAGCGGCCACCTCGCTCGCCGAGGAGGCTGCTCCGCCAGGACGTGGGCGGGCTCGGTCGCTCCGGGGGACGCCGCCAGTTCCCGACTGGGCAACGTCCGTCGCCCGGTTAACGCGCGAAAGCTTCGGGAGACCTGGCGAGGCTTTAAGTGAAAGCTAATTCATCCGTCTCCCAAATTTGGGGAAACCATATAAGGAAATTTCGTGCTTAGCCTGGCACCTACAACAAATATTTGGGGCCTCGAGTTCATCGCCAGGAATGTGGAAGGTCGACATTTGTTCATTCCAGGACAACTGTCATGGGAATGGCAAAGCCCGTTCCTCGTCTGACGGGATGAGGGGCCTAACTAGCGCGCAGTGTTTGCCATGACTCGCTCGACTGCAGCGCTAGAGTCTCAAATGCGGGACATTTACGCTGCGGAGGAAGTCAGCTTACCAGTGAAGCTTTCATACCCTCATGCTGCCGGTGCGCTTTTTGCGACAATCCGCCATGGCTGCTATATTCGGATGAGCTGCGCATCAACGACGACACCATCTTCACCTTCCAGCTACGGCGTTGCCCGATTCGCCAGACTTTCCTCTGGCAAGGCGCTCGTGGCTCAAGTCAGCGACGTACTGAGCCCAGTTCCTTGCTGGGAGTGCACAGAAAAGTCCGGCCAGCGCGCTTAGTGCTGCGCGAACCGGCGGCCCTTTGTTCCGAGCCCCGAGCGCGTTGAACGACCGCGCGTCCTCCACGGTTCAGAGGAGCGTGTCCAAGCTAACAGCCCGAATCCAAAAAGGTGGCCGGAAGCGGCTACACTCTCGAACCCAGGTGGGGTCAGCTGATGTGTGGCGTAGCAGCGCTTCCCGGTGCCCTTTCGCGTGACTTCAGGCACCGTGACGCGCCGTGGCGTCACGTCGGGCCCAAGGCGGAAGGGATCGACTATTATAGCATTACTCCGAGGCCGCCCGGAGAACCGCCGATGGATCGCACTGCGCGCCACACAAAGCGTCGCCGCGCAATTGTTCTTGCGTTGCCTCGGCGTGCGCGTCTGGTGCCCGGAGGGGCCGCATGCGCCGGCCGCCGGCGTCAGCGGAGGAGCGCATTGTTTCGATCCCTGGACAGCAGGCCGTTGTGACGTTTCAGCCGTTCAAGGCACTCGCACCTGTGGCATCTTTTTCTCTCTCTCTTTGGGTGTCCCCAACACATAGTAGTACTTCTGCGTCCGCACAAATGTCGGAATAGTGTGACAGATCTAGCACCGCTCGTCACTGCTTTCTTTAGTTTATCCGGCTCGGTTATTCAGTCTACTTGTGCATCGATGTCTTGCATGCGGCTGTGTAGCCCGGAATTTATGGGTGGCCGTTTTTCGACGTTGCGAGTACCAAATCATCTGACCTGCAGGCTTTTGGTAGCGCCGCAAAAAAAAAAAAAAGGGGGGGGGGGGTCGGAAAGGGAGGAGGGAGAGGGGGGGGCACGAACGCTACCCAACGAAGTTTTCGTCATCGACCAAAACAGAAAAATTCGACGAGCAAAATGCAGACTCCGGAAACAGGCCTTCCACAGTTCTTCAAGTATCACTCACCGCCGCAGTTTTTAGTGCAATAGTAATTGGCCCTAAAGCGAAAAATCAAACCTTTTCTGAAAAAGATGTTTAAAACGCGAAGCTTTCTTTCATGCAACCTGAGTCAAAGCTGAAGCGTAAAATCGAAGCTGCTTCGACCGTGTCGGAATGGTGCAATCGGATAGACGTCGGCTTCATAACGCGAGGGACCAATGTTCGATTCCGACCACAGGAAGCGTTTTAGGGGCTAAGCTCCTTAGGGGCTTGGGCTGGCGGCGTCTCATATCGGCGTAGTATCATGTAGTCACGGTACTAAAACACCGGGAGACTCGTTTTTCAACGCCTCGCGCTGGAACGTTTCATCTCCGCGGGAAAAACTCGCACTATAAGAACGCACGGGGGCCCTCGTTTTCGAACGGCCTTCAAATACACAAGACTTACAGCAAAGCTGCATACCTCTACCCCCCAACGGTTTCATCTCCGTGGGCAAAAACGCTAAGGCGCCGAGAATGCACTTATACACTGCATGCTTCGCCCCTCCCCAGGTTTCACGTCAGTGGAGAGGGCCCGGGATTTTTTTTCTTGAGGCGCTTGATGTGCCTTTGTGGAAACCTATTGTGTAAGTTGACTTTTCCTGCAGTTCGTTTTGCGCGTAAGTATTTCAATTTTGGACTTGGTCTTTGGACTTCGAAGACGCTGGCCTTCGACCAGAGAAAGCTTCGCGTTTCAACCGTCTTTCACTTCACCCACGATCATCATCATTTTCAGAGAAAATTGGCTTTCCTGCACTGCGTTTTGGGGCAACGTCGCCGTCAGTGAGGCATATAAAGCTTCGCTTTAAAAGCAGGCGGCGGCGGCGGTGCCTGTGAAAGCGAAACGGCTCCTGATCCAATGTGATACTGGAATCGTTCCAGGGCCCGTGCTTTTCGATAAACGCGAGAAAAGGGGCGTGCTGCTAGACAACTCCTGCTCCTTTGTTTGATGAGAAAAGCCGGATCTGAAGCCAATCAAGTAATCACTCGTACTGGTTTGTGAATCACGTGCACACTTTTTGCAGTTTGATCACGTACACATTTTCGGAAATTTAACTAAAAAAAAGGTTCGAGGACATCTAAGCACTTCTTAAGGGTTGTGAATGTGAAAGCAAAATGTCCCTTTGAACGCCTGAGACGTTTTGCTTCCGCCCCAGGTTCTCGAAGGGCTTCGTCTTCTTTCCGCTTGAGACGATTTATTTGGCGATCCGCTCCAGCCTCGCGCTTTCGAATGGCTTCGATCTGTCTCCTACGCAATGCACCGCTGCTCGCTCCTGCCTCCGTGTATGTGCAGAGTTGACGACCATGGTGGATTTCGCTGCCTGTCTGTTCGCTCGCTTGGCTACGTTGTTTCGCTCCCTTACTTCACCCTGCGGAGTACTGGCGTGATTGGCCACCTTTCGCTACTGCAGAGTTGAAGTGCGTGCTATGGAACGTATCGCGTTATGGAACGCTTAAAAGCCACGTGGTCTAGGAGCGATCTCGTCGTTACCGACGCCGACGCGGACGCCGCCGTTCTCGCTCAAAATACGGATCACTCGCCGCAAAGTTATCCGTCCATCCGTGCGCACGTACGCCACGATCCTCACACATGCAAGGATCTTGCTGATGACAGGGACCCTCCCCTCCATAAGAGACAGCGGTAGAGGGTGATACGCCTCTGTGCCTCTTTATAATCCCTCTCTCTACGAGAGCGGATTGCAGGTGAGTGAGTGCGTGCTTGCGTGCGTGTATGCACACATCACCTGTCACCATATGCTGTCTTATTATCAATCAAATAAGAGGCGGTACGAATATAACGGCGTATATACCTAGGCGCACTTGGTTCGGTTTACTTTCTTTCCGTAACATGCGTTCCGCAACATGCGTAACATGCCTTGCGTACCATGCAGGCGTATCACGGACAGGCGTTCCGAAAGCACGAGGGGTGGTAGCCGCCAGAATTAACACGTAGTCACTTCATGATTATCTTCGCCCCCTTTATTTTAAGTAAATGTCAATTTAAAAAATTGGCCGCGTACTGCTCCTTTCGTTGCAAATGTCGTCAAGACGATAGTCTTTATCGACTTTTGTCAAATAAATGCCTCCCTTCGCTTTCCCACTCACCTCTCATGTTGTTCCTCTTGCGTCGCGCTCCTCCCAAGGTAAAGACGCCAAAGGTTTGCTTAAATCATTTTAAATTTGCCGCGTTCCACTGCTCTAAACCGGGTGTCTCGATGCCAACGCTGCCGTACGGCGAAAACGCGTGTGAATCGACGCGCCCTACTTCAACGTTCATAGAACCGCGTTTCCATAGTCCACGTGCGTTCCCAGCAGAACGTGGAACCTATCTAGTGGAACCTTTCGTAACTCTTGCCACTTGATTTCTTCAAATGCCGCCAGAAGCTATATGGCGCGGGCGACAGCAGGCGACGGCGGAGTGATATTTTTTTCTTCCGTTGATGAAGTATTTAATCTCGCCAAAATCAAACATGTACGATTTTTTATAAAGGAACGCTGCAAATATCACTTCTGTATTAATTTGTTGTCTTATATATGCGTAATGTCTTGTTCTTCTTCAACAATGTTGACAAGTATGAACATTACACCTGACTTAGACGGACACATTTAGCTGTGACTATATAAGACTTATTGCGCAGGCGTTGTTTTACTTTGGCCGGGTGGCTAAATCGAGTCACAGACAGACAGACGGACAGACATACAGACAGACCAAAATTTCTGGGTTTAAGGAGCCCAAGAAAGACTATCGCCTTTAAAACAATTAAGCCGTGCTTATTGCGTCGTTTAAAGCCGTCATCGGCAGAACGTTATTATCAGGGAACTGAGCTGACAGGAATGCTCCCGTGTTCCGATTAAGTCTAGCGGCGTCTGCACGTGTGCGCAATGTACTAGAGAAAAATATGCGTGCACGAAAACTGTTTATGCGTTTATTTAGTCGCGAACTGTTGGAAAGCTAACCGCTCCAGATTAATGGCGGGAAAGAGCGAAAAATGCACTGCAAGAGGCGTCTTGGTGCAGAAAACCGTTTAACCCGCAGCTGTACGCACGTCGAACAAAATGGTTCTGAAATAACCCAAGGGGACACGACGCTGCTTCTCGAAGAAAAATGAGGAGTTAACTTTAATATTCGTAACACTCCGACCGTGAACACAGGGTTATGCTACCTGTGGTCAAGGGTACTAATCATTCATGTCCTTTGATCAAGTCCTGGAATTATAAGGCACACCTCTGGTGAAGAGAGAAAAAAAAAAAAGAAGAGTGGCCGAAATCACCCCCCCCCCCCCCCGGCCCCCCCAATGCACACCCACGTAGTGCATCCCCTGTCTTCTAAATATGCATCCAGGCCTGTAGCGCCTAATATTTCGAGATTAATCTACAAGGGATGAACCTGCGCATTATACGTTTGAAAGGGGCAGGGTCACCGTTGGCGGCCATGGTGGTCGTTATTTCTATTGTAAGCAAATATTCAGCGCGTAATAGTTGTGGACGGCTATAAGAACATGCAACGGGTCACAAAGACTGCACGGGTTCCGTCGAACACCCCCAAGAACGAGGGCACGTGGCCGTTCTTAGTTGTACGCGCTCAGTTGTGGTTGACACTACGAGTCACCAGTATTGCAATTTCGTATTCTGCTTATTTTTAAAGACGATAGTCTTTCTTGGGCTACTTAAACCCAGAAATTTTGGTCTGTCTGCATGTGTCTGTCTGTCTGTCTGTCTGCCTGTCTGTCTGTCTGTCTGTCCGTCCGTCCGTCCGTCCGTCCGTCCATCCGTCCGTCTGTCTGTCTGTGACTCGATTCAGCCACCCGGCCAAAGCCAAAGTAAAACAATGCCGGCGCAATAGTCTTATATTGTCACAACTAAATCTACCCGTCTAAGTCCGGTGTAATGTTCATACTTGTCAACATTGTTGAAGAAGAACCAGGCATTACGCAAATATATGACAACAAATTAATACAGAAGTGATATTTTCAGTGTTCTTTTATAAAAAGTCATAAATGCTTGATTTTTGCGAAAAAAATACTCCATCAACTGCAGAAAAAAAAAATCACTCCGCCGTCGCCTGCTGTCGCCCGCGCCACTATAGCTTCTTGCGGCATTTTAAGGAATCAACCGGCAACAGTTACAAAAGGTACCACTAGATAGGTTCCACGTTCTGTTTGCAACGCACGTGGAGTAGGGAAACGCGGTTCTATAAACGTTGAAGTAGGGCTCCTCGATTCACGCGCGTCTTGGCCGTACGGCAGCGTTGGCATCGAGACACCCGGCCTGGAGCAGTGGAACGCGGCAAATTTAAAATGATTTAAGCAAACCTTTGGCGACCTTGGGAGGAGCGCAACGCAAGAGGAACAACATGAGAGGTGAGCGGGAAAGCGAAGGGGGGTTCTTACTTGTCAAAAGTCGATAAAGGCTATCGTCTTTTGTCGACATTTGCAACGAAAGGAGCAGATACGCGGCCAATTTTTTTGGAGGAGTTGTTTAAGTTGGGCTGTAATGCGGTCGCGGCAAAACCAGACCAGTTGCGCTAACCATTCGTCCGTTCTATTACATCATTGCGTTTTCACCTGTTTGTTGTTGAAAAAAATATAGCATTGCAGACATATGCCCCAGATTTTGAAAGAGGCTCTGGACCTGCGAGCTTCACGTGCGCGTGCGTCTTACTTGCCGCTGCGAAAATATTTTCACGCAGTTTGGTCAGTCTGTCCCTTTATTATTTTTTGAGCTCAAATCTGTTTACTGTGAACGATGTTTACGACTCACGCAAAGCTATGCGTGTTCGAACTGCCTGGAATTCACTTCCCGTACGACGAAAAAATCGGTTAAAAGCGCCAAATAGAGGGTCGAACAGAGTAAAGACCGAAATTGGGAATGACGGTCTCGTTGAACGAACACAGAAACGCCAGCAGTCAAGAACGTCTAGAAGAGGGCGTTGGGAAAGTAGCTCGTCTCTTTTTATTGCGAAAATTGGAATTTTGGAATTGGAAAGTGAAAATTGGAATTGGAATTGGAACTCAGGATTACAAAGAAAATGTAGACCAAAGTTGGATCGCGTCGGACGCTATGCCAGTTCAGCTACGGGGCGACTGCATTACCGTCCACTTTCAGGTATATTTATATGTATGGAGGCTCACTAAGAGGGTTCAACTTAAATTGAGAACAACTCAGTGGGCGATAGAGCGGAAGATGATAGGTGTAAGTAACATTAAGGGACCAGAAGAGAGCGGAGTGGGTCATGGAACAAACGCTTGTTAAGGACATATTAGTAGAAATTAAGAAGAAGAAATGGACGTGGGCAGGGCATGTAATGCGAAGGCAAGATAACCGCTGGTCATTAAGGGTAACAGAGTGGATCCCTAGAGAAGGCAAGCGTTGCAGGTGGCGGCAGAAAGCTAGATGGGCAGATGAGATCAAGAAGTTTGCGGGAATAAATTGGTCGCAGTTAACACAGGACCGGGGTAATTGGAGATTAAGGGGAGATGCCTTTGCCCTGCAGTGGGCGTAGATAGGCTGGTGGTGGTGGTGGTGATGATGATGATGATGATGATGATGATGATGATGTGTATGGGAGCGTATCCTACGCTTAGGTATGGTAGCCAGCGCCGCTCCGACAACGGGGGGGGTGAAAGCGACATTCTCTTGAACCGCAGAGCCGTGACGCTCGAGTCACAAAATCTAGGGAGAAAAAGTGGACAGAACGTGGGAGCAGCCTTTGTGTGGCCACAGTTGGTGCTCTGAGATCGCCCCAATGCGCAGCAGCTGGAGGTTTGTTTTGGAGAGATAGCACAGGAGAGGTGCAGAAATATGGACACACAAAAGAAAAAAGGAGAAAGCGCTGCCTTCGTTTCGTTCTAACATTTGGCGCGCGAAACAGCTGCGGTTTGGAGCGAGCCGCATTTGATCTGTTCTTGTCAACAACCCCGCCGTTTTCTTTCCTCTTGATGTACTAATAACCGAATTAGACTCGGCAATCGGCAGGAAGAAGTCTATTGGTGGCAACAAGAGAACAAGCGCCTGCGCATTGGCGTTCTCATTCTGCCGGAGGAGGCGCTTCCTGCGCGCGGCGCAATCGGAGCCAGTGCGGCCGACGCGATCGATCGAGTTTCGATTTTCCCGCCGCCCACTGAGCGCAGCGGCAGGCAGAGACGGCTCGCGGTTGGCTTTTCACACGCCCGCCACCCACTGAGCGCGGAAAAACCTGACGACGGACATCTTATACGCAATGCGATAGTGGCAACGAGCACCCTGACGGCCCCAGCTGACTCCTCCGACACTTATGCGGGGAGAGAGATATTCAGCCACTCCAGTACGAGCTGCGGTCCTCCGGCGGAGGAGGGAGCATTGGTCCGTGATTCTGAGGATAAATGTCGCAGATCTCATGCTCGTTTCGAAACTTTCGAACCACGAGCCTGCCAAGAAATGGTTAGAACTCGGCGGTTCTGTGCCTTAGACTATTGTTTCCAGATGACGGGTAATTTCCCTCGCTTCTGAAAAAAAAAAGAGGGTGTTAAGAAAAAAGAAAAATTAATTTTTGTCACGATACAATAGAGGTATGGCAATTTTTTGTTAGGCCGAAAATGACATTTCAATCTACTTTTGCAATGTTTCTGAATAATACCGTGGTTTCTGAGTAATTTTTAATTTTAACCCCAGCAAAGCATCACCCTTTGGATATGCTGAGTCCTACATCAAATATATATATTTTTTTTTGCTGAACTAAAAATACATCGCTTCGTAGCCTATCCTTTACAACCTTTCCATTATATGACGAAGATACAAAAATGAAAGCGCTAACGGATCACAGTGCAGCCATTTTGCTTAATGTAACCCCCATTTTAGCACAAAACAACTCAGCCTGAGGTACTTTTCGGTGTCTGTATTCTGGTCAAATATAACTTGACAGGCCCTCAGCTGAGCTTTCAACGTGTTGATGATACCTGCAGATGCTTGATAATTCAATATTTCTAATGTGAATAAAGAATATTTTGACTACTTGAATAATCGTCTACTTGATTTTCCGCAGTTTTTGCCGCGCAGTCGCACCAGTTCCCCCTTGAATCAGTTTTTTCTAGACCTAATTCACTGTAATACCTAAGACAGTCTAATCATGGAATCACTCTTCACATAGCGCCAAACATTTGGTACCCGGCCACCGCCATTATATAGTAATCCCGATCAAACCGTTACTTTCTAACCATACGCATGTCATCCAGAACGATCGGCATTCATAGCTATTAATTACCTATGAGTGTGCGAGCACATATGCAGCTGTCGCATTTGTTGCCTGCGTTTCAGTACAACCTGCAGGACATGCCTGGGTAACCTGTGGTCGCTGTGGTTACTGCGTTGTTTTTTACACGGTTCTGCCCTTCATAAATCGTCGCATACCATGTGCCGTCGCCAGCTGGACGTTGCTAGTTCGAAAGTTGGACATTTCCAGCCTCCCCTGTAACAAACGGGGAATGAAAGGCTTGCTATTCTCATATTTTTATGTAATTACGCGTGGCGGTTTGTCTAGCTTTTACATAAATTAAAGAGACATCGCTCAAGTGTGTTTTACGTTTTTTGTACATTAGTTTTGGGTTGCCTTAGGGGAGGGCCAACTTTTTATCTCGCTTTTCGCTTCTGCCCTCCGCCAAGCAAAACTGCGCGAGGGCAGTCGACTAAACCACAATTTTCTTGTGCCTTGGTTGGGCTCCTGATTGTGGCAATAACTGCCAATTTGGCACGTATCAGCCGCGAAACACACACTTTACTGAAGCCAGCATATCAGCAATGGTCGCACGCGTGTAACGCCATAGGGTTATTATACGGTATGCCTGCACCTACCCGCTGAGTTAGTTGCGTATAGTGAACGACAAGCGAAAAAAGATCTCGGAAATATTAACTATAGACTTACGAAGATTGTGACTCACGGAAGTCTAATTGAGTGTTTAGGAGCTATTTTGAAAGTCGTGTTCCACCCTATAATTCGACTGGAATGAATACAGATGGCGTAATTTGTGTGTTGTGGTTAATATCTATGAGGTTGAATTTCATGTGTGCATGACTGTACTGGCAGTGGGAGCTGCAGTCAATCGTCACTCCTCTCTCCCTCCTTTTATGCCCACATACATACACATATACTTTTTTTACTCATGCAACCACAATAACAGGTGCAGCCATAAGGCAAAGTGGTTGAGGTAGACTCGGCAGCCACTAACAAAGTGTTTCATTGACACTGCAGCAATATAGTTAACTAAGATCAGCGAATCGCTGAAATCATGTTCGGCCACGAGTGGTACGGAGGCGAGGAACCTCGACTCAAAACGTGCACGTACAAGTGTGCGGTTGGCTTCTCGGCAGAGCAGTAATCCTGCTTCCAGTTGTAAAACGCGAGATTCGCTGCTTTCGCTGCTACAAAACGATGCCAGACGCTGTGACACATGCCAAACGCGCCGCTTAACAGGGCGCGATCGTCCATGGCACTTTGACAGGCGGTTGCCATTCCCTCGAAACGTGTGCGCGTCAGAGCGTCAAATGTTCCCTTCCCACGGGAGAGAGGCTCGAAATTTGTCGGGTTCTTTCTCAGGGTACAATATAGTTCCGCAGCGGAGCAACCAACCGGACTCGTACTCGTTTGAAACGAGCTTCAGTTCACGATAGAACGCAACGGGCGACGCGTTTAAAAGATATTGAGAAAATGTTAGTCAAGCAAACTACAGTGACAACTGTAATTGATCTATGCTATGTGTGCGTCGCTGAAACGGGCATAATAATGCCTGCGTGCGTGCGTACGCGCATGCGCGCACGCACTGCAGCAATGCTGCGTATACAGTGGCCTGAAAGAGTGGACGAGTGAAGGTGTGCATGAGCAGTCCCGTCATCCGCTCGGCTGGACCGCTTCTGTTGCAGTTTGAAGTTTTAAAAAAATTTACCGGCATCGGGAGAATCGCTTGGTAGAGTCATGGACATAGAAACGCGAACACGAAAATATGAACCAGAACACGCAAAATCAAAGACTATGGAAAGTAGACAGAAAGTAACGGCTCGCGAGTGGTACATTTCAGAAGACACATTTTCAGTCTTTCTTATTGTAATAAATTCACGCGACAATTTCGCTTGCACGGGAAGAAATCGCGCTATTTGTGTGTTCTGGTTCATATTTTCTTGTTCGCGTTTTATTTGTCCATGACTGTACGTGGGTACAACTGTGAAAAGAGCGGGAAAAACTGTAGCGATAAATAAAGCACAATATACGCTGTATATATAAGGAAACTGCGAAAAAAAAAAGCATCTAATTATGTATTTGATATCTCAGCCAGGTACCACCAGTGTTAAATTTGTTGTTGAGAAGAACCTTCAGGAAACTAAAAAAATCCCTCAGAAGCTTGTTAATGAATGGGAATTTGCCTTGAGGTGTCGTTGCAAAATGTTCAAGTAACGGAACGATGGAAACGACAAAGAGAGGACAGCACTTGTGGGGGGGGGGGGGGGGGGGGGGGCTTTTTTTCCATCCCCGAGTCCTCGTTGTGTTCCTTTTGCGTTTTCAACCTGGCTGACAGCGTGCCTTATTGGGGGATCGTTTTTCACGCGAAGTTAAGTCTACGTGTTCCGACTAGCAATTGTATATAGCACATTGTACGACTGTATACCTTTCGGAGCCCCAGTTCTCTTATGAGCACGCCCAGATACTGCGTCCACAGGCTATTCTATGAGTTCAACAAAATACGGGTTCGAATCCCGGCCGCGGCGGCCGCTTTTATTATGGAGGCGAAAAGCAAAAAAACGCCCGTATGTACGAGATTTCGGCGCACGTTAAAGATCCCCAGGTGGTCAAAATTAATCCGGAGCCCTCCACTACGGCGCGCCTCATCGCCTGCGCTGCGTCGGCGCGTTAAACCCAACAATCAATCAATCAAATCATCGAGTTCATTCATTCATTCATTCAGTGTACCCCTAAAGGCCCTCTAGGCGAGGGTATTACATAGGGGGGAGGGGGGCAAGACAACATTATACAAAAATACTAACAAAAATACAAAACGCATTATAACCAGTAATTAGTCGCAACGACGGGAAGAAACAATAAATACAACCTACAGCCATACCGCGTTGTACAATCGTTAAACAATCAGATAAATTGGGAACATGGCTCGCAAGACCTCAAGAATTTGCTTGACACTATTGCGCCCATAATATTGGCTGAAAAAGAAAACAATATAACGCAAAAACAAAGAACAGAGAACATAACAAGTGGCAGCGTATGCAGAAATAGCCGGCAGCAAGAGCAACGTATGCAAGCTACTGCCACAATTTATGCTAGAGGTAAAAACTACAGAAAAAAAAATTCTAGTTAGTGACCGTAGTGTGCAAGAGCTGCAAGAATTTATTAGAATCTTTTTCGGTGGCAACATCTGCTGGCAAGTCATTCCACTCAACAATGGTGCGCGGTATGAATGATTGTGCGAAACGAAGTGAATGATATTGTGGGCGTTTAACTTTATTGGGGGATCGTTTTTCACGCGAAGTTAAGTCTACGTGTTCCGACTAGCAATTGTATAGCACATTGTACGACTGTATACCTTTCGGAGCCCCAGTTCTCTTATGAGCACGCCCAGATACTGCGTCAACAGGCTATTCTATGAGTTCAACAAAATACGGGTTCGAATCCCGGCCGCGGCGGCCGCTTTTCTTATGGAGGCTTGTTCAACAAAGTATTGCTGCTTATTGCTTCTAACTACAGGACGTAACATGGGTTTAAGGTAGGTCGGTTAGATCGAGAGTTAAGTCTACTTTCCTTCCCCCATCGCACGCACTTGCTGTACCCTTCACGGGCCGACGATTACAGCGCCAGCAGCGCGACTCTGAGGGTACTTGCCTATCCGGTTTGCACGCATTGCTGCTTTCAGAAATGATTGCCTCAGCCGGGTCGCATCGGTTTGCCTTTCCGTTAAGAGAAGCGATGTAAAGGGAATTCGAAGGTCTGGATATCACACAAACTACAGGAAATACTGGCTCCACTCACCGCCGCTCGTTTCCCCTGGCCGGCAGAACACGAGAGCGAAAATAAATAGGCATTACGATGCCGACCGTAAAAAGCGGTGTCATAAAACTGATGGCAAGAAAAAAAAATACTAGCGGGGGAAGGACGTGGCGGGTTCACCAAGACATGCCTCGCACTTAAAAACAAAACAGTACAAATATAGTGTACAACAAATTGCAGAAACCATCTTGTGGGAATGGTCGGATGAATGCGTAAGCTCCTCTGGCATGGACCGAGACCATTTAAAGTCGGCTTCACCAATATACACAAGCGCAGTCCAGGAAAGACATTTTAAAGCGAAGCTTTATATGGCTGGGCGAAAGGAAAATCCGGCGGGCCCGTGCGCACAGAGAAGTCCACCGGCGTAACCCTTTGCGCGTGCGCGAAAAAAAAAAAAACAAAGCAGGTTGGACAGGAGTTTGAATTAAGGGGAGAGGGACTGGCAGGGCTTACAAACGACGTAGACCCTCTCGCATCTATCGACACTGGCGAGTGGGAACGGCGCATCCGATGTTGGAGCGAAACACACGGGTAAACACCGGCCACACGTTACAGCTTCGCTGGTAAACAATCTGCGCGGAGTGCATGGGCGCGTTCTTTTAAGACGATAGTCTTTCTTAGGCTACTTAAACGCAGACATTTTGGTCTGTCTGTCTGTCTGTCTGTCTGTCTGTCTGTCTGTCTGTCTGTCTGTATGTGACTCGATTCAGCCACCCGGCCAAAGTGATACAGAAGCTGCGCAATGGTCTTATATGCACACAGCCCTAAGTCCGGTGTCAGTGTTCATACCTGTCAACATTGTTGAACAAGAAGAGGACATTAGGCAAATATAAGGCAGCAAATCAGTACATAAGTAATATTGGCAGTGTTTCTTTGTTAAAAAAATAATGGATGCTTGGTTTCTGCTTTAGCAAATAAAATATAAAATCAACTGCAGAAAACCGTTGCCTGCTGTCGCCCGCTCTAAAGCTCCTGGCGGCATTTAAAAAAATAAACGGCAACAGAAACAAAAGGCTCCTCTAAATAGGTTTCACGTTCCGCTTGGAACGCTCGTGGAGTAGGACAACGTGGTTCTATAAACGTTACAGTAGGGTGCCTCGGTTCACGCGCGTCCCCATCGTACGGCGGCGCTGGCATCGAGGCACCCGACTTGGAGCAATGGAACGTGGTAACTTTAAAGGGGCAGACAACCGATTTTGGAAGAGCATATATTCTCTATCCAAAATGAAAGGGCATCACTTAAAGCACCTTAACCAGAAGTGGTTTTGCTGATAACGCCCTAGAACTTTATAAATCGGAATTTTTAGGTAGCGAGGCAACAGTAGCGAGGCAACATAGTTTTGTCTGTATGCGAAATGAAAAACGATATTTAAAAACTTGTCCCGAGCTAAAAAAAAGTGTCAATCACAGGCTTTCTTATTCCTTTGTGTGTGTATTTTTGTTTTAATTCAGCAGTCTATTTGCACGAAGGCACCATCTGTTGGGATGGACGATAGGTAGAATTCGGCTTCACGTTGTGGAGGTCGGAAGTTCGATTCTCCCCGGGCGCGTACTTTTTTTTAAGCTGCCGTTGGCGTATTTGGAAACTGAAATCGAATATTTTGGCAGAACAAACGCCCCTGAGTCAAGCACAATCGTCAAAGCTCCTTCACTGGGTCTGTTTACTGAACGCTGCCGTTGATTCTGGGCATGGAGGCTCAGTTAGCCACACTGAGAGCAACACAGCGACGGCGGGCGGCGTGTCTTAAAATTTTCAAAAGAATTTTTAAACATAAATATACAGTTTAAACTTATACAAATACTTGTGTTAAAAGGTTTTCAATAAGTGAATAAACGTTTCAGCAGTTACAGTAGCTGCTAGGTTTGCAGGTCACGTGACAGGGACACACATTGTAGTGTCAAGTTTCGACACTACGAACCACTACCCTTCCGATTTCAGGAAGTGTGCTGCCAAATTAAAATTATTTACGCCAATTTGTTTATAAATTGCTTGTGGTTTCCGGGCTATATAAAACGCTGGCTTTCTTATGAGCTAGAGAACATATACGCGACAGAAATCGGTTGTCCGTCCCTTTAAATTGTCTTGAGTAAACCTCTAGCGTGTTATCTTGGGAGGAACGAGACGGGAGTGGAACAGCATGAGAAGTGAGCGGAAAGAGAAGGAAGGCATTTACTTGGCAGGGGCGCCAGTCGGCTATCGTCTTTCGTCGACATTTGCAACGAAAGGAGCAGATACGCGGCGATTTTTTTTTTTCATTCGCCGTATAAGCTGTTTAATACCAAAGAAGAAAGACCTTATAGCCTTTTGTTAAATACTTCCAAAAACCCCCTTGCTTTACACTGGGCTCCTTTCGAGTTGGCTACATTATTTTGCACGGATGCATTGCTGGGAGGACATTTTTGAGGTTTAGTGCGTATTATGTCCCATATAAAAATATGAAGGCACTAAAGCCTTTTATTAATTACCTCCGTACGATTCTCCGTATACCCGAAAAAACGCCCCTTGAAAGTCGGCTTCTAAAATATACAGAAATGTATTGCTAGGAATACATTTATGTCCCATATAAAAATATGAAGGCACTAAAGCCTTTTATTAATTACCTCCGTGCGATTCTCCGTATACCCGAAAAAACGCCCCTTGAAAGTCGGCTTCTAAAATATACAGAAATGTATTGCTAGGAATACATTTTCTTGCGGCAATAAAACTGGTCATATGAAAATGTGGAGGCCCTGGGGCCTTTTAGTATTACTGTTTTCGTCCGCGGCGAAAGTGTGACACTTGGTGCACTACACACGGGCGTACGGGTTTCCTCGTCGAGTCCACGTGGAAATGCTTGCGCTTTTAAAATGAACATCCAAACTTGTTTAGAAGCACAATTTACAGTCTTATTGTGCTTACAGTGATCGGGAAGCAAAAATTTCTTTATAAAATGTAATCACCTGGAAAAGGTCCTTGAAATGTGACATGGCACGATACAGCATCGATTACCTGAACGGGATCCTCCGAAGACAGGCTTGAAACTGAAGAAATTGTGCAGCCGGCATGTCTGCGTGTTCACGTGGGGCATCAAGGGACTGCGCGTGCAACACGGAAAGATGGCGCGCCGTTGTTAAATCCCTTTAGCAACATCTAGAGTTACTGTAGGGAGCTATATAGCTAACTGTAGCCACAGCGTCAATTCAGCGCCACCAATAGCCGCGCTGGCGTCCGTGAACTGGAAGGCGGGAGTAGAGGAGGGGGAGAAACCACGGCCGCCGCTTGCTACAACTGTAAAACGGTTTTCACAATGGCGTTCGCTATAATTTAAACGGGCTGATTTTAGCCGGGTTGAGAGGACAGGGTACAAGGGCTCCGAACAATGATACAAGGCCGAATGATACAACGGCACTGGAGAGTCCAAGAGCATGTACGTTTTTGATGTCTGGGAGGCGCGCGCGGAGGAGTGTCGTGCCGCAGTGCACTCGGTTAGCAAATCTGAAGTGGTACTCACGCGCCGTAACAGTTCAGGTCGGCAAGCATTTGATTTCACTGGCGGCTCATAGCCGCTGGTAAACTGCAAATGAACTGTTATTTTGAAAACTGGCTGACGTAACTGCGTGCACTTTTTAAATGATGGCGAGCTTCGCGAATTGAGCGTTCATCTGTAGGGGAGGCTCTACGGGGAAGATATTTTCTACGCACGGACGTGTAACCACCGGTTATGTCACGTATTTCGCTTGGCGCACTGCTCATTGGCGGCACAAACTGCGGTTAATAAACCTCGTGACCGAACGATCGCGCCGATCCCTAATCCCTGATCGTCGCCATCTTCCCGAACGCCTGTTATGATTTGCTTACAGTTTTGTCACGAAGGCTGGACGCGAGTCAGGTAGGGTATTTTTGACGCCATCTTGGTACGAAGGAGCCCAGGAAACTTCAGTTCACTCCTGATTGGCAGCGGTACTAGACGCGCAGAACGCTGTCGCTTTAACCAGCACCAGCAGGGAGTTCACATCTAATAAAGTTATAAAGTTGGCGGCTCCAGCGAATGGTAGGGAAACCGTATTGATAAACAAAGTCATGCGGTTCCGGGCTAGCTACATGCATAACATAAAAATTGATAAGGTTGAAAGCCCGCCGTCACCGTCAAAGTTCGGGGGCCGCCAGTACTACGCGGGCTAGGCATAAGTCCCCCGCTTACCGAGCGATACCATCTCCTAAGCTGCTTTTCTACCCGACCCGACATCAGGGCGTACACACACACACATTCCTCTCCTTCTCAAACACATGCAACCTATACCCTACTAAATCAACCACGGCAGTGTCGGTCGTAAATTCCCATCTACATCCTATCGTTCAAGCATCCTTCCAAACCGAGAACCCCCGCGTGCCGTAGAAGAAATCGCCATATCATTGGAATGTGCACACACACCTCCCCACCACCCTACTTAGTGACCCCAAAACTGCCATGTCTAACCACAGCTCCTGTCCCGCGTCGCCGCTCGTCATCCAACTCATCTTGACCTCACTCCGACAAAAAACATTATCCTTAAATGGATACCCACCCACACCAATGAGCCCGGCAACACGGGAGCACAAGAGCATGCCAAGCTGCAGTCACCCGGGGGCCCAATGTTGCCGCCCCACTCGCCCTACTATCCCCGTATCATGTCCAGCAGAGATGGCCCCCTCACCCATTCGGACATCTTTGCCCGTCATAATGTCCTTACATTGCTCGCTCAGACGCCAACCGGCCACCGCATACCGCCGTCTACAAACTCATTCCCTTCTCACTCCGGGACCAGCTAGCCTCACACACCCCCAAATCTACCCTCACGCTTGTCCACATTGCACCATCCCATCTGCCTCACTTACACTTCCCAAGGGCGTGCCCAGCGATCCCCTCAAAGCGCAAGCGCTTACACCCCATAACCACCCGCTTCGCCTCACCCTCATCGTGGGAAGCCGCCCTGACTGCCCAAGCGCCTCACTAGAACTCCCTGCCCCGCTGAGATGCGCTGCGCGTGTGAAGACTAGCGCGGGGCCCCCTTCCGCTGTTGGCGGTTTTATAACGAAGGGTTTTCTCTCCCTCTTTAGTGCTTAAACAGGCCACTGAGACAAAATGCAACCTCGTTTAATTCTGAATAATTAGCCTGTGGTAACTTACTCATCTCCATTACAGCCACAAATGACGTTTGTTAACAAAAAACGCATAATATATTGAAGGAGCTTCAAATTTCGATCTACGGGACGTCAGGACTGGCCCAATATAGAGTGAAAACCGAAACATAAGTTATCGCTGTTTGAACAGCCTGTTAGCGTTGGAGCGACGACCGAAGGAAACCAGAGACACCACCACAGTCACACAGTGATTCTTCTTGCCGCCGGTGGCTTTGTTCGGCGGCCGCCAATGGTACAAACAAGATCCTGAGCCATCACAGAGACTCCACGAGAAAGTCGCGGGTGAGTCGGCACTGCCTCGCCTGTTTTCCTTAATATCCGGCTTAGTTGCTGGAAGATAGCGATGACAAAGTATTATTTTTAAAGAAGCAAATTTGTTTCTTCTCTTTGCCTTTGGCCCCTTTAAAATGTCGTACAAAGAACCGGAGTGCTGAATCACACACACACTAAAGAAGGGCGTCACATATATACATACAAGTTACTAGGAATATGGTTAACTACTGTGTGCTAGGCATGCATTGAACTACATAATCCTAAAATATCACGTAGTTTACCAATCCCAAAGTGGCAAAGTATATATATATATATATATATATATATATATATATATATATATATATATATATATATATATATATATATATATATATATATATATATGCATGCGCGCGTGTGTGTGTGTTTGTACGCGCGCGCTCTGCACGTTTTGGCAGCCACCGTTTATAGCATTGTAGTCTACGTTCGGAAGGACGCTGACCGTGTAGCAAGTGCGTGCATGGCCAGTCTCCAGGTACAATGGCTGCAAAATTTCACTTCCTGAATGCTTACTGCATCAGAATGCGGGCTGCAGGCTATTCCCCACTGATGTGCTCTTCTGCGGATTTGAGACGGCGAGAAGCGAGTCCATTTCGGGAGCTCATTTCAGAACGTTTCTAAAACGGATACTGCTGAACACGTATTTTGCTGGCTCCGTTGCACGGCCTCAATCATTGAGGGACACATGTTCGTCGGTCGGATCTGCGCACTGCCTCCGCCCCGCTTTCTCTCCCACTTTGTTTTTTTTTTTTTTTTTTCACCTGTGCGCTCTCGGTCACGAACGGCTATCGAGACAGCTGCTTCCTGCGTTTGTTCTACGCTAGCTTTGATGAGCTCGGAGGTTGAAGGATGTTTTCTGTACTGACATACCTAGTGAACTTTACTGCTCGATAACTCAACCCCCGATTATTTAGACACTACAAGGAGTTAGTATTTAGAGAAAACTAGTTGCACAGGCAATAATAATGTACTTCATTACTGGCATTTTACGTGCACAATAGTCCTTTAGGCTGGTAGTTTTATAGATAGGATCATCCAGCACGCACGCACGCACACACACGCACGCGCACGCACACGCACGCACACGCACACACACGCACGCACACACACATACGCTAACAAGTGATTGAAAGTAATTTTGCTAGTAGTTCGCCGAAACCTGCCGCCGTAGCGGTTAAGGCGCTGTGCTGCTGAGCCTGAGTCCAAGGCCACGGGTTCGACCCCTGCCGCGGCACCTGTTTTTGTGATAGGGGCGAAAAACGAAAACAGTTGTGTGTCGAAATTTCGGCGCACGTTGTAGGTCCCGAGGAGGTGGAAATTCATCCCTATCCTTCCACTACACCGCACCTCACAGGCCAAGTGCAGCTTCGGCGTGTATACCCCCCCCCCTTCCCCCCTCCCCCAATTTTAATTCTACGGAGCCAGAAAATTCCTAAATCAGCCCGTAATTTTTTTGTCCTTCGAGTTTTGTCCTTCGAGCGGTGCACTTTATATCTAGCGATGCAAGGTGCACGCCACTGTCCTCCATTTTCTACGCTTTTCCTCTTCTCGTGCGCACAGCAGCTCGACGTGTAACCAGGAAAGCCGCGGTGGGCGTTTCCTCTGAGTCCCTGCGCAGTTGACTTTTCACCTACAAAACTTTGCGACTGTTCCGGCCGCGCTTCCGCTGGTCCATGGGCGAGGGCTTGTGCACGGCCCTGTCGTCAGTGGAGGTATGACGAGAGGACCGTGTGGCTACGCGACGCACCTTGATGGGCCGGCCGGTGGCTACGTGGCGCGCGCTACATATGCGGCCTCATGCAAATGTCGCCAAGGACGGCACGGCGGCTGCGTGGCGCATCCGGGCGCCGGCGACTGCCGTGCTGGCGGTGGCTGGACTCGAGAGGGGCGCAATGCGGAAGCGATCGCGCGGGGGCGGCGACGAATTTCAGCAGCTCCTCGCACTGGCAAAACGTTCCTGTGGCGACGCGGGCCTCGCACCACTTCCTCGAGTGCGTCACGCGAGAGCATTGCAAGCTATACAGACGGCCGCTCGCATTGCGCTCCGTCCGCCGAGACCCCGTCCCGGCGACGCTACACTGTGTAGATTTGGCGTTAAACCGTCATCTTGTACGCACAGGAGCCGCCGGGTCGTAGAAGCGGAAGGCTTTAACGTCTCTGTCCCCCAGATCATTTCGGGCTTCCTCATGACCCTTGCAATCGGGTGAAAATCTACTGCCGGAAACTCGGAAGATGCAATAAATACATACATACATACAGCCCGTTGACGGTGTACACGAGCATAGGCTGCCATGACTACGTTTCAGAGCGGCTTTGTGGAGCTTGTCCCATAGATTTTAAATAGCTTGCCCATTTGTCCATTAAGGTCACAGTCAATATGTATATATATATATATATATATATATATATATATATATATATATATATATATATATATATAGCGAATCAGAATAAGCAATGAGGGGCTCGTTGAATTATTAAGACAGAGATAAGGGTTTGTAGTCAAGAAAACCTCGGAAAGCAAAGTGAATAATGAGGTAGGTCATTGAAACCGATAAAAAATCTGGAAAGACAGAAAGTGGAGAAAAGATGCCCGCCGGGTGGGATCCTAACCCACGACCTCCAGAATACGCGTCTAGTGCGACGACCACTACGCTACCGGCGGGGCTGTTCTGGAGCTACCGGTGTATTTTGGAGGTCATGGGTTCGGATCCGACCCGGCGGGCATTTTTTCTCTACTTTCTTTCTGTCTTTCCAAATTCTTTATCTGTTTCAATGACCTACCACATTCTGCCCTTTGCTTTCCGAGGTTTTCTTGACTGTCAACCCTTATTTTTGTCTTATATATATATATATATATATATATATATATATATATATATATATATATACAGAGAGAGAGAGAGAGAAAGACAGAGAGAGTAGAAGATATCATAGTTCAAATAAAGAAAAAGAAATGGAGTTGGGCTGCGGATGTGGTGAGACCAACTTACAACCGGTGGACAATTAGGGTAACAGAGTGGATACCGAGAGATGGGTCTAGAAGGAGGGGATGGTCATTAATCCAATGGAGGGTTGAGATAAATCAATGTGGCGATAAACTGTGGACTCGAGCAGCGCAGGACAGGAGCAGTTGGAGGTCAGTGGGAGAGGCCTTCGTCCTGCAGTGGACCTGAGTAGGCTGCTGTTGATGATGATGATGACGATTATATATTGAGGATGTAGAGAGCAGCCTTTTACCACCTCACTTTGCCGCAGTAGCGGTGTCTTTACCCGGACTTGCGCGAGGCAAGCCATGCTTCGGTTTCTGCCTGGGTGGAGCGCCGTCGCGTTGCGCGTTTGTTTGCGTGCACGTCTGGCGACGCGCCGGCTACGACAGCTTATCGGAGACGCGCGCCTGCTTGGGATAATAGCAGCGACGACCTCGATGACAGAAAGAAGCCGCACGGATTCCTTGCCGCCGTCGCTGGTGCCTTCTCAAGACGTTGACTCGGCTTACCAATGTCGCATTTAAATCTAGGTTAACCAGAATTCTGCGCATATCAGTTCCCTCTGTTCGACGACCCGTCAATGCGAAGTCGGTTATGACCGCCAAGGATCATTTTTCCAAACTCCTACTGAAGAGGACGGATGTGTGAAGTGTAACCGCACCGCACACCGAATTGACAAATATGGTGACTTGTCCGCTGAGTGATTTTTGTGAACAATAATTGGCTATTTTGTCTCCAGCTAGAGCATGTCCGCATTTACGAACAGGTGCAACGCTCCACCGCACAGCACAGTCGCTCTCTTCATGCCCGCAGGTGTAGTGACTCGGATCGAGGCCCACGTCTCGAGATTACATTCCAACGAATGCTCGCGGTTTGGCAGCTGAGATCAATCGGTAAAGGCCTTTTAACCGGCCTCCTCTCCACACCTTAAGGCGACAAAACTGCAAGCTCGACCGTGTTGTTGTGGAGGGACCTGCACAAATCTTACGAGCAATCTAAACCTGAGAGCGCATCGAAGAATTCACCGAATTTGACAAATCCGGTGCGGTGCACACCGTTTCCTTCAAGCACAACAGAATAATGAAAGCAAAAAAGAAAGGACCGTTCTCACGATCTCAGTTAGCTAAAGAAGCTGTAGCGGGTTTGGCGAGAAGCCCTTATTGTTTCGCAGGGAGACGCAGGTGAAGTACCGAAATCCCGTGGATACTCGCTACCAGTTATACATACTGCGGTAGTACGCTATGTCCAACCTCGTTTGTACATGGCTCCATGAGCTTGCAGCATGTACCACGAAGTCGTATATATACTTTTTGACCCTGCGGGTAAAGAAAAAAAAGAAAAGAAAAGGAAGCCGGCCGTTGAATCTAGACATGCTAGCTTATTTGAAATGTGTACTGCAGCCTCGGTGAACGCTGTGACCAAAAATTGCCAAAGGCAACTTGTTTCGGCGAAGTTTGCCTTGTTAATTCTCAAGAGTGGGTGTCTGTGAAGTACGATGGTATTCTATATCTATGGACCAGCTCGAAATTCAGCAACCTAGAAAGCGAGAATCGGGAATCTAGGAGTCTGCGATGAAGAACGACTATACTTAGTGGAATTTTGCGCACAACAGTAGTTGCAAGCTAAGAGTGGAGGTGGATGAGTCCGTGGAAAACTCTCCGTTGAGGAATAGGATAAAATTTCCAGCCGCTTTTGGAGACAAAAAGCCTTGACAGCCGCCCAACTAGTGTTTTCCAGAAAAAAAAAAAAAAAAAAGAGGGAGATAAAAATTCACCTATCTGCACGAAGTGAATCATGACGAGTGGACGAAGCACTGGGGATTGTTCTAAATCACCTGTGGCATTGCCCACTCGCGCATGTAAATGAGTGACGACGCGTGTGTACAGAATGTACAATTCCAATCCAATCCAATTCAATCCGATACAATTCAATTTAATCCAATCCAATTCATTTCAATCCAATCCAATCCAAATCCAATCCAATCCAATCCAATGCTCCTCGCGCATGCGCAACACTGTGTACACGGACGCCAAGCCCCGGACAAAGCGAGGTCCTAAAGTGCTTCCCCCCTAAAAGCGAAAGTATAATTTTCATCTCGTTGCTGCCTGCGGGAGCATCGGTGCCGATGTCCATTATTAATATCACCGGATAGCTGCGGTCTTTGTCCCTACTGCATCGGCCGGCGAACAGGGAACACAAATACGGCCTGCATGCTGCCCATGGCAGCTGCAGGGGCCACCTCCGCGGGGTGCACGGCCAAAAACATCTGCGCTTCCTGCGAACATGTTTCACAGTTCATGCGGGCCCGCTCTCATATAGAATCCGGGGGAGGGCGCCACTTGCGCTGCTGGTCGCCTGCCTGCGCGTTCTCCCCGCCGACGACCGCTGGGGCTCGTCGCTGCGGGCGTGGGTCCAAGTGTTGTGTGCGCCCTCATACGCCCGCCACATGGGGGGCGAGTCAATCATTCTTGCTGTTTCGGACACAACCTGCACGCCGCTGATTACGGTGACGGTTTCAATGCATCATGCCGGCACTCGTCACCGCTCGGCACTAATTAAAGGGGCGCAGTTCAAATGTCCTTCCCGCAAATGCAGTACTAATGCTTTGCATAATAGTATTTAGGCTGTCTGTGTGATTGTCAATTCCGATATACCTACCAACGTGCCAACTTATTTGTTTATACTAGGTGCATTAGCTGTGTGGTCATCAATGGCTTCCATATCAGCCGGAGATCTGTTCTTTATATATATATATATATATATATATATATATATATATATATATATATATATATATATATATATATATATATATATATATATATATATTTGTAAGACCGATGGTAGGCGAAGTCAGACCAGTACGTGCAAACCGCTTTATTCGCAGGCCGAGCTGGAAGCCAGCAAGATGGCGACCGAACCAGATTACCGATGATGATAGTTCGAAAAAGGAGGGAGAATCGGTGATGATGATTATGTACAGAGATCAGAGATGAAGAAGCCGTGGGCCGCAAACGGGCGCCAGTGATTATTGCATTCCACTGGGACGTTGCATTCAGCGGTCCAAACTTTCACAAACGAGGCTACCACTAATCTCACAATATATATATATATATATATATATATATATATATATATCAGACTCCCCTTGGAGTTATACACGGATGATATATGTATAAGGCCTTAATTACTTCGATGAAATCCTTCTCTGCAGTCATTCTTCTTTGCGGCGCTCGCTCCTTCGTCTCAGGTTTGCTCCGTGTTTTCTCAGAAATAAAAACACAAAAGAGGATATTGCGGTTCAGGGCACGTTTAGTCGCATAACCCAAGTGATGCACGGTCAGAGGTTGGTGAAGCAGGGTTTAGGGTTAGGCAAAAATGGTTTCCACTGCTTCGAGGCCAAACTACTCCTGATGATGCAAAAGACTGTCATTGTACATCGCCTCATGGCCCTAATGGTCGTGTATGAGACATTACCTCTCGCAGCTTACGAGACTGCGATTTGAAATCTCCCGTAAATGTGTTCCTCCACAGGGCACCCGGGTGACCAATCACTGAGACCGACGGGGAATAATCTGCGGATGACAGTGTTTAATTTAACATTATACTGTTGGAATGACACCTCTTGTGTCTTCATTTATTTATTTTTTGAGTATTACATTCGCACTCGTAATGAAATCTCCGACGTTCTTTGGTGGAGCTAGAGGTGAGATGTGCTTGCTTTTGAGGCAAAGCGTCATTCAAAACCACCCCGTACCAGCGTATGCAAAGAAAGGTGCCCGTAGCGGCCCTAATGTACCTTAAGTTTGAATACCATATTTTCAAACTCTTTAATAAAGAGATGCGTTGCGATTACAAGCTGATTTGTGTCGGAGAATTACAGTGCCGGGAATGCAAATATGACACTCTCGGCACCAACTAGCAGAAGCTTAACGCAGAAAATCCAAAAGCGTGAATACCGATATCGCCGCTCCATGCATTTTTCCGCACCACGACTTGTGACATCACAAATCGTGAATGGCGAGGGGGGATTGGTGAGCCTGTTTTGGTGTTTCTTTTTTCTGAAAAGGACAGTAAGGGAGGGTCACATATACGGGATAATAAATGTGTGGCAGGTTTAGTTCAGCACATGTTTTAAATAGGTAAAACTTCAGTTTAGTAGGCGTTGCCAAACCAGGCAAACCTTAATACCTCGCGCAGCAGCGTTCGTTGAGTTTCGATTTCTGTCAGATGCTTTGCCTTTACGAACAAGCGCAGTCGAAAGATTTATGCAGGCGGACGCAAGTGGAACCGTCTGTTCTTACCGCCACATTGCGTATATTTACGACAAAGAGCGCGAAAATGGAATATTATTAACGGGAGCGGGCGAGGCGGTGAAGCTGACCCGGTGACAGCAGCTCACGACTTGATCAGCGAGTGGGCGGTGCTCGGCATTCTCCGTTTTGGGGCGCGCTGTTTTATGCTTTGGTAAAAGGGAAAGGGAAACGAAAGTGAGATATGCCTGCTTCAAAAATTTATTTTTCAACGAGTGTACTGTTATACTGTTAAAGTGTACTGTTAAAGATATAAGAAGGCTGCGGTTTTTAGTTAAAACAAAAAGTTGCTCAGCCTTCAGTGT